>NC_080725.1:20677500-20990000 GCF_019097595.1 Hemibagrus wyckioides
TGGGTGTGTGTGAGTGAGGGTGAGTGTGGGTGTGTGAGGGTGAGTGTGGGTGTGTGTGAGTGAGGGAGGGTGTGTGTGTGTGTGTGAGTGAGGGAGGGTGCGTGTGTGTGTGAGGGAGGGTGCGTGTGTGTGTGAGTGAGGGTGTGTGTGAGTGAGGGTGAGTGTGTGTGTGTGAGTGAGGGTGAGTGTGTGTGTGTGAGTGAGGGTGAGGTGAGCGTGTGAGAGGGTGTGTGTGTGTGTGAGTGAGGGTGCGTGTGTGTGTGAGTGAGGGTGCGTGCGTGTGTGTGTGAGTGAGGGTGTGTGTGTGTGTGTGAGTGAGGGTGTGTGTGTGTGTGTGTGAGTGAGGGTGAGGTGAGCATGTGAGTGAGGGTGAGGTGAGCGTGTGAGAGAGGGTGAGGTGAGCATGTGAGAGGGTGAGTGTGTGTGTGAGTGAGGGTGAGTGTGTGTGTGAGTGAGGGTGAGTGTGTGTGTGTGTGTGTGTGAGTGAGGGTGAGTGTGTGTGTGTGAGTGAGGGTGAGTGTGTGTGTGTGAGTGAGGGTGAGGTGAGCGTGTGAGAGGGTGTGTGTGTGTGTGTGTGAGAGGGTGTGTGAGGGTGAGTGTGTGTGTGTGTGAGGGTGAGTGTGTGTGTGTGTGAGGGTGAGTGTGTGTGTGTGTGAGTGAGGGTGTGGGTGTGAGTGAGGGTGTGGGTGTGAGTGAGGGTGTGTGTGAGTGAGGGTGAGTGTGTGTGTGTGTGTGTGTGTGTGAGTGAGGGTGAGTGTGTGTGCGTGTGAGAGGGTGAGGGTGAGTGTGTGAGAGGGTGCGTGTGAGAGGGTGAGGGTGAGTGTGTGTGTGTGTGAGTGAGGGTGAGTGTGTGTGTGTGTGAGTGAGGGTGAGTGAGCGTGTGAGAGGGTGAGTGTGAGTGAGGGTGAGTGTGTGTGAGTGAGGGTGAGTGAGCGTGTGAGAGGGTGAGTGTGAGTGAGGGTGAGTGAGTGTGAGAGGGTGAGTGTGTGTGTGTGAGTGAGGGTGAGAGAGTGTGTGTGAGTGAGGGTGAGAGAGTGTGTGTGAGTGAGGGTGAGAGAGTGTGTGAGTGAGAGAGTGTGTGAGTGAGAGAGTGTGTGAGTGAGAGAGTGTGTGAGTGAGAGAGTGTGTGAGTGAGAGAGTGTGTGAGTGAGAGAGTGTGTGAGTGAGAGAGTGTGTGAGGGTGAGAGGGTGCGTGAGGGTGAGAGGGTGCGTGAGGGTGAGAGGGTGCGTGAGTGAGTGAGGGTGAGTGAGCGTGAGAGGGTGCGTGTGAGAGGGTGAGTGTGTGAGAGGGTGTGTGTGAGTGAGGGTGAGTGTGTGAGAGGGTGTGTGTGAGTGAGGGTGAGTGTGTGTGTGTGTGAGTGAGGGTGAGTGAGCGTGTGTGAGTGAGTGAGCGTGTGAGTGAGTGAGCGTGTGAGTGAGTGAGTGTGTGAGTGAGAGAGCGTGTGAGTGAGAGAGCGTGTGGGTGAGAGAGCGTGTGGGTGAGAGAGCGTGTGGGTGAGAGAGCGTGTGGGTGAGAGAGAGTGAGGGTGAGAGAGAGTGAGGGTGAGAGAGAGTGAGGGTGAGAGAGAGTGAGGGTGAGAGAGGGTGAGGGTGAGAGAGGGTGAGGGTGAGTGAGGGTGAGGGTGAGTGAGCGTGAGAGGGTGAGTGAGCGTGAGAGGGTGAGTGTGTGTGTGAGTGAGGGTGAGTGAGCGTGTGAGAGGGTGAGGGTGAGTGTGAGTGAGGGTGAGTGAGTGTGTGAGAGGGTGCGTGTGAGAGGGTGAGTGTGTGTGTGTGTGTGTGAGTGAGGGTGAGTGAGCGTGTGAGAGGGTGAGTGTGAGTGAGGGTGAGTGAGCGTGTGAGAGGGTGTGTGTGTGTGTGTGAGTGAGGGTGAGAGAGTGTGTGTGTGTGAGTGAGGGTGAGTGTGTGTGTGAGTGAGGGTGAGTGTGTGTGTGAGTGAGGGTGAGAGAGTGTGTGAGTGAGAGAGTGTGTGAGTGAGAGAGTGTGTGAGTGAGAGAGTGTGTGAGTGAGAGAGTGTGTGAGTGAGAGAGTGTGTGAGTGAGAGAGTGTGTGAGTGAGGGTGAGAGGGTGAGTGAGGGTGAGAGGGTGCGTGAGGGTGAGAGGGTGCGTGAGGGTGAGAGGGTGCGTGAGGGTGAGTGAGCGTGAGAGGGTGCGTGTGTGTGAGGGTGAGTGTGTGTGTGAGTGAGGGTGAGTGAGCGTGAGAGGGTGCGTGTGAGAGGGTGAGTGTGTGTGAGGGTGAGTGTGTGTGTGAGTGAGGGTGAGTGAGCGTGTGAGAGGGTGCGTGTGAGTGGGTGAGTGTGTGAGTGAGGGTGAGTGTGTGTGTGAGAGGGTGCGTGTGAGTGAGAGAGTGTGTGAGTGAGAGTGAGGGTGAGTGAGCGTGAGAGGGTGAGTGTGTGTGTGAGTGAGGGTGAGTGTGTGTGTGATTGCGGGTGATTGTGTGTGTGTGAGTGAGCGTGTGAGAGGGTGCGTGTGAGAGGGTGAGTGTGTGTGAGTGTGTGTGTGAGTGAGGGTGAGTGAGCGTGTGAGAGGGTGCGTGTGAGAGGGTGAGTGAGTGTGTGTGTGTGAGTGTGTGGGTGAGGGTGAGTGTGTGTGAGTGAGTGAGCGTGTGAGAGGGTGAGTGAGTGTGTGTGTGTGAGTGAGGGTGAGTGTGAGGGTGAGTGTGTGTGAGTGAGTGAGCGTGTGAGAGGGTGCGTGTGAGAGGGTGAGTGTGAGTGAGAGTGAGGGTGAGTGAGCGTGTGAGAGAGTGTGTGAGAGAGAGTGAGGGTGAATGAGCGTGAGAGGGTGCGTGTGAGAGGGTGAGTGTGTGTGTGAGAGGGTGAGGGTGAGGGTGCGTGTGAGAGGGTGAGGGTGCGTGTGAGAGGGTGCGTGTGAGAGGGTGCGTGTGAGAGGGTGCGTGTGAGAGGGTGAGTGTGTGTGTGTGTGAGTGAGGGTGCGTGTGAGAGGGTGAGGGTGCGTGTGAGAGGGTGCGTGTGAGAGGGTGCGTGTGAGAGGGTGAGGGTGCGTGTGAGAGGGTGCGTGTGAGAGGGTGCATGTGAGAGGGTGCATGTGTGTGTGTGTGTGTGTGTGAGTGAGGGTGCGTGTGAGAGGGTGAGGGTGCGTGTGAGAGGGTGCGTGTGAGAGGGTGAGGGTGCGTGTGAGAGGGTGCGTGTGAGAGGGTGAGGGTGCGTGTGAGAGGGTGAGTGTGTGTGTGTGTGTGTGTGGGTGAGGGTGCGTGTGAGAGGGTGCATGTGAGAGGGTGAGGGTGCATGTGAGAGGGTGCGTGTGAGAGGGTGTGTGTGTGTGAGTGAGGGTGCGTGTGAGAGGGTGAGTGTGTGTGTGTGAGTGAGGGTGAGTGTGAGAGGGTGAGTGTGAGAGGGTGAGTGTGAGAGGGTGAGTGTGAGAGGGTGAGTGTGAGAGGGTGCGTGTGTGTGTGACTGAGGGAGAGGGTGCGTGTGAGAGGGTGCGTGTGAGAGGGTGCGTGTGCGTGTGAGAGGGTGCGTGTGAGTGTGAGGGTGAGAGGGTGAGAGGGTGCATGTGAGAGGGTGAGGGTGCGTGTGAGAGGGTGCGTGTGAGAGGGTGCGTGTGAGAGGGTGCGTGTGAGAGGGTGAGTGTGTGTGTGTGTGAGTGAGGGAGAGGGTGCGTGTGAGAGGGTGAGTGTGTGTGTGTGAGTGAGGGAGAGGGTGCGTGTGAGAGGGTGAGTGTGTGTGTGTGTGAGTGAGGGAGAGGGTGCGTGTGAGAGGGTGAGTGTGTGTGTGTGTGAGTGAGGGAGAGGGTGCGTGTGAGAGGGTGAGTGTGTGTGTGTGTGAGTGAGGGTGAGGGTGCGTGTGAGAGGGTGAGTGTGTGTGTGAGAGGGTGCGTGTGAGAGGGTGAGTGTGTGTGTGAGAGGGTGCGTGTGAGAGGGTGAGTGTGTGTGTGTGAGTGAGAGTGAGTATGCGTGTGAGAGGGTGCGTGTGAGTGTGAGAGGGTGAGTGTGTGTGTGAGAGGGTGCGTGTGCGTGTGAGAGGGTGCGTGTGCGTGTGAGAGGGTGCGTGTGCGTGTGAGAGGGTGAGTGTGCGTGTGAGAGGGTGCGTGTGCGTGTGAGAGGGTGCGTGTGCGTGTGAGAGGGTGCGTGTGAGTGGGTGAGTGTGTGTGTGAGTAAGAGTGAGGGTGCGTGTGAGAGGGTGCGTGTGAGAGGGTGAGTGTGTGTGAGTGAGAGTGAGGTTGCGTGTGAGAGGGTGAGTGTGCGTGTGAGAGGGTGAGTGTGCGTGTGAGAGGGTGAGGGTGCGTGTGAGAGGGTGAGGGTGCGTGTGAGAGGGTGAGGGTGCGTGTGAGAGGGTGAGTGTGAGTGTGAGAGGGTGCGTGTGAGAGGGTGCGTGTGAGAGGGTGCGTGTGAGAGGGTGCGTGTGAGAGGGTGCGTGTGAGAGGGTGCGTGTGAGAGGGTGTGTGTGTGTGAGTGAGGGTGAGTGTGCGTGTGAGAGGGTGAGTGTGAGAGGGTGAGTGTGTGTGTGTGAGTGAGGGTGCGTGTGAGAGGGTGCGTGTGAGAGGGTGAGGGTGCGTGTGAGAGGGTGCGTGTGAGAGGGTGCGTGTGAGAGGGTGCGTGTGAGTGTGAGAGGGTGAGTGCGTGTGAGAGGGTGCGTGTGAGAGGGTGCGTGTGAGAGGGTGCGTGTGAGTGTGAGAGGGTGCGTGTGAGTGTGAGAGGGTGCGTGTGAGTGTGAGAGGGTGCGTGTGAGAGGGTGAGTGTGCGTGTGTGAGTGAGGGTGAGGGTGCGTGTGAGAGGGTGCGTGTGAGAGGGTGCGTGTGAGTGTGAGAGGGTGCGTGTGAGTGTGAGAGGGTGCGTGTGAGTGTGAGAGGGTGCGTGTGAGTGTGAGAGGGTGCGTGTGAGAGGGTGAGTGTGCGTGTGTGAGTGAGGGTGAGGGTGCGTGTGAGAGGGTGCGTGTGAGAGGGTGCGTGTGAGAGGGTGCGTGTGAGTGTGAGCGGGTGCGTGTGAGAGGGTGCGTGTGAGTGTGAGAGGGTGCGTGTGAGAGGGTGCGTGTGAGTGTGAGAGGGTGAGTGCGTGTGAGAGGGTGCGTGTGCGTGTGAGAGGGTGCGTGTGAGAGGGTGCGTGTGAGTGTGAGAGGGTGCGTGTGAGAGGGTGCGTGTGAGTGTGAGAGGGTGCGTCTGAGAGGGTGAGTGCGTGTGAGAGGGTGCGTGTGAGTGAGGGTGAGTGTGCGTGTGAGAGGGTGCGTGTGAGTGAGGGTGAGTGTGCGTGTGAGAGGGTGCGTGTGAGTGAGGGTGCGTGTGAGTGTGAGAGGGTGCGTGTGAGTGTGAGAGGGTGCGTGTGAGTGTGAGAGGGTGCGTGTGAGTGAGTGAGGGTGAGTGTGCGTCTGAGAGGGTGAGTGCGTGTGAGAGGGTGCGTGTGAGTGAGTGAGGGTGAGTGTGCGTGTGAGAGGGTGCGTGTGAGTGAGGGTGAGTGTGCGTGTGAGAGGGTGCGTGCGAGTGTGAGAGGGTGCGTGCGAGTGTGAGAGGGTGCGTGCGAGTGTGAGAGGGTGCGTGCGAGTGTGAGAGGGTGCGTCTGAGAGGGTGAGTGCGTGTGAGAGGGTGCGTGTGAGTGAGTGAGGGTGAGTGTGCGTGTGAGAGGGTGCGTGTGAGTGAGGGTGAGTGTGCGTGTGAGAGGGTGCGTGTGAGTGAGGGTGAGTGTGCGTGTGAGAGGGTGCGTGTGAGTGTGAGAGGGTGCGTGTGAGAGGGTGCGTGTGAGAGGGTGCGTGTGAGAGGGTGCGTGTGAGAGGGTGAGTGTGTGTGAGAGGGTGCGTGTGAGAGGGTGAGTGTGTGTGAGAGGGTGCGTGTGAGAGGGTGAGTGAGTGTGAGAGGGTGCGTGTGAGAGGGTGAGTGTGTGTGAGAGGGTGCGTGTGAGAGGGTGAGTGTGTGTGAGAGGGTGCGTGTGAGTGTGAGAGGGTGCGTGTGAGAGGGTGGGTGCGTGTGAGAGGGTGAGTGCGTGTGAGAGGGTGCGTGTGAGAGGGTGAGTGTGTGTGAGAGGGTGTGTGTGAGAGGGTGCGTGTGAGAGGGTGAGTGTGTGTGAGAGGGTGAGTGTGTGTGAGAGGGTGCGTGTGAGAGGGTGAGTGAGTGTGAGAGGGTGAGTGTGTGTGAGAGGGTGTGTGTGAGAGGGTGAGTGTGTGTGAGAGGGTGAGTGAGTGTGAGAGGGTGCGTGAGTGTGAGAGGGTGTGTGTGAGAGGGTGCGTGTGAGAGGGTGAGTGAGTGTGAGAGGGTGCGTGTGAGAGGGTGAGTGTGTGTGAGAGGGTGAGTGAGTGTGAGAGGGTGAGTGAGTGTGAGAGGGTGAGTGAGTGTGAGAGGGTGAGTGTGTGTGAGAGGGTGTGTGTGAGAGGGTGCGTGTGAGAGGGTGAGTGAGTGTGAGAGGGTGAGTGTGTGTGAGAGGGTGAGTGTGTGTGAGAGGGTGCGTGTGAGAGGGTGAGTGCGTGTGAGAGGGTGAGTGTGTGTGAGAGGGTGAGTGTGTGTGAGTATAAAATGAGCCAAAAATATGAAATTATTATTGTTAATTTTATTATTTCATCTGTTTCTGCTTCATGATGCAGCTTTATTTTTTGCTGTGTTGTGCAGAATCAAGTTATCTTGAGTGTTTGACTAGTATGTGTGTGTGTTTGTTTGTGTGTGTATGTGTGTATGTGTGTATGTGTGTGTGTGTGTGTGTGTATCAGAACGGTAACGCGGCGGCGTCCCTCAGCGTAGCAGAGCAGTACGTCTCGGCTTTCTCGAACCTGGCCAAACAGTCGAACACCGTCATCCTGCCGTCCAACACGGGAGACGTGTCCAGCATGGTCACACAGGTCAGCTTCACACACACACACACACACACACACACACACACACACACACACACACACACACCTTTCAAAACCAACCACCAGCCAGTTTCATTTCCCATCAACTTAACAGAGATTTAATGACAAAAGCGTCTGATTGGTCAATCTGCTGGACGATAGGATAGGATTGAAATCTTAACACCCCTCCCCCCCCTCTCTTTCTCTCTCTCTCTCTCTCTCCCTCTCTCTGGTGTTTAGGCCATGGCTATTTACGGGACATTAGCCAGGACACAGAGCCTGGGGACGGTGGAGGTGACCCCTGTACCTGTGGACGATGAGATGGAGGTTAAAGCTGTGTCTGAAGCGGGAACACCGGAGTCTTCACCCAGTCACTAAAATAAACCGATCTGATTAGAACTGCTCCTTCTTTCTTTTCCTTTCATTTTTATAACAGAATTCTCCGCAATTCTCTTCAACTCTGAACAACAGGCGGATTTTATCTGCTTCCTCTGAGCCTCCTGATTTTCTCTGTTCTCATCGATGTAAAAGTTCAGACATTAAAGTCACATTAAAGCAGTGTTTCTCACTCTCTCTCACTCTTCTGTCTGTCTGTTTATCTGTCTCTCTCACTCTTTTTCATGTCTTTTTCTGTCCATCTGACTCTCTCCCTCTTTTTCTGTCCATCTGACTCTTTGTCGTCTCTGCCTCTCTCTTTGTCCATCTCTTTCTCTCTGTCTGTCTCTCTCTCTTTTCTGTCTTCATCAGTCAGTCTCTCTCTCTCTTTTTCTGACTGTCTGTCTCTCACTCTTCTGTTTTTGTCAGTCAGACTCTCTCTCTCTTGCTCTTTCTTCAATGTCTGTCTGTCTCTCTTTCTCTCCATCTGTCTTTCTCTCTTTCTGACTGTTGATCTCCCTCTTTTCTATGTCTCACTGTCTGTGTCTCTCTCTGTCCATCTGACTCTTACACTCTTTTCTATGTCTTTGTCGTCTGTCTCTCTTTGTCCATCTCTTTCTGCCTGTCTCTCTCTCTCTCTGAGTGTGTGTGAGGACTTTAAGATTAAACTTCAGTGTGTGAAACTTCATGAAGCTTGTAGGCTTGACGTTTTTAATGGCGTCCAATGCTTCATGCCTCGAGCCTTTAGCTTTAGCTGAACCGAGTTGATTAAACGCAAGCGGCTTTTTCTTTACGCAGAATAAAAAAGAAAAAAAATCACTTCTCTTCCTTTAAACACGAATAAATGAAGAAAAGTGTATCTTTTCCACCAGGAAAGAATTTAAATGATCACTACACACTCAGTATGGAGGTCTGTAACCAGTTATCTCTGTGTTTTTAGTTGTGGGTCCGCTGTTTTACACACAACCACAAAACACCTGCTTATCGCCGCTGGCCTTTAGCGCCGGACTTTTATTTTGAAAACCAGCACCAGGAAATGGCTGCTCTCGTGCGTTTGTATTTGCGGAAGTGTGAAAACGCGTTTGTAAGATACCACCCATATTCCGGCAAATCCCGCCTCCTGCGTCGCGATTGGATGATTTGTATTACTGTCCGTGTTACGATTAAAAGCAGCCGGCTGGTACGTCACCATGGCAACCTCGGGCCACTTTAGAGAACGCGTTACTTGTTTCCCTTCTTAAATTTTAACTTTGTACACAGATAAAGAAATAAATTGCGTTTGCGTGATTTTACTTGGCTTTTTAATATATTTTTAAAATACATCAACAACAAAAGCAACAATTCAACACGATTAAGCACTTCTCAGCACTAACCCGCATAATATTTATATACACTTTAAAATTTTGAATAAGTCCGCAGACAATCATTTATATTTTTGTTTTTATATATATATATATATATATATATATATATATATATATATATATATATATATATATATATAATTATTCTAATAATTATGTTCGCTTCCAGTCCGACGCGCTGTCCTGGTGAGAAACCAATCACAGTGCAGTAGGCGGGGTTTTCTGAAAACGGGTGGGAAAGACAACACACTGTACCGGCGTTAGAACGACTCTCAATGTCGTTGATCAGTGAAACTCATCTGAGCCTAACAATAAAAATGCGTCTCTGATCGGAGTGCCACTGGAGGTCATTTTAAAAAAATATTACACTGGACATTTTCTCAGAGTGGACACTGTGTGTGGATTTTCCCTTGAAGAAAAGAACACCAGGAGATTTGCAAGGTCAGTATAAAGCATGCAACATCCAGAGGTTTACTATAAACATCTGAAATAGACTACAGATCTGAAATACCTGCAGCTTTACTGGGTTTTAATTCAGACTCTGGAGTAAAAATCAGGGCTCTTTAGATGACTGAGTGCTTCCTGGGTGTTAAAATCGTGATAAAAGAGATAAAAGATGTTCTTATTTAAAGCTTTTTATACACAGAGTTCACATTAACAGACAGACCGGGTTTCTTTAGAAAATATAAAATATTAATCATTTCCCAATCACTTTACTGCAGTTCAATAGAAATTATCATCCTTATTCCTGTTGAACTGATCATTCTGAATGAATCTGAGAACTCTGAATCTTCACAAACTTTCTACACAAAAATCCCCCCCCAATATCATAAATAAATAAATAAATAAATAAATAAATAAATAAATAATTCTTAAAGACAAATATTTTTTGTCAATTATGAATAGATTTTTTTTAAAACTCTAAAATCAGCAGCATTAATGTATCTTTCTACCATTTTTTGTAGAAAACTTTAACTTAATTATTAATTCATTAATTCATTAATTAATAATCTACTCCAAAAAAAATTAAAAAGGCTTTTTTTTAAAAAAAAATTATAAATTAATTTTGTCAATTATAGAGAGATTTTTTTTTATACTCCAATATCAGCAGCATTAATGTATTGTAATTTACAACACAATTTTATTTGTAGAAAACTTTAACTTAATATAATTTTTTTAATACTAAATCATTTATTTTTTAAATAATAATACTGTTTTTTAAAATTATTTAATATTTTATTTATGAAACATATTTCAAGAAAAAAGAAAGTCTGAAAAGTGAGAAATTAAATTATTTGTATTTATGTGTATGCATGTAGATAATGCTCATTTTTTAGTTTTTTTTTTTTTTTAGTATTTTTTATTAAGTATAATATTTTATTTTATTTTTTTTATTAATTCCTACAGAATTTTTTTAAGGATAAAAAAATGTAAAATTATATTTAGAAAATTAAAAATAACACAATATGAAGTGATAAAGAATTTGTTTTTATTATTATTTTTATTTATTTATTTATTTTTAAAAAGCTTCACAGCATCTTGGAGACCCTGAGGTGTTTGTGTTTGTAGAAACACTCGTCACTTTACTTTGTCACGCTTCATTTCTTTCCTCTAGCAGAATGAAGAGGCTGCCAGTCCTCGCCCTGCTCCTGTGGATCTGTTGTGTGTTTTATGTTGGTATTTTCCTCTTTGTGGGCGGTTTCCTCTTGGTTCGTCTGGAGGTCAACAGGACGAGCAGCTGCAAGGACGTTTTGCCTCCTGCCTCAAACTCGACCTCGCCAGATTTCTGCCACGAGTCTCCTCGGGTGCGCAGGGTCGTCATCCTCATCGTCGATGCTCTGAAAGCCGAGTTCGCTCGCTATGACCCGGGAAACGTTTCCCCCAGACCGTTTGAGAACAAGCTGCCCGTCCTGGGGGAGACGACGTCGTCTCGGCCGTCACACGCCCGGCTCTACACCTTCAGAGCGGATCCGCCCACCACCACCATGCAGAGGATCAAGGGCTTCACCACCGGATCTCTGCCCACCTTCATAGACGTGGGGAACAACTTTGCCTCCAGCGCCGTGCTGGAAGATAACCTGATCCACCAGCTCGGTCAGGCAGGTGAGAGAGAGAGAGAGAGACAGAGAGAGACAGAGAGAGAGACTGACAAAGACATAGAAAAGAGGGAGAAAGACAGACAGACAGAGTGAGAAAGATAGACAGACAGACAGACAGACAGCAGCAGACAGTCAGAGAGAGAGAGACAGACAGACAGACAGAGACATAGAAAAGAGGGAGAAAGATAGACAGTCAGAGCAAGAGTCAGGCAAAGAGAAAGAGATGGACAAAGAGAGTCAAAGACAGACAGACTGACAAAGACATAGAAAAGAGGAAAAGCAACAGACGGAGTGAGAAAGATAGACAGACAGACAGACAGTCAAAAAGAGAGAGACAGAGAGACAATCGGAGAGAGAGATAGAGACAGACAGACAGCAACAGACATTCAGACATAGAGACAGACAAAGACATAGAAATGAGGGAGCGAGGCAGTCAGACAGAGAGAAAGAGATGAACAAAGAGCGAGACATACAGACAGACAAAGACATAAAAAAAGAGTGAGAGAGGCAGACGGATAGACAGAGTGAGAGAGAGACAGACAGTCAAAGTGAGAGAGCGAGAGAGAGACAGAGAGCGAGAGACAGACAAGAAAGAGATGAGATTTATATATTTAACATTTCTGGAAGTTTCCAGTGTCAGTCTTTGGGAAATGATCAGAGGTAAAGCTCTAACTCTGAAGCTGTGTTCACTCACACAGTGATTAGATCTCTGTAAGTCTCCAGTCTCTGAAATGAAGTCTCTAGTCATCAGTAGACGTTCCCACTCTGATACTGGTTGCCATAGTGATGACGTTCATCAGTGGGCGGGGCATTTGTTGCATAAAATTCAATTTAAACTATTAATAGTTTAGAGTTAGAGCAAATTAAACAGAAGTCATGATTGAGATCTTTACTTCCTGGAAGTCAGATGACGAATCTATCTCTCTCTCTCTCTCTCTCTCTCTCTCCCTCTCTGTGGTCTGTTTATTTATCTGTTCAGGGAAGCGAGTTGTCTTCATGGGAGATGACACCTGGGTCAGTTTGTTCCCCAAAAAGTTCCACCGCTCGCTGCCTTTCCCCTCCTTCAACGTGAAGGATCTGCATACTGTGGACAACGGAATCCTCCAGAACATCTTTCCCATCAGTGAGTAGCTGTGAGGTTCGAGCAGAAGTTCAGAAAGAAGAACCAACATGGAGGTCATGTGGACGCTGAGAATGTTTCTCTTTTTTATTTGTATAAAGATTTGAGGAATTCTATCAAGAAAAAATCTATCACTTGTCAATTACATCAGCGTTATAGCGCTGCGTTTGATTTATACAACACCTTTAAGATATTTTATTTATACTGAAAAATATTTTTTTTAAAAATGTTTAAAAAAAAAACAGGGAGGAAGCGAGGAAGCCAAAAATTGAGAAAAGAAAATCTCATCAAACTTTGAAAACTAAATAATTTTGAAAATGAAATCATTCTAAAATCAGATTTTTTTTATGGTCTTTTAATTTATTTATAATAATTTAAAATAATTAATTAAAAAAAGTAGATAGAAACATTGATATATAATAATAAAAAATAATTAATTAGAAATAGATTTTATATATTTATATTTATATATTTATATATATATATATATATATATATACAGTATTTTATATGATATATGATGTTTAATAAAAAATAGTGAAATAAAATATATTTTTTAAATAATTAGGTAAAAAGTAAACCAAACAAAATAATTTTGAAAATTAAATAATTATAAAATAATTTTTTTGTGGTCTTACAGTCTTTTAATTCATGTATAATTAGTTTTGAAAAAAAGGAGATTTTGATCTTTGATCTTTGAAAGAGAAATTGATAGAATAAAAAATAATTAGTTAAGTAATTAGAAATAGATTTTATATATTATAAAAGATCACTTAAATGAATCACTTTAATTAATCACTTTAAAGCCCTGAAAACTGTAACTGGTAGAAATATAACTGCAGATTTCAGGTTGCGTAGCTCTGTAGCTGAAAGCATGTTGTTGAGCGAGTGTCCTGTGTGACTGTACTGTCATCCTCACAGTGGATGGAGATGACTGGGACGTTCTGATCGCTCACTTCCTGGGGGTGGATCACTGCGGCCATCGCTTCGGCCCTGACCATCCTGCCATGGCGGAGAAGCTCACTCAGATGGACGGAGTGATCAGGTGAGTGGTCACTTCCTCAGAGCAAGGAATGCTGAATGTTTTGTTTTCAGGTATAGTTCAGATCATGCACAAAGTGTTGCAGGAATAAAAATGCCAGCTTTAGAAAGAGAGAGACAGAGTGAGAGACAGACAGACTGACTGACTGACAAAGACATACAAAAGAGGGAGAGTGACGGACAGACAGAGTGAGAAAGATAGACAGAGAATCAGACAGAGACAGACAATCAGAGGGAGAGACAGAGGCAGCAGATAGACAGAGACATAGAAAAGAGGGAGGGAGATGGACAGAAAGAGAGCAAGAGACAGACACACAGACAGAGACAGGCGAAAAGAGGGAGAAAGATAGACAGACAGAGACAGGCAGACAGAGAGAGACAGAAAAGAGGGAGAAAGATAGACAGACAGAGACAGGCAGACAGAGAGAGACAGAAAAGAGGGAGAAAGATAGACAGACAGAGACAGGCAGACAGAGAGAGACAGAAAAGAGGGAGAAAGATAGACAGACAGACAGAGTAAGCGAAAAAGAGACAGATGGACAGACAGACATACATATAGACAGAGAGGGAGACAGACTGACACAGACAGACAGAGCGAGAAAGAAAGAGAGACAGACAGATGGAGATATAGGCAGACAGAGAGACAGAAAGAGAGCATACTGCAGTTATCTTCCATGGAATAATATCAGTATTTAAACCTCATACATTCCTGATCTCAGGTCAGTGATAAAGCGTCTGCAGGACGACACTCTGTTAGTGGTGATGGGAGATCACGGGATGACCGACACCGGAGATCACGGAGGAGAAAGTCAGAAGGAAACGGACGCTGCTCTGTTTCTCTACAGTGGCTCACCTCTGTTCCCAGCCCCTGATGCACAGGTGAGTGATTTCTGCTGATCTCAGATCTTCTTCCAGGACGAGGAGTTTGTTCAGATATTTATTCACACACACCTTGTGTGAAATCAGCAGGTGGAGCCAGAGGTGGTGCCTCAGACTGATTTAGTGCCTACACTGGCCCTGCTGCTGGGAATTCCCATCCCCTACAGCAGCGTGGGTCAGGTGATGCTCCAACTTTTCCCGAGCTCACTGGATGCACCTGTGGGTCTCAGCCAGGGGGAGGCGCTGTGGATCAACGTCAAACAGGTGAGAAACCGGAGAATTCTGACTGTAGAAACTAAGCATCGACTCTGGACTGCACAGCTTTTATTGTTTTCTGATAAGATACTTGATTGGACCTATTAAATAATTATAACGCAATTCTAAAGAACCAAATAAGGTGAGTTAATATTGATTGAGTTCCTATTCGCCATCATTAACACTGATATTCCTATTGTCAGGCCAAGAAATTCAAACATGGATGTCTTCTTTGTTTCCTTGATTGAGGAAACAAAACATGCAACAAAATACACAGAAATATAAAAATACTAGAGATTAGATTGCATTGTACATCCTACAAAGTCTTAGGAATAAAACACTAAGTGATGTACTGTTATAGGAAAATAATCAACAACAGAGTGTTGTTAAATAATTAACACCTTTGTCCAATCAGATTCAAGAATTCAACAGTGCTGTTGTTTAATTAACTAACAGGAACTTTATGGATTTTAGTTCCCCTGATCACTGTATCTCTGGCTAAATGCCTGACTTTTTGGTCTCATGTACAGGTTCATCGGTTTTTAGAGACCTACTCCAGCATGGCCAAAGACATTCCAGCAGACAGTTTGTCTCAACTGCGGACTCTCTTCTCCCAGATCTCCGATCAGTACCTGAGCTCAATACGTGATGGAACTCCTCCTTCCCCTCAGCTGGTAGCCTCCATGCAGGAATACCTAAACTCTGTTAGAGAGACCTGTCGTGCCTCATGGGCTCGCTTCAACCCTCTGAAGATGGCAGCAGGCCTGCTGGTGCTGGGTTTTGGGTGCACCTTGTGCTACGTTATCTCAGAACTGTCTGTTGTGGTCCTCGAAGGCGCTATGTTGAAGACTCCAGTGCTTGCTGGGCTGTTGGTCGGGGGAGCGGTAGCTGTGGGCCAAATATTCATTTTGGGATATGCAGAAGTCTCGTGGTGTTTGGGAGCTGCTGTGTTGTGTGCCGAGGCGTTATTCCTGTGGCAAGCTCGGAGGGTGTGTCCTCGTGGACGACTGTCTCACTGGCACCTTTTAACTCTGCCACTGCTCATGCTTCTTCTGCGCTGTGCATCCTTGCTCTCGGACAGCTATGTGATCTCTGAGGGGCGCGTAGTCACGTTCTTATTGTTCAGCCTAGGCCTTTATTTTCCACTTCAGCTCAACTGGGATGGACTTCTGGTGCCTGCACCATCTACCGATACTCAGAAACCTCATGGACTTCTAGCACCCTCGTTGCCTCCCTCAGTTGTCCGGCGGGAGAGTGGCACTTTGCTTATTTGCACTGGCATCTTGGTGGCGTGTCTCTACCTTTCTCTGTCGTTCCATAGTTGCCGTGAGGAACAGGGTGCTTGCCAGCCTTCAGTCTTCTTGACGCCACTCTCACGGGTTCAGGATAGTCGTTTGCGCAACTTGCACTACGTCCTGTCCCTGGCATCGCTTTCCGCCTGGGCATTCTTGCTACATCGTTGGTTACGTCACTATGGAAACCTGAACTGCACAGGTGTATGTGTGTTTACAGCACGCTGCTTGCTTCCTCTTGCCTCTATCTGCATGGGACTTCACTGGGCAGTCAGTGCAACTCCAGAGGACACCTTCAGGAACCTGGCAGAGTTGATTAGATTGGCGCAGGTGATCCTGCCACGTCTTGCCTTCAGTCTCCTAGGCCTTGGGATGCTGCTCCTGTGGCTGGACCCACTTACTGTCTTTCTAAAGACAAGAGCGCCTTTGAACTCTCGGGGTTCTGTCATGCCTCCACCAAGGTACCGTGCAAGCACTGGTATCAGTCCTCAGGCTGAGCTGCACCATCTTATACCGCAGTTATATCAGCGCATACGCCAGTCACTTGATGATGAAGGGGCCAAAGGGACCGATCCTGATGGACGGCCAGCAGTAGAGGCCTACGGACTGGGCACTGTCTACTCTGCACCCTTGGTCTTACTATGTGGACTGATGGGCCTTGGGATGCTTCTGCTACACCCTGAAGGCATGGCACTGTCCTTCCTGCTGCTGTTGTTGCAGGCTGCAGCTATCCTTCATCTTCATGCTTCCTCCAGCAATCTCTCCAGCCTGCAGAGTCAATCCAGTAAGATCACCTTTGTTACTTCAGATGATATCAAACTTAAACATAGAAACATTGAATGGAAGAACTGTGTAGCATCAGTAATATCTTTGTGAACAAGAAGAACTAGAAGAAAGCTTTCCTTTAAGTTTGTAACAAACTGATTATCTGCTTCAACTTTCATCTTCAGGTCTCTTCAGTGTTCCCTGGGCTCCTGTGGTTCTGTGGTCTCTGGCTGCCTCGCAGTTCTTCCATGCCACAGGTCACCTGCCCACCTTCCCGTCCATCCAGTGGGGTGCAGCGTTTGTGGGTTTCCCTCAGGGACACACAGGGACCGTACTGCCTGCCACGCTCGTCACCCTCAACACCTTCTCCTCACAGATCCTGTTTGCAGGTATCTCCAACTGTCTGTTATGAAACTTGTTTGGCTTTTCACTGATGTTAAATAGGAAGTGGTAGCTTAGTGGTTAAGGCATTGGACTACTGATCGGGAGGTTGTGAGTTTAAATCCCAGGTCCACCCATCTGCAACTGCTGGACCCTTGAGCAAGGCCCTTAACCCCTAATTGCTCAGTTGTATAAGATAAGATAAATATGTAAGTTGCTCTGGATAAGGGTGCCTGCCAAATGCCAGAAATGTAAGCCTGATGTATCTTATTATACAGAATAGTTTGTTTATTACTCTATATTCTGGATTACAGAACTCTGGCTAATATTTAGAATAAATATAAATGCAAATTTGTGTACTTATAAATATGCAATAGTTTTGCATGATCTGTTTTGCTCTGTGGGTGTGCTCGTGTGTGTGCGTGTGTGTGTACACATCTTTAGTCGGCTGCCCATTGCTGCTCTTCTGGCCGTTAGTGTGTGAGCTGCGTGGGACACGAACCAGCCGCTCAGGTGGAGGTGAAGATGGGGACGAGGTTGTCATGGAGATGAGGCTGCGAGAAAACCCTCAACAGTTTAGTTCAGCTTTACTGCAGCTCACAGCACGCTACCTGTTTATTAACGGAGCTCAGGTACACACACACACACACACACACACACTTGTTTTTTCTTGTTTGTGTTGCCTAGTCTCATTACTCTGTGTGTGTGTGTGTGTGAGAGATGTGAGCGGTGATTAAGTGGATTAACTGGAATTTATTTATTTTTGCATCAAAAGTTAAACACAAACTTTGCCTCTATGTCTGACTCCCTGATTTTGTGTTTTGTCTTTCGGTTTGTATATATTTATGTGTGTGTGTGTGCGTGTGTGTGTGCGTGTGTGTGTGTGTGTGTGTGTGTGTGTGTGTGTGTGTGTGTGTGTGTGTGTGTGTGCGTGTGTGTGCGTGTGTGTGTGTGTGTGTGTGTGTGCGCAGGTTTTGGCATCGGTTTGTGCTGCTGCTATTCTCAGGAGACATCTCATGGTGTGGAAAGTGTTTGCACCCAAGTGAGTGACATATTGAACTACACACACACACACACAGACATACACAGACATACACAATCTTTCTCTCTCTCTCTTCATGCCTGCTTACACACTAAATCGACCTTCCAAGGTGGCAGTGTTCAGCAAAAATGTGCTGAGTACAGTGATATTCGAGACGTTTTGTACATGAACAATGTGGTCTTTTTGAACGAATCACTAAACCGAATGGATCATATCTGTTAATTATTCTGTTTATTTATTTCATTTTGCCTGCACATTTTCAACTGCACAATTAAAACACACAAACCAAATCACTATATTTTTATTCATATACATTTAGTGTGACAGTGTGAATCAGTGAACTATTCAGTCATAACTAAGACTCACTCCTGTGTCATTCTCATTCACTGGGTGAGTATGAATCAGTGAATCATTTACTAACAACCGAGATTCGCTGCTCTGTCATTCTGACTTTTAACGTGACGCAAGTATGCCTTCTGTCTTAAATGACTACATTATCAGGCTGCACATTTGGGCAAAGTATAAACAAATCAGTGAGCAAATCAATTAAATTAACTGAGTTAGATGATTCAATAACTAAAAACAAGTCAAAGAATTTCAATTCCACGTATTTGAGCTAATGCATGCAGTGGATAGACAGATTTTTGTTATTCAGTGAATGAATCAGTGAACTAATCTGAATGAATCGTTTAGCTGAACTGGCTCAGATGATTCAGATTCAGATTGTTAAAAACTCCTTGCAATTGAAAATACATAGATATATCACGCAACTGAATGAATCGGTGAATGAGTTATTTAACCGAACTGATTCAGAAGACAATCACTAAAAAGAGTCAAACATTTCATGCAACTGAGCAAATACATGCAATGGATGGATGAATCGTGAAATTGAACGAATCAGTGAACTAATATGAGTGAACTGACTCAGATGACTCCGATTCAGAACTGATTCATAGATAAATACTGTAATTAAACAAATCAGAACAAATCATTTAACTGAATCGACTCTTATGACACAGGTCACTGAAAAGAATAAAAAAATTGGATGCTTAATTCTTATCAGTTCTTTCATTGCAGGTTTTATTTTCAGAAAGAAGAACCACATTGTTGCTCTCAGAGTTCCAGTTTTGCAGAGATGAAATGAAATGAACCATTTCTAATAGCAGATTACTTTGTGTGTGTGTGTGTGTGTGTGTGTAGGCTGATGTTCGAGGCCAGCGCGTTCATCGTGGGCAGCGTGTTTGTGCTTGTCGGGGTCGCCCTGGTCATGAGGGTCGACTCGGCCGTGGCTCGCTTATTTCAGAGACTCCTTCCGGAGAGTTCCAGGTAGTACCACCTTCTCTGTCCCTACCAACATTCCTCCATCTCTCCGTATCCGTCACCAAGGACACAAGACGCACACGACTGCCAGCACAATGGACGAAAACAGGTCTGAAAATGGCCTACGTCTTTCCGAACTCTGGAGAAATGGACTCCTGCTGATATTTTGCTTAAACACAGAGGTAACCTGAGCCATCTGAGACACTGCTGCCTCAGACCGAGGAGTCTGTCATTGTTGTTTTTTTAACTGCTGTACACTGACTGGTTTACTGAAGGGCTTTTGTATTATAAACACACACACACACACACACACATTGAATGCTGCTATGATGAAAGTAGTTGGTCTGTATTTACTTTGGTTAACACCTTCCTACATTACCCAGAATACTTTTCCACCTGCTGATAGCATTGCGATGGAATTTAGCCCCTCGATTCATCTCTGTCTAAACAGAGCGATGCGGCGGCGCTTTAATCCTCCAGCTTTCTCACCTCCTTGTCAAACAGATCAGCTTTGAAAGCTTCAGCTTTTGCACTAATACCACCGTCAAAGTCCTTGATCGTGTTCTCATTATTGTTTCAGCTGAACTGCATTCTGGGACTCCGGCATTTGCACCAGCATCTTCATTACTAACAGCATTTGAGATGCAGTATTTCTCCTCCAGTTCTTTTTCACATGCTGAGACATCAGAGACACAAAATCGCTGACTTGTCTGAGAAATCTATAGAAAAGTGCAGCTCTGACTGGCTCGTTAGCACCGGGATCGCTCAATATTTCAGAATAAACATATTCAGGATGGAGTTGTGTATCAAGCACTAACACCATATGATCAGCAGCTATCATTTCCTCTTGATCAACGTTAATGTTTCTCAGCTAATCTCTTCAGAATAGCCATCTAATTAATACGAATGGCAGGGTCAATAATTTACAATACTTTATATAGTATTACTATTATTTATTAACATCACCAAAACCGCCATGTCTATGTTCAGCACGGGTCACTAGCTTTACTGCTGCAGTGAGCAATGTCATGCGATTCGGTTTGTATCAATGTTCATTGATTTGTATTGACATTTATATTTATGTGCATTTTTTTTAGTTTTATGTGTTTGTCTGGTGGATTTTTAAAAAAAAAAAAAATCAAAGCTAGTTTTTCTACTTGGTATGATGAGATAAGAACAGTTGAGGGAAACATGAGATTAAGTTGATTGTAGCCATAATAACATAGTGTGTGTGGTATATATGTGTGTGTGTGGGGGGGGTATTTTTGTCTTAATGAAAAAGAAGCAGGTCGATTTATACGCTCTGAATGAAATGTGAATGAAATCTTTTGTCTTTTTTTAAAAAAATTGTCCTTAATTGGGTGAAATGAAATGAAATATAAATGAGGGAGAAGTCAAATAAAAACATTTCTACTTTGAAAATGACTGGAATTGCGTCGTCTTTTTTTTTTTTTTTTAATGATTTATTTTTCTTTTGAACACGGCAGTCCATAAAGAACAGCACAAGACCAAGACGATAAGAAAATAAAATAATAAAAGCATTAATCTTCTCATTATCTTGGTTTGAATGCTTCCCTTCTTCACTATATTGTGCAGTTTATTGTTATCCATGAATAGTGTACTATATGGTTACCCACAATGCACCAGTGATTTCTTTTATCTCTAAATTTCCCGATCACAATAAAAACCAGAGCACAACTTGATATATAAATAAAAAAAAATAGACAAAACTGTAATGGTGATTGACCGTTAAAGGTACTACAGATGCTAGAAATTTCAATTGACATGAAAATAAAAAACCCAGCCGAAGATAAGGAAAGGAAATCGGATATGAGTTTACTGTCTCCTCACTGAAAAGATCAGTTTCTCCAGAATTTCATGGACCTTTTTTTTGAGTACACTATATGGCCACAAGTTTTGGGACGTCTGCCTTTACATGGACATGAATGTAATATGGAGTTGTCCCGTCCTTTGCAACTATAACAGCTTCAACTCTTCTGGGAAGGCTTTCCACAAGGTTTAGGAGTGTGTTTATGGGATTTTTTTGACCATTCCTCTAGAAGCACATTTGTGAGGTCAGACACTGATGTTGGACGAGAAGGTCTGGCTCGCAGTCTCCGCTCTAATTCATCCCAAAGGTGTTCTATGGGGTTGAGGTCAGGACTCCAAACTCACTCATCCATGTCTTTATGGACCTTGCTTCGTGCACTGGTGTGCAGTCATGTTGGAACAGGAAGGGGTCATCCCCAAACTGTTCCCACAAAGTTGGGAGCATGAAATTGTCCTAAATGTCTTAGTACGAAGCTGAAGCATTAAGAGTTCCTTGCAGTGGAACTAAGGGGCCCAGCCCAACCACTGAAAAATAACACCTGAACGCAATGATTTAGAGGGGTGTCCCAAAACTTTTGGCAATATATTAGCTCAAGTGGTTAGATTCTGGGTTGTTGATCGGACAACCACCAAACGCCCACTGTTAGGCCCTTGAGCAAGGCCCTGCATCATGGCTGACCCTGCTCTCTGACCCCAACTCTCCAAGGATGGGATATGCGAAGAAAGAATTTAACTGTGCAGTAACGTATATGTGACACATGAAGACTACTTGCATCGGTAAACCTGCAAACACAGGATTCTTTCTTTTAACTCCTACCACATATGTCATGACTTTTTGTGAGAGCTGTATCCGTTTTCCAAACATGTGAATGGAATGTGTGATAATGTTGATACCAGATTTTTTTGCAATCGCAAAAAATTGTGAAATCCTGGAGAGACTGATACCCAGGTTCTTCCAGTTTCTGCAAACATATCCAAGTGTTTGGATTTACTAAATGATGAACAAATGAGTGCAAAGTGGTTTATAATGAACTGGCATGCCACCTTTCCCAGCAACAGACTCCAGACCAGGATAAAGTGCTTACTGGAGATAATGATAACGCTGTCAATTACAATAACTACCTGAAAACTAGCATGAATCGATGTTTGCATCCTATTAACCCACCAGCTTTAATCAATATTCCAGCAGTTTCTTTAACAAAATAAATGAATGATTTAACAGGTTTTCGATGTAAATAACATTCCACGGCCCTTCTTGATGAGGAAGTTGGTTAAAAAATGATCATAACAGAGATCTGGGATTTCAGAGGGGAATCTGAACCTATGACTGGAATGAATGGAGGAAAGGATACCTGTGGTTAGATTGTAATCTCAGACATGATGTGCAAATAGCGGCCCTCATTTCCTTAATGGCAGTTTTGTCTTTACCAGGAATATTGCATATCATAATTGATAAGCTTGTCTGAGGTTAAGGTTGTTGCTCAAGGGCTCTATGACAACTTCCCATGGCGTCTTGTTTCTATGAGGAAGAATTAATGGACTGAGTCAGTACTGTGGAAAATTTCCTTTTTAAATTGTGTAAATAGTGTTATTGAGCAACTGAGAAGCAACTCTTACAGTTTGCCTTATGTTGAGCTGAATCTGTTCTGGTTCCATCAGAAGTCACATAAATGAATGATATTAGCCTGTGTGTAGTTAAACTGTAACAAGATCTCAGTATAAATTAACCTGTTCCTGGAAAAACATGAAGCCTGCCTAAAAAAAGCATCATGAAAACAAAGAAGTATCAAAAGGTCAAAGGACTGGAAATCACGGTTTAGTAATTAAAAAAATAAAATAAAAAATTAAAAAAAAAAAAAAAACGCCCCAAAATTTGATCATCCCCTAGATCATCATTACATCATTTATTTAAAAAACTAGGAAGGATATCAACATACATGACTCTAGAGTAGACTTTGTGTCAAAGATAAAGGATAGGGTAAGATACCAGAAGATATCAGTGTCATAAATACCAAGTTTCTGAATGCTGTAAGGTATATAGGCAGCCATTTTGGGATTTTTTCCATAGCATGGTATGGTATAATTCTGTCTATTAGGCCACATCTGGAAATGATGTGACTGAGAATCCATTCATCCAGCTATCCTTCACAGGGTCATTGGGAGGCCTTGGAACCTATTGGGGTTACTAGGGGAAGGTTGGAGGTTCTTTTAAGGGTTCCAAGATGAAGGTCAGGGATTTTCTATTGGGCTTCCTAGCAGAGGTCAGGGTTCCTATCAAGGATGCTATCAAGGGGTTTCTATGGAGGTTACAAGGCAAAGTTCAAGGGGTTCTTAGATGAAGGTCAATGGGTCCTATCAGAGTTACTAGGGGAAGCTTGAGAGTTCTTATCGGAGTTCCTAGGGGAAGGTCAGGTTCCTATCAAGGTTGCTAGGGGACAGTCGAGAGTTCCTATGGAGGAAGTTTAGGTTATCTTATCAGGTTTCTAGGGGAAGGTCTGTGAGTTCTATCAAAGCTACTAGGGGATGGTTAAGAGTTTTTTTCTGGATTCCAAGGGAAAGGTCAGGGGTTCTTAGTGGGGTTCTTAGTAGTTTTCCTAGGGGAAGACTGGGGTTCCTATCAAGGTTGCTATGGGAAGGATGGGGATTCTTATGGAGGTTACTAGGGGAAGTTCAATGGTTCTTATCGGGGTTCCTAGAGCATGGGCAAAATTACTAGGGAAAGTTTAAGAGTTCCTAGGCCCTTGAGCAAGGCCTACAGGAACACTATATTATGGCTAAATTACTCTCTGACCCCAACTTCATGAACTGATATATGTGAAGAAAAGCATTTTACTGTGCTCTAATGTACATGTAACAAATATGGGCTTCTTCTTCTTCTTCTTCTTCTTCTTCTTCTTCTTCTTCTTCTTCTTCTTCTTCTTCTTCTTCTTCTTCTTCTTGGGGACACTAATCCATACAGATACACTCACATGCTGTGGACAATTTAAAGATGCCAATCATGTCATGTCAGGACTGGGGAGACTAACATGGAGTACCCTGAGAACGGAGACAGGAATTGAACCCCCAACTCTGCAAAGTGCTAACCAGGGAGCCACTATGCCTCAGTTGAAAGATATTTTGTAAATGAGAAAATACAGATTCTCATCTGTTAGATATTCATGCTAGTTGTTGTGTTTTTTTTTTGTATTTAAATTGTGAATAGATAACAGTGTCATGTGAAGCATGTTTATGAATGTTTAAGCATGCATGGGTGATATTTGTTAACATGACTTCATGCACTGTTTGCTCAAGTTGTTCAGCGGTAACAGGATAATATGAGTTGCATATATGGTTTCTCTGGACAGGAGATGACATGTACACCTGGCAGGTTGCTCCTTTCCTTCCTGGCAGATCCTGGCAGCACCTCTGTGATTTTCTCTAAGCTGGCTGGCATCCACTGAAAAAACAAAGAAAGAGCATAAAATCCTGAGTCTCTGCCAATTGGATTCCTGCCATTTCTTCCAGTTAATCTGTATTTAAGTGTGTCCCATTTTCACCATACTGTGAACAAAACAGTGCTCAGCCTGTTTTCAAAAAAGTCCCCTTTTTCACTAACTCTGAGAATGAAGAGGATAATCTTATCAGGACTGAGATATGGTATGCTGTACTCTGTGACCTGACTGAACATTTCGCTGAGAGCTTTACAGATTCCTGGCACTCTAATTAACACACATTTTTCACACACCGCCAATAAAAGTGTTTAGGCTGCCAAGTGCTGCCATTGTGACTCCTTAGGCAGAGCTGAAGACATTTTAATGGATTGTGGATTGATCACCTGGTACAGATTACACAGGCATTAGACTAAGACTCAAGTGTATTGTGGAAAACGGCATGCCGTGACATAGTTATAATTGACTCGTAACTCATTTATCATTCCGATAAGAAAATAGGAGCATTCATTTTTTGGATCCCAATTTCAAAACGTGTGCAGCATTGATCGATTTGTCCATAATGGATTGAGGTGATTTGGGGTCATGTTGAATCTGGTGGTTCTTCTGAGAAAATCAGGTGCAAGAACAAAGTGTACGGATAGAGTATTGGGTTATTATTTCCCCATCAATGATCACACAGGGAACCTATCTGCATAATCTAAATGTAAGAATAAGTAAACTTAAAAAGAATATTTACCTACTTCTTTATTCACATATATAGCAATGCCATATTTACATTTTACATAGATTTCTTTTTATCCTGTGGTGCATTTAATACATTTATATTTTGCTAGCATGTTTTGAACATACTTATACTATGACAAGCCTTTTCTGTAAATCTTCAAATATCAGAAATACAGATTTTATGTGAATGTGTCCAATGCTAAAGTGTTTCCGATTCCCATGGAAAACCATTTAACCAACCCAGTTGTGTGGATCCATGAAGAGAAGCAAAGAGACCTGGATCAATGGAGTCGAAACAGAAGATATGGACTGTAATGCAGTCATCCAAATGATTTACAATCCATAGAAATAGCTACATTCATATTAAGCAGCTAATGTTAGTGACAGCCTAGCCTAGATAGTAATTATCTAGTGACTTAAATAGCTAAATGTTCAATATCAGTGTAGAAAATTAGCTGAGTAGGATATAGCATTTTTTGGTGTGTTTGATCACTGTAGTAGCTTCTATATGATATCTATAATAGAAATCCTGGGTGGATGACCTTTTGACCTATTTGTGTCAAAAGTAAACCCTAAAGTTATTTTAAAAAATTTTATTAAATGTAAAAAAAGATGTATTAAATAGATATATTAAATATTTAATATTGGTATCTAAAACTTACTGAGATGACAGATTCCTACAGGACTAACATGCCTGAGATACCTGACTACTAATTACAGTCCTCCACTAATCCCGTCTGAATAGGGCTAGAAAAACATGAAAATAATGACACTGTTTATGAGTGTTTTTTTTAATTTATTTTATTTTATTAACCTCTTGCATCTTGCACCATCCATCTAGAGTTAAGAGCTTCACTCGTCTTTTCTTATTTTTCCATAAAGATTTGATCACAGACATGATGAAAATGTTATGGAATGCTCGTTTTCAGTGCCAGGTTCAAGCAAGGACGCCATCAGGTATAATTATGGCAATATAATATATAAAGGGAAGTAATTTCCTGTGATTCATGCTGTAGATGTTGTGCATGTAGTGTAGGATCATATTGTGTTCATTAATTATAGTGGAAGATTCAGTATTAAGTAAAGAGTCGGGCGTAACAGCAATGCTAAGCGATGAACTTGTGCAATTTCTGAGCTCTTTTATGATGATTATCCGTCACATTGTAAGACATGATCCCAATAATCTTTCTGGCTTAATTCCATGACAGACTGTGTTTTAACAAGTCCTCAGAAGTCAGAGGATCCTCTAATGATAGACATGCAATTAAAAACAATCTTACATCAAAGAGGCTTGCATGAATGGAAACGGTCTTCAGAATGAACTTGAGGTAATGAAGATGTGTGTGGTTTACATTTCGACATCACCACCAATACCACCATCACTAGCTGTCCCATGAGTTGTGTATCATCCCGTGCTCCTGTTGGTTGCATTTTAATCAAAAACTTCTCACACTTCAGATCTTCTTCACCTGTCCTTGATCACAGAGGTCCTAAATCAGCCACCAATATCTTATGCATTCTTATGCATTATAATTTTGACCTTCAGGGCCTTCTAGAGTTATTTAGCCTATTTGTTCAGGGTCATTGTCTGGTTAAAACATCCATCTTCTCCATTCTCATGTCCACCGTCAAATCTGACTACAACTGCCAGCATGCAACTCAGCCTCCAAACATGGCTGTCATGAACCACACTACCCAAAACACACCATGTATCCCAACCACCATGTTACTGTCTGACTGATCAACCACACACACACATAACATGCAAATTCCTCCTGTTGATTACGATTCTGCCTCTCAATTTGGATTCTCTGCAGTGTTTATTTTACATTTATGTATTTACATTTATGCCATGTGGTAGATGCTTTTATTCAGAGTGACTTTATCTTATTTATACAACTGAGAAGTTGAGGGTTAAGCCTGTTGGCCATGGATTTGAACTTCTGATCAGTAGTCCAACAATCTTCAATTCATTAGTCCAACAACCTTCCGATCAATAGTCCAACAATCAGTAGTCCAACAATCTTCAATTCATTAGTCCAACAACCTTCTGATCAGTAGCCTAACGATCTTCTGATCAGTAGTCCAACAATCTTCCGATCAACAGACCAACAACCTTCCAAACAGTAGTCCAACAGTCTTCAATATATTAGTCCAACAACCTTCCGATCAGTAGCCCAACAACCTTCCAATCAATAGGCCAACAACCTTCTGATCAGTAGTCCAATGATCTTCAATATATTAGTCCAACAACCTTCCGATCAGTAGCCCAACAATCTTCTGATCAGTATCCCAGCAATCTTATGATCAGTAGCCCAATGATCTTCCATTAAATAGACCAACCAGCTTCTGATCAGTAGTCCAAGTTACCACTTCTCATATTAAAGCAACTATCCTGCCAATTCTTGTGACACGTAAAGTATTTGAAACGGATCAACATGTCAAAACTAAAGCCATTGCTGTCATCCTTTCCAGCTATGAAAACTTCACAAAGTCACAGAGGACCCTGAAGGATCTGTTTCGGACATGTTTAAGAAACATGCCTCACCCTTAACACAATTCTCACTAACTGAAGCCCCTAATGACAAGCTGTTGTTTATATAAAGCTGTTGATGCACCAATTTCCAAACCTGTATAGTCTTGACTTAATTCCAATGTAAAGCAATCCATAACAGTGTAATACACCTGAGCTTCATCCTAATTTCACCACAGTCTTAACTAGATCATTCATCTGTGCGTCATTTAACTATCACTTATTATTCCTGCGGTGCAGCTTCCAAATCTACAGCGAAGACAAAACTTTCTCATCACCAGAAGGTCCTTGTTAAATCTACAGAGCATGCTAGGCTAGTTGGAACTGGTAAATTGTTATATTTAAAGTTATTTCCTCTGAGACTGTCCCTCCTTATCATGTCTGAATCATCGCACACTCTACGTCCCGCGTTGTTCGGTCTCTCAGATTGTAATCTAGAACAAAATGGTGCAATTTATAAAAAATGAAAACAAAAGATGAAAATATATACCTTGAAGATAACAATGTAGTTCAAGATTCTAGCGTATAACATAAAGCAGATATTATCTTTTATTAACTGTTAGCTGCACTAGCTTCACCTGATACCACTTCCAATATGAAATTGATATTGTTGCCGATGAAGCTAACATTAACTCAAGGCACAACTCTTGCTATATTGATTGTTATGGCTAAATCGCAACGAATTAGCTAGCTAGCTATGCTATATGTGGAGTGTCTTTTGCTAGATAACACCATATCCTCTACACCTCCCTATTTATTCCTTTCTTTATATATACATATATATTTTTCTGAGCAGCCGGTTAGCGCTTCTACTACCTGTGATCTGCTATCACACGGCAATAATCAAACGCTGTGTTGTGAGGCAATAGTCGGGCGATACCAACTTGTGCCTCAGATAGGGGTGGGGAGGATTTTAGGGCTTTTAATATTTTTATTTGATTTGTTAGGACAAGCTTGCGATCTTTTCCAAACAAAATAAATAACTACTACGTATGTTGATTATGAGATAAATATCGGTGAGAGGGGGGTTGTAATCATTCTGAATATTTGGGGGTTACACCCCTCCCAACACCCCCCCCCACCCAAAACAACCACAAATCAAGTCTCCAGAGCAGTTTTTGGCTGACTGCCTACATTTGAACAAAATGTTCACGTATAATTTGTAATTTATTGCGTACTCTCCTATCATACTGCAAGTGGAAACTGGAGTTAAGCCTGGGGAGAAATCGCACACACACACACACACTCGAGACATCATTAAGAAAAGTACTAGATTAACCGAAAAGGCCACTGTGTAACTGAAGTCCAGTTAAATATTAATCTGCGGTCCAGTTAAAGCGAAATTTCCCCGGGTTTTTCCCAGTGGAATAACACTCACGGTATGTGTGATATAGTTTATTATTAACTCATAACCTACTTCGCTGTGTGTTTACGCCACTCCAGAGTGTCTTTGTGCGGCATAATGAGAAATTAATAGAAGGATCATTGAAGGTGAGAAATGTGTTTCGTTTTGGTTTAAATGGCTAAAGACTCAAGAGAACATGAAGAACTCGCTTATTAAATGTGTACATGGGTATATTAAAACAACAACACACCTACCTGTGCTCATTGGAGTTACAGTATTTTACGATATTATTGGATTTTCACTGACTGGTCAGTCATTTAAGTACAGTATATAAACATTACATATTACTGTATTAAGGTAGTACATGGATTTAAACTCCTAATCTTAGAACCTTAACCATTTCACTGTCACAAGGCAGATGCTGAAAGCTTGGATGCGTATCCGAGGTGTTTAATAACGTAAACTGGTAAAATTACGAACAAGTGTGACCGGGAAAAGCGAACAATCCAAAATCTTCAGGCAAATCATAAAGTCAAGGCAGAGAGATTTAGAGGCATAGTAACATCACGATCACAAAGGAACAGAGCGGATACTTCGCAGTTGTGAAAGAAATATGTAATTAACCATAATTAGTATGATGCTGACTCTGAGAGTGCGAGTGCTGGCAGTCGGAGTCTGAGGCGGCCATGTTTGCGGTGAAACAGATTTTGTGACGTTATGCGGTGTGACATTAACTACTAATTCTGTAATATGCTTCAGTTTATAAACGTATGCTGTTCCTCTTAACTGAGCAGTTAAGGGAGGGGAAGTATTCCATGACATAATAATAAAAATAATAATAAAATAAATACTACTACTACTAATAATAATAATAGTGGTTAAGGCTCTAGGTTGTTGATTGGAGGATCATGGTTCAAACCCCAGCACTGCCAAGCTGCCACTGTTGGGCCCCTGAGCAAGGCCCCTAACCCTCACAGCTCCAGGGGGTCTGTATCATAGCTGACCCTCTGCTCTGACCCCAACCTTCAAAGCTGGGATATGCGAAGAAAGAAATTCACTGTGCTCTAATGTATATGTGACAAATAAAGTCTTCTTCTATAATAATATTAATAATTATAGTTTCTGTGAAGGAAGTCTTCAGTGTCAGCACTTTGTAACAGTCAAAGCTAAAGACTTTCCCATCACAGGAACTTCTTCAGAAAGGCTTCTGGTTTCTGAGTTTCATGAGAAGCTGAATTTTTCCCCCTAATTTTAACTTCATGAGAAAGTGAGGAAACAAGTCTATAGCGCTACAACTTGTTTCAGGGCGGCATTGTGCAATCACCCATCCATCCATCCATCCATCCATCCATGCATTTACATTACTGCTTTACCTACACATGGCTGTAGGGAGTATGAAAGTAGTCAATCCTGGGGGTCCTGGGGCACCTGGATGCAGGACACAATCACTCACACACTTAATCATGCTATGGATGATTTTGAGACACCAGTCCGCGCATGTCTTTGGACTGGTGGAAGAAACCCGGTGGTGGGAATCAAACCCCCAGCCTTGGTATTGCAAGGCTAATCACTAAGCACAATATTAAATGGAAATATAACTGGATAAAAAGTTTACGTGTCTTGTCTTAAATAAATAAAGGGTTAGAGAGACGGGGTTTTTTTGTTCTCAGCCTGATTAAAAACACCCATCACTCAGCAGTGCAGCACTGATTAATGTGAAGCAAATTACAGACCACTCTGACAGCTAAAAGGTGAAAATAACACCATTAATCTACAATAAGTGCCTTTATAGTGTGGTGCCATTAGGACATGATAATTGTCCTGATCATATTTAAACCCTGACTTTTTTTTGCCAACCACAGGGCACTTACGGTAAGACACTTCACCCTTCATGCCAAGACACTTTTCCCATGTGGATGTTAGATAAGAATGTTACATGATAGGGTGTGCAGCTCGCCTTTGTGTTTGATGAATGGGCCGTTTGGCAGGTTCCACTGCTCCCTGTTAAACGCCATGTGGGTGAAAGGGCCGACATAATAGGCAACATTTACAGGTAGGCTGTGAGAAGTGAAAGTGAAAGAGATGTTACGGGGGTGTATATATAGAGCTCGTGCTCCGTGTAGTCTGGAGCACACACTTTCACTCACACTTACTCACACGCTCACTTACACACACACACACACACACACACACACACACAGGTACAGTCAGGATGGTGAGAAATGGTGTGACGGTGCAGGCGACTGCTCTCCTGCTTCTTGCTTTGTTCTTCATCTGCTGGAACTCAGCAGGAGGTGAGACAGTTTTATTATTCTGGATTATTTTTTTTAAAAAGTTGTTTATCTATCTATCTATCTATCTATCTATCTATCTATCTATCTATCTATCTATCTATCTATCTATCTATCTGTCTATCTGTCTGTCTGTCTGTAATGTTCTTCTCAATGTGCAAAAGTTTGTGCACCCCAATAAATGAATTTGAAATACTTACCTAACTATATTACTTCAAAATCTGCATTTTGTTCTCCCTAAAATTCGTCATCAGTTGTTTAAATGAAAGCTTTAATGGTAGCCTGACATATTTAAATGCTAAACTTGGATGTAATAGGTCACCATTTAACATAGACTTTGTCTTCCACAGCCACCGAAGCAGCACCGGATTGCTGTTTGATCACCGTGGATAAAAAAATCCCAAGAAATCTGGTGATGTCCTACTACGTCCAGACTAAAGAGATGGGCTGCAGAGTGCTGGCCACAGTGTAAGAGTTTATCATTTAGCACTGTCAGAGTACACACACACACACACACTGGAAGCAGAGAGCAGGTTTAGCGCCATTTTAATTGAACACAGGTAGGCAGAAGTCAAAATGTAACTAAGGAAGTATGCAAAACTAAACGGAGCTGGCAAAAAAGGCAAGTAGATGAAACACGCAGAAATAATGCTCTATGGCAAGAGAAGAGACTAGTGGCTGTCACTATCACAGTCTGTGATTTATAGCTACGCTACTGTCAGAGCTGCTGTTATAAAAAAAAAATTAATCAGACCAATCAGAAATCATCAGTGATATAAAAGATGGACTCAAACACACCCACATCTCTGTCCAGGATGTTCAAGGCTCGTCTGATACGCCTAATATTTTTAATGAATAAATTTATTATTTATTTTCCACAGGTTCATCACAAAGAAAGGCAGGCAACTGTGCGCACCTCTGGCGAGAAAGAACAACTGGGTTAAAAAGTTGATCGATAATCTGAACAAAAAATCCAAAAAATCTTCCAAACGTACGTTATTTATTTATTTATTTATTTATTTATTTATTTATTTATTTATTTATTTAAATGTGCATATCCTCATAAGAAACAAAACCCTGTTATAATCCTTCACATTTATTCTTGCTTCTATTCCTAATCCTTACAGGAACGTCGCAGTAGAAAATGATCCCGGATCAGATAATCCCAGATCGGATGACAGGGGTCCTGTTTTGTCAGATTCGGATTAGACTGATCTATAAGAACTGAAACCACTGCCAGGAATGTATAAGCTTAGATATGATAAACATACTGCTGTTGTTGTGTGAAACCAAACCCACCACCTGAACATGATGTGATTGTATTTTGTAATATCTCTGACGTTGGTTTATCTTTATTCTGTATATATTTATATCAAATTCTCTCTTTTGCAGCCTGAAAATTTATAAAAAGACACTTTTTATACAAAAATAAATCGTGAATATAATGTATTTTTGTTTACTGAGCAATAAAAAAAGCGTGTCATATGTTACCGTGACGCGTCTTTCTTTACAAATATGAAATGTAATAAACCTATATATATATACTTCCGGTTACATTTATGCTGTTTGCTAACCTACACTGCATCTAAAACACACCTGTTCTCCAGAATCAGAATCAGACGTTTCCCTGTTCTCATGTGTGTTGTACACGAGCGCCCCCTGTTGTGAACTGATAAAACAACTCAAGGTCTTATTTTCTAAATACTCTTTTATTGTAGAGTACACCGATCGAGCATAGCATTATGACCACATGCCTAATATTGTCTTGGTCCCCATTTTCCTGCCAGAACAGCCCTGACCCATCATGCACTGTGTATTCTGACCCCTTTCTATCAGAACCAGCATTAACTTCTTCAGCAATTCCAGCATGGAGTAGCTTGTCTGTTGGATCGGATCACATGGGCCAGCCTTCACTCCCCACGTACATCAATAAACCTTGGGTCACCACTGTTCCTTCCTTGGACCTCTTTTGATAGATACTGACCACTGCAGACCGGGAACACCCCACAAGAGCTGCAGTTTTGGAGATGCTCTGATCCAGTCATCTAGCCATCACAATTTGGCCCTTTGTCAAACTCGCTCAAATCCTTACACTGAATAAGTGTGTGTGTGTGTGTATAGAGCCAGCACATTAATGTTTTATGTTACGTAATTACCCATGATGCAGCAGTTTTACTTATGTCATAGTGGATGTCATTATATTCTTGACCATACCGTTACTTTGGATTTACTTCTCTGTAGTAACTCTATTAACTGTTATGTAATACATATTAGTTGTTATATGCTGCAGTAAATGCAATAATAAATGTAGACTGAGACCACCGAAGGCAACCACAGAACACCCCAGGAGGTCTTTCTTACCAGCGGCCAGGAAACTCTATAACTCCTCCCCTTTCATTAGGGAGCAATGTACATTAATATAATACCATGTGCAATATCATACCATGTGCAATATGTTCTAGCTTCCTAGCTCCTTTTTTGTACATTTCAATACATGTAGAATATTTAATTTATTTTTAATCTATTTTTTAAATATTTAATTTATATTTTTAAATACATTTTGTACTTTTGAATACATTTTTATATTTAGATTATTTAATTTATTTTTCATTTATATTTACTCAAGCAGTCTCTGGCAAAAGAATTTCCTTCAGGATTAATAAATTTCTATCTTATCTTATCTTATAAAGTAAAAAAACATTACTGTCACACGCTTTATTAGGAACACCATACCAATAATCGTAGCTCTCTGAACATCCGTGATTCTTCATACAGAGTAGAACGATGTTGAATCATTCAATATTTCATCCCAAATAAGCTCTTTATTCATATCTGGTGACTGAGAAGGCTACTGAAGTGCACTGAGCTCACAGAAACATCCATTTTGAGTATCACCTTGTGATACGGTGCATTATCATGCAGGAAGTAGCTTCTGGAAACTGTAGCCTTGAACTGATGCATTTAGCCAGCAATGGCATTTGGCATTCAGGCTATGGCATTTAAATGATGCTTGATTGTTATTAAAAGGGTTTATTGAGTACCAAGTAAAGATTCTTCACACTATTTATGCATGAATGCATGACACAAGATCCTGGGTGTCATGCTGATGACACCAATTCCTGCACCTTCTGGGTGCTTGGGACATAATATAATATGGTCTGCCGTTCTGTTGTTTTTTATTCTGCCTCAATGTTTTGCATTTTGGGATACTTTTCTGCTTAACATTGTGCTTATTTCATTTCTAGCAAGGATACAAGGAGACATGCCTTTCTAATAAATACATTTATCAACATAGTCTTTTTCATTCAAACCAGATGCATGATACAGTGATCACAGTATAAATAAATAAGTCTAGACTTCCATGCAAATGATATCATATTTACTGTTGGAGGACAAACTTCTCTGTACTGTAAGTGCAGTGTAATATGATGATGAGAGATAAACACAGGGCTTGACTCTTGCCTCTGGTGCTCGTTCTGTCATTCTCCCAGCTGGCTGCTCATCCTCAGAGCCTCAGGACCAGCCGAGGCTGGGAGGTGGGCTGACACTGATCCTACACCCCAAGGGCTTAAGTGTGTGTGTGTGTGTATATCTCTCTCTTTCTGTCTCTCTCTTGCTGCCAGATGTCCCAGCATTCTCTGCAGCCTTGGGCATAAAATGCACTAATTACTGAACTCAGAAACAGTGTCCAATCTAGCCTGGGTCATTGATACTGCCGAAACCTTTCAGCTCTGAAGCAGCGGAAGGCAGAAAATAGACATGGATGATGCATAATGCAAGGCAAGGCGATTATGAAACCAAGAAAACAGAGCGCTGAATCATTTACAGCACAAGATTGCCTCTTCCACTCGGGATGCTTTTCGTTTCGATCGGCAGACGGATGTGGAATAGTGCTCTCATCACCTTGTGCGCCTGCTTGCACCCTTCCCCCTTTTCCCTTTTCCATCTGTGCTTTCTTCTTGCTTTCTCCCGGGGCCTTTCCTGTCTACTTTTTTTTCTGTTTCTGTTCAGCTCTTATCAGGGAGTCCAGTGGCAATATGGTGCCATCTGTGACACAGGCATTTTCATTTTCATAGACCCAATTCTGTTTAATGCATTTCAGAAATCATTTCGCCGGTAAAAGTAATAATTCTTATTTTGGGAATAAAAGAAATTTTAGGGCAATATATAAGACCTTTGAATACAATTAACTTCTTATAATTATTATTATTTTAATTATTATTATTATTATTATTAGTAGTAGTAGTAGTAGTAGTAGTATTGATAATAACTGTAACTTGGTCGGGAAGGAATGTCTTCTACAAAAAATTCTAAGTGAGGAGAAAGACAGGGAGAGAGGAACAGAGGCAAACCTCAACAGCACATTATAACTAATGGACATAGCCCGGGGAGGTGGGATGGAGTTCCCGGACCATTCCTTGCACACAACAAACACCAACGGCATCACCCAAGCACACTAATGCACCAGCACTACAAGACACAGCTAATGACTTGTACAAGCCAGCCTATACACCCAACACTCATGCTCTTTAATGGAGCAGAGAGGTCTCCAGCTCCCTGAAGGAAGGCCAGTATGGTCGGTGAATACTGTACACTATAACACGGGGCACGGGGAGGATAAAATAATCAGCGATCCGGACAATATTTGGGAATTTTTTTCTCTTGCTGCACTTTGCACGCCTGACAAGGCTTCAGGCCTGAATAATAGCTGGTCATAGCCAGTTGTCTTAGAAATAGAAATCGAGAGCCTTCTTCAGTCAAATGGAAGAGCAGAATGTCATTTAGAGTAGTAAATACTGTGCAGGAAAAATATACAGTTATACTGTATATTAACAAGGGTATTGCATATAAGAAATGTATAAATTCAATGCTAAGGATTTATAACTTCAGACCTCACATGCTCAGTACATGCTTGAAAACTAATTAGAAAGTTACACATATGGGGTGGAGTTAAATAGAGGCGTGTCTCAATGACATACTGTTTGCTTATCTGATGTGATATCGTAGGTGGTGGTAGCTCAAGTGGTTAGAAAATCAGAAGATTGGGGTTCAAGCCCCAGCACTGCATGGCTGAAAGTGTTGGGAGGCCCCCAAACCTCCTGCTCTAGGGGTGCTGTATAGCCGTTGGCAGGTGCTGTGCAGGTAAACCTTACTCCCCTGATCTCAAGAGGCACATTAGCAACTGATGCTAGTGGGTGCAGTCTTTAGCCTCCTTGTTAGTGCACCTGCCTCCCATGCCGGAGACCTGGGTTTTGAGACCCGCTTGGAGCTTGGAGCGGTTGCAAGTAGGACCCGCAGGGGTTACATAAACTCAATACAAATGTGATGCTATATATATATATATAGCTAATAATAAGAGTCACTTTAAAGTGCAATAAACTATTCTTTCCCTTGCAGAGGAATCTTAATCTGAGACATCTTGTGTATGTGTGTTGATTTTTTTAATGGATAAAATTATGAACACTGCTGCAGTTATAGCAGATAAGTGCTTAATCAGCATATTATTTTATCCTCTGTGAATGTTTTCTGCACAACAGACTGCATTAAATTAACCTGAACTTTGGAAGTATTTAATAAATTCATCTCAAAATACCAATGTTATAAAATCACAAGACTCCTGTATGATGTTTATTTCAATGCTTCCTATCTTCTCATCATCGAATTACTCTGATTTATTGTGTTTAGTGTATTATATATTCCCTTCTTCAGTCAGCATTTCTATCCCTCATTTTTCTTTCAAGCAGAAATACCAGAGCTTGCGTTTAAAGGTGATGGACCTTCTCGTCCAACATCAGTGCCTGACCTCACAAATGCGCTTCTAAAGGAATGGTTAAAAATTTCCATAAACACACTCCTAAACCTTGTGGAAAGCCTTCCCAGAAGAGTTGAAGCTGTTATAGCTGCAAAGGACGGGACAACCCCATATTACATTCACTTGCATGTGATGGCAGACGTCCCAGTTTCGGTCTGGCTCGCAGTCATTCCTTCCCAAGGACAGGTTACAAAATTTATTTTGTGCATTAAAATGGATGTCTTGATGCAAAGGGAAGGAATGTTTTGAGAGCAGTGAAAGCAAAAGAGAGAAACCTCAACAGCACATTATAGCTAATGGACCTAAAGAAAGAAAGATGTTGTCTTGTGCTATGACGGTTAGACAACATCGAAAGTGTGGAAGATTGTGGAGTGTCTTGAGCTAAAGGGATGTATTTGAATATATCCTGTGTGTGTGTGTGTGTGTGTATACACACACCCGCTGTGTTATGTAATTATGAGGGTGTGGACATGCCATCTGACAGTCAGGCCATAGCAAAACCTTTTAGCTCTGTTAATCAGGAAGATTTGTGTGCCACAAAGGGGTCATGAGTAGGCTTTCCCTGCTGCGCTTCATAATGAGGAACCCACACACATGCCAATTAAGCTTCTTAACCACAACACACACACTACATATCATTCACAGGAAGTAAAAAGGACACTCCATGCATATTAGCTTTGATCTCTACATCCTCCTGCGCCTCATTTTACCTCAATAAAACCTCCTTTAAAGATGCTTTCTATGTTGAATAATAGAGGCTTGAAAAATATAAAGTTATCATTTCTATCAGTAAGTGCACTTTGCTCTGGCTCGATGGGAAGTTAAGGTTCTCTTTTAATTGATGCACTTTTAATGATATAAGCAGTGCTTTCCCATGATGAGGGAACGGATGCTCTCCGGTAATTCCCTTAAGTGCTCCGTGGATGTGGATGTAGATGTGGATGTGCCTCTGTTAAAGCAAAAAAAAGGGCACACAGGCACATGTTGCCTCCAAAGTGCACAAATGTTAGCCGTAATATTTGCTGTATTATTATTATTATTATTATTATTATTATTATTATTATTATTATGGCTGATGGTTCGGGAAGAGATCTGGCTCTTTTTAGAAGGTCTTCACTTCAGCAAATGTCTGAGATTGCATTGAAATGGAAGCCTCTGCTGACTGAACACACAGATTGTTTTCACAGAAACACAGAGAGACAGGAAAAGGACATGGGTCTGATTTGACGAAGATCCCAGAAGATGCATGGTATTTCATGTGTGCAGTGGAATAAATTGCGAATAAACCCTCAGCAAGAGTGGTTTGTTCCTCAAATACCACAGGACAATAAGGATTATTAAAGAATGAGACGCACTTTTTCTCTGTTTAGATGGACATCTCATATCACAAAAAAACTTCACTCTATCAGCAGTCACACATTTTTAGTATGTACACTATATTGCCAAAAGTTTTGGGACACCCCTCCAAATCATTGAATTCAGGTGTTGTGTTTCAGGGGTTGGGCTCGGCTCCTTAGTTCCAGTGAAAGGAACTCTTAATGCTTCAGCTTCATACCAAGACATTTTGGACAATTTCATGTTTTGTGTGAACAGTTTGGGGATGACCCCTTCCTGTTCCAACTTGACTGCACACCAGTGCACAAAGCAAGGTCCTTAAAGACATGGATGAGCGAGTTTGGTGTGGAGGAACTTCACAAAGTCCTGACCTCAACCTGATAGAACACCTTTGGAATGAATTAGAGTGGAGACTGTGAGCCAGAACAACATCAGTGCCTGACCTCACAAATGGACTTCTAGAGGAATGGTCGAAAATCCCCATAAACACACTCCTAAACCTTGTGGAAAGCCTTCCCAGAAGAGTTGAAGCTGTTATAGCTGCAAAGGGTGGGACAACTCCACATTACATTCATGTGCATGTAAAAGGCAGACGTCCCAGTTTTGGAACAGTCTCTAATTCATCCCAAAGGTGTTCTATCCGTTGAGTTCAAATTCAAATTCAAATTTTATTTGTCACATACATAATGGTACACAGTATGATATACAGTAAAATGTTAACACGACTGTTTTGACCCTTGAAAAGGAAAAAGGAATAAGGACAGACAAAAAGACAAGGATAAAATACAAAATATAAAATATAAAAACTACAATTTTCCACAGTAGGTAAAAATAAAATATAAGTAAAATAAAATAAAATATAAACAGAATATGTATAGAATATGTATATAAAATATAGAATATATATATATATATATATATATATATAAATGTAAAATGTAAACAACTGTATTATACAAAACTATATGAAGTGTATAGTGTGCAATAAATGTGCAGTGTGCAGACAGCAGCAGTACAGGGTGGTCATGTAGTGAAATGAGGTGATGAGATGATGAGAGCAGTGGTATTGTCCATCTTTAAAGTCCTCTTTGTGTAACGGGAGCAGAATGTGCAACATATATGTTTATGTTTTATGTATTGTGTACCACAGTCCTGTAATGTGCAAATGGGCAAATGTACGCTGTGGTTGGTTTTGGTGTGTTCCAACACATGTGTGTAGGAAGCATTGCAAGTCCAATCCATTGAGTCCTATGTGGAGTTCTGGTTGAGAGACCGTATAGCCTGTGGGAAGAAGCTTCTCCTCAGTCTCTCTGTGTTGGCCTTCAGGGAGCGGAAATGCTTCCCTGACCTCAACAGAGAGAAAAGTCCATTGTTGGGGTGGCTGAGGTCCTTCACAATCTTCCTGGCCTTGGTCTAGCACCACTTGTTGTAGATTGAGTGCAGGTCAGGGAGCTTGGTACAGATGATTGCACCACCCTCTGAAGAGTTCGTCTGTCCTGCATGGTGCTGTTCCCGAACCAGGTTGTGATGTTTCCCGTCAGGATTCTCTCTATGATGCAGGAGTAAAAGTTCATAAGCACCTTAGTGGGCAGTCTAAAGTCTAAAGTGTCTGAGATGGAAGAGACGCTTTCTTCACCAAGGTGTTGATGTGACAGGACCATGACAGATCCTGCGTGATGTGAACACCGAGGTATCTGAAGCTGTCCACTCTCTCCACTGAGCTCTCGTTGATCACAGGGGTCTGGTAGTTCCTCTCCTGCTTTTTGCTGAAGTCCACTATCAGCTCCTTATTCTTGCTGACGTTAAGGAGGAGGTTGTTCTTCTGGCACCAGTTCTTCAGAGTCTTACGTTCCTCCAGGTAGGCCGTCTCATTGTTGTCAGAGATCAATCCGACCACAACGGTGTCATCAGCAAACTTGATGATGTTGGTGGAGTTGGTAGTGGCCATGCAGTCATACGTGTGCAAAGAGTACAGCAGGGGGCTCAGAACACAATCCTGGGGGCTCCAGTGCCGAGGGTGAGTGAGGTTAGGACTCTGCAGGCCAGTCAAGTTCCTCCACACCAAACTCACTCATCCATGTCTTTATGGACCTTGCTTTGGTCACTGGTGTGCAGTCATGTTGGAACAGGAAGGGGTCATCCCCAAACTGTTCACACAAAGAGCATGAAATTGTCCAAAATGTCTTGGTATGAAGCTGAAGCATTAAGAGTTCCTTTCACTGGAACTAAGGGACCGAGCCCAACCCCTGAAACACAACACCTGAATTCAATGATTTGGAGGGGTGTCCCAAATTTTGGCAATATAGTGTATGTTAATGTGACCCAATCCATCTACAGCTATTAGAGAAAATTACTGAACACCTCTGACCAACAGAATTGAGATTTTATTAGTGCTGTGTTATAATACTTGCCTTTTAGTGGTGGAGTTTTGACCAGGAAATAAATTAAAGCTGTAATAAATCACATTATGTCTATTAGCATAAACTGTACTCTGGATTTTTCAGTTAAAATATATTCATTAGCATTACACACATGATTTTTCGCTCATATGACAGACGCAACCCTCCAAAAGAAATGCTGACTCTCTCTCTCTCTCTCTCAACATCTTTTATTGGCCCATGTTGTGGTGAGCTCCGTGTCATCCATCTTTTTTCTCAGCTGCCTGTCACTTAATTGCTTTTCTCTTGCATCCCAGATTGGCACAGTAAAAACTGCTGAGCTTGATTTTTTTTTTGCAGTGTGGAGAAAACTGATACCAATCAGCATACGTGAGAAGAACAGCATTTAATCCGAAGATTTAACTGGATGCTGCAGGAAGCCGCTCGTGCATAGGAGTCCATCTTACAGGCCTGGAGAATGATATATAAATCAACAGCAGCTCACAGTGGAGGGAAAAGCCACACAGCTCTGACCTCAATCAACCAGCTTATGAATGATTAATGAGCAATTCCCACTAGCAGTTAAAGAGACACCATGTGCTCTGCCTTCACCCTCCGGCGCTACATAAACCTACACTTGTGGTTTCTCACTTATCAAAAATATGGAGCGATGTGAATTTTTTTACCTACTTGCACACATGGCAAGAGTGGCATGATTATGCAGCAACTGTACATCTAAAAGAATTCCTAGAAAGGATATATATAAATCTAAGTGAGAAATATTTTTATTCAGAATTTTTATATTCCTGTAAAGCAGCTGTGCAACAACAACTAAGTTTGTGTTATGACGTTCCCGAGTAGCTGGACATTTGAACCCTGATCGGAAAAGTTATGTGAATTATTATTATTATTATTATTATTATTATTATTATTATTATTATTATTATTATTATTATTATTATTATTTATTAATTTATTAATTTATTTTTGTAAATAAAACAGGTTTTCATTTGTGATTTTATTTTTTTGTAAATTTAGATTTATTTATTTTCAACAATTAGTTTTTCTATATCATTCCTAGATTTGCATTTATATTATTTTTCTATATTTTTGGATTTTCTCAGAATTTATTTTCAGGGTTTTTGTACATTGTATTTAAATAAATAAATAAATACACAAATAAATTAATAAATGAACAAATAAATATTTATATTTTTATATATTTTTCCTTTTCTTTACAACATGTTTATTTGTTCCTTATTTTCTGGGTTTTTTTTTTAAAGAATTTATTTTCAGTGTTTTTCTAAATTTGTATTTATTTAAATAAGCAAATAATAAATAAATAAATAAATAAATAAATAAATAAATAAATAAATAAATAATTTTTTTTTTTTTACATTTGCACATTTATGGCACAGGGATGGCTTGATATATTACACATACACTTTAAAAGCATGACATCTTCATATGTTTTTCCTTATATGATGACACATAACCCCATGTGGCACATTTTTCCATAAGGGAATGTCATGCCAAATGACTTTGCAGCTCTTTGCACTGGTTGTATATCATTACTTGTGGCAGTAAGACTCTAAAGGCCTGGCTGGATTTGAAAGAAATACAGAAATGAGCCACAAAGGCTCTAGAACCAAGATTTGTTTCTACTAAAGTGGTGGAAAGGCCAAAATGTAGAAAGAAAGTATCTGCTCATGATCTGAAATATACGAATGATCACATCTGTGAAGCACGGTGGTGGCTTGGGTTTGCACAGATACTTCTGGAACATTCTTAATGATGTTGCACAATTCTACATGACTATAAACTGTTTAAGAAAGGACATTATCAACATTTACATTATTTATTGTCCGGTTTCACCCAAATGAGGCTGAGGTTCCCTTCTGAGCCTCAAAGTTTCTTCCTCATATCATCTCAGGCTCCATCTCCACCATCACCTCATTAGGGATAAACGTTAGGGATAAATAGTAACTTAACTTTAAACCTTATTATTTTTTCTATGTTTCTATACTTGTGTGAAGCTGCTTTGAGACAATGTCGATAGTTAAAAGTGCTATACAAATACACTGAATTGAACTGATGACGGAGCTCATGATGTTGCAGTAGAATGAAATCAGAAGTCCATAGAAATATTCTGTCTAACAATTTACAATGAAATGCATCCAATTCAAATGGATTTTAAGTCCCACAAAACCTCTAAGCCATGACTTGTTGTGTGGATTTAATTTTCCATATGAAACATGTGGAGCCTATACTGGGTTTGGCAGGTACAAGGTAATAAAATGCTGCATACAGTGTTACACAGATAATTAATACATACTCAAGTTGATCATGTGAGAAGCTGATGAGCACACATGACAGAACAGATGGTTTTCTTTATGTTTTTTTTACTATTTCTTTTTATTATTTTTAATTGATTAAAACGTTTTCCAAATACTTTAAAGTGGGTTAAACTATTAAAAACTATCATTTCGAAACCTTCTTTAAAATTTAGATGTGATTTTTATCTTTTTTACTGAGAGAACAACGGTTCTTTAAAAAAAAATTAATAAAAAAGATAAATATAAATTTAAACAATTAACTCATATTCCTATTTCATATTCCTGTAAATCTACGACAATGCAAGTAAAATTTAATTGACCCCGGATTATTAATTTATTAATACATTTTATTAATTACATTTGTTCATTTATTTATTTATTTATTTATTTATTTATTTATTTATTTATTTATTTATTTATTTATAATTATATCTTAATTATAAGTTAATTTTTTCTATCATTATTTTTTGTAGATATCTCACATTTCCATTTCTATAATACAAGCATTTTAAAAATAATATATTAAAATTAATTTTATTTATTGAATACAATTTATTTTATTTTTATTTCATTGTTTACTACTTTCAAGCTTAAAACAACTTTGTTTTATTTCTACAAATGAAATAAAACAGAAGCAATCTGCCTGTAGAATAAAAAAAGCTTTCAACGCTTGAAATGAGTAAAAACACTTCTAATATATTTAATATTTAATTTAATCTTATACAAAAGATCTTACATATCTTATAATCTTACATCTGATTCATAATAATCTCATTATAAGAAAAATTAGATACATTTTCTTTGTGTGTGTGTGTGTGTGTGTTGTTTTGCACTCTATAATAAAAAATAAAAAAAGTATTGTACTAAATATAAAATCAGACACAGAAACATGAGCCAGTCTGCTCAGAGAGAGGGATAAAGCGGTGGAGGAATTCATTACAGCTGGAGGAAGAAGAGATGGCCTTGGATAAGGAGATGAGATCCATTAGCATGAAGAGAGGAACGTCTTTTCTTTCTGGACGCTAATGCTAGCACCGCCCATCATCTGATATTTACCGTAAGGTCTGAGTGGATCTGTTTCCTGTGTTATTAAAAGTCACAACATATGAATTTTTCTTAAATTTTAGCAAATTCTACACTGATTTTTAGAACTTAGATTTCAGAAATCTACAGTCAGAGCCACTTGCCACCATTAATAATAATAATAATAATAATAATAATAATAATAATAATAATAATAATAGTAATAATAATAATAATAATAATGTCACTGTTACATCATTAGCAGATGACAGAGACATAAACAAATCTATTAAAGCAGGAAAACTAATAACACACACCTTACACACACTCTCCAGGCAATGTTCGTCTCCCTTGGCCTTCTCACAGCATTGGCAGAAACATATTTCTTCCAGCTTTCAGGTCTCTAATGACGTCTTGCTTCTCCTTTATCGCCATCCATCATGTCTTAAAAAACACACACACACAAGCCGTTGCCTCTATAGACCCTTCTTGTGAAATCGAGTGACCTGACGATGACATGCAATAAATTTCAATTTGTAGAGTCAATGATGATCTGATTCTGGTATAGACAGTGATTGAAGGGATCTTGAGGGTTGCCAAGTCTGGCAATATTATCTATAATAATATTTAACCCTTCCATATTTCTTCCTTAACTTTTTATTATTCCAGTTTGATGTATAATTAAACAAAGGTAAACTTTTCTTTCTTTTTTCCTTTTTTTCTCTCGGTTTGATTTAATCGATGTAATTACACCTTGTATATTCTTGCTACTGTTTGATTGTTGATTAATTTATTATGACAGCAGCTCTGGCAAATCAGAGATTCACCTAAAACAATTATTAAAAACTGCATATAATTGTAGATGTAGTCAATTTATGGAAGAGGTCTGTTTAAATGAATGAATATGTTTTTAGAGAATTACAACTTTAACATCAATTCATATCAGGTCACCCCATCACTGATTACTGTCCTGTAACAGCACAACCCAATACTGTGTTCTACAGACGGACCATCGAGAGCGTCCTGAGCAGCTGCATCACTGCCTGGTTTGGGAACTGCAGCAGATAGTGAGGATAGCTGAAAAGATCATCGGAGTCTGTCTCTCCTCTATCAAGGACATGTACACCACACACTACATCCACAAAGCCAACAGCATTGTGGACGACCCCACACACCCCTCACACACACTCTTCACCCTCCTGCCATCTGGAAAGAGGTACCGAAGCGTTCGAGCCCTCACAACCAGACTGTGTAACAATTTCTTTTCTTAAGCTATCAGGCTCCTCAACACCCAGGACTGAACTGTTCTACACTCTTTCACACACACACACACGCACACACACACACACACTCACCTGTGTGAACAGACTCACAATATAATGCTTACTTCTTATTTGCACTACAACTGCTGCTTGTACTAAAAAAAAGACATTTTAGAATTTTACAACAAAATAAAATTACGACTACAGACTTCATTAAATTCTAAAATTACGGTAAGGTCTGAGTGGATCTGTCTCCTGTGTTGTTACCACATAGTCACCACATATTTATTTTTCTTAATTTTTTAGCAAATTCTACACTTTTTGAAGACTTATTATTGAGTAAAAGCTTTAGAACTTTCAGAAAGTTAGAGCGTCACCATCATTAATAAAACAAAAATAATATAAATATAATAATAATAATAATAATAATATAATATAAAAAAAAGGTTTTAATGAAAATAATAAAAAGTATTTCCTGGAGAAAGAAATTAAGTCTCGAAGACTTTATTCTAAAAAAAGGGACATTTTAGAATTTTAAAACAGAATAAAATTAAGACTACAGGCTTCATAAATTTCTAAAATTAGACTAAAAATGAACCCAGCTCCAATCATCATTATATAACCAGACACAAGAACTGTTATTTTTTCCCTCCATTTCTGTTCTTTTAGTCCATGTGTAAACGCCTTGCTAACAGATGTGGCGAGTCACTGACTGGGACAAGCATGCGGTAATTGTCGAGGATGTGCGGAGGTGGCTAATCATATTAGCATAATAGAGAATTTCCCGCTGGTTGGGTCGGGTGGAGAAATGGCCGGTTTAATTGCAGAGCACAACTGACTGAAGTGTTTTCCTCTTTCTTTTAACACCCACATTAACTTTCCTGACTCTCTGTGGCAAAGCAAAACATGATCTGGTTGTTAAAGTCCTTCTGGTACGTTCTGGAAAAAAGAAGTTTGCAGGGGCGTGGCTTATGTCAGGATGTGATGATGTCATAAAATAAGATAGGATCCAATAGTACAAATGAAACCTACATCACAAGAAGGTGGGGATTTGTTTGAATCTGGATGGGGGAAAAAAATGTTTCAGTTGCTATGGCGACAAAGAGGCTTTGTTTATCTCGAATCATCATTGTTTATCATTAAATTGTAATGACCGATTGTTCTACTGAGAAAGACAGATGTCACCGAAGTTTATTAAGTTTAATTATGTAACAATCATACATAATTTCTATCTATTATTAGTTACATTTAATGTTGTGGATTGTCCATAATAAAAGTTAGAACTTGTAATAGGATCTTTAATTTAAATAAATAAATAAATAAATAAATAAATAAATAAATAAATAAATAAATAAATAAAAATAAACAAACTTGTCCTCATACAAATCATCACCATAACCAATGTTTAGACACTTCTCAAAATCCGTTTAAATCCGTGAAGCACCCACCTTAGGAGTCCCTGTGATTTAGCTGTTGCTATAGAAACCATAATGTATTAGAACAAAGGAAGTAATATGAACCTGATCTGATAAAGAAAACGAATCAAGAGATTCTGATCTTCTGATAAGAGAACAAATAATGTGGTCAGCTGTGGTCATCTGGTCAGTGGTCAGTTTTGAGAAGAAAGATTGCATGAAAGTGTCTTTTTATCCATTTTGTTCACCTTCTTTCTTTCAGATGTTCTTGAGGAAAGGAAAGGAAAGGAAAGGAAAGGAAGAAACGGGAAAGGAAAGGAACAAAAAGAAAAGAAAAGACAAGAAAGTACATCGAGTGCACATAGAGCCCCGCAGTTCATTTAAGCAATAAATAATAGAGATGGTCCTCCTCTTACTGTAAACCCTATTAACTTTGGCATTAAAGTGATAATCGTATAAGATGGAGGGCTCTCATGTTAGTTCCTCTCTTCCATCACTCGCTCCACCTTTCGGCGTCTGCCCTGATGCACTTTCTATTCATTATGTTCTCAAAAGTCTAAAAGGCAGCCCACTTTAAAATAGGCTGATCTTGATGAAGTGCTGCAGTAATGAATTAAAGATGTGCTGCTTATCATTTCAGGGACAGGTACGAGAACACAGACACACACACACACACACAAGCTCGACTCACTCGATCGTGGTGTTGAATTCATCCGATTTTGCCTGTGACTGCCGCTTCCATGCGATTCATCATGCCTAATACGCTTTTAACTGCATTAAATTGTCATGTGTTTTCATTACAGAACCAACGTGAGGTTCCGTTCCAATTAAAGGAGCGCTATACGCTGCCTTCCTGTTCCACTGTCACTTCATTTCATATTTAATTGACTCCAGCAGGTCTGTACAGTATTACAGTACAGGATACAGTATCGTTTCATCCTGGGTTATTTCAGCCGTTTATGAAGCGCGTATCTCTTTCGTAGTCTGTCTTCAGCTTTCAACCAAATCTGCTTGCAAATGCAGCAGGACTAATGTCTCTAGATGTTGAAGAAGACGACAGTGACCACAGTTGGCAGACGTCCTGCATGTACACATTATAAAAAAGGTTCATTTCTAATGCTACAAATACTGAATTTTTTTAAAAAAATTTAAATAATTTAAATAATATTATTGTGTAAAGAATAAAACACTTGGAGGCATGCGGTTTCAAGAAACAAATCAGAGCTAATGTCACTACCCAGAGCTGATTTAGTTCATTTAAAGCCTTTTTAATTCTATGGATTGTATTTAAGCTTCATAAGTTCATTTGTGGAAACTGTTGTGATGAACAAAACCATCTAGCCATGGGTGTCACAGTCCAGTGACTTCTGTGCTGGTCCAAGCATGGATTAATAGAGAGGGTTGAGTCAGGCAGGGCATCCGGCATAAAACATTGCCAAATTTAACCATGCGAATCGTCAGTACTCGGTCAAGGCCCAGGTTAACAACGACCACCATCGGCACCGTTGCCCTACAGGGAGCAGGTGGAAATTGGGCTACTGTTGGTCGAGGAGGGAGGAGAGTGCGTAGACAGAGACAGAAGAGGAAAGGTAAGAGTGTAGGACTGAGAATAGGAACTCTGAATGTTGGTACTATGCTAGTGGGTGCAGGTGTTGAGGATGCAGAAGATAGGGATAGGTGGAGAGAGATGATTTGCTGCAGCGACCTCCGAAGGGAAAAGCCGAAAGAAGAAGAAGAAAAAGAAGAAGTCGTGATAAACAAAACGTGTAAGAATCATTTTTTGGTCAAGATGGAAAAGTCCTGTTGGTTTTTTTTGTCGAGGGAACCAGAGTGATGATCTCGTCTGGGTTGTTCTACAAAAATACCTAATTTCTGCAGCTCTCTATTCTATGTAAATTAGGTATGATGTGCTAAAGAGACGAATTGTTTGGGATTCGAACCACACCCAACTGATCACTGACTCAAATCCTTACCTACTAAACCATCATTGTGCACAGAACAGAAGGAATATTTATCCCCAATTATTCCCCCAATTCATTTCTTCGCTCGATCTTTTGCCGACACAAACCTATAATTTGTTACCATGAGCAAGCCCAGCAGCCTATAATCAACATTTTACACCTCCACTGACAGACGCTGATAACAATAACGACTCTCAGTGCCACCTAGTGCAATAAATAGACCCAAATATCTGACACGTTTAATTTAAACAGTCGGACGCTGCTGACTTCCAGCTTTAACGCTTAATGGATGTCTGCGGTCCGACCTGCCAGAATTATTTCTCTGACGCAGCTTAGCCATGATAAGTGACCTCTTAATCAATCCCGAGGAAGCCTCGTATATATCTCGCTCCTGTCTTCGCTGATATGTGGGTTATGGGTTCAGTGCTCAGTCCTTATCAGGAAGCAGATGAATGAGGTGTGTATCCTTGTGTGGGATCTAAAAACAGCTCAACACCTTCAGTGTAAATGAAATGCTGAACTGGTCCAGGAAATATTGTTCCAGCTCCAGGGAACATTTTTTTTTTAAATACACACATGATTACATCATAATGGAGATAAATTTGGATCTGAATTCATATCTAAAAATATTGTGCACATAATTGGAGGGAAGCTTTTTTAGTAGTAACACAATCCCACTGTGTTTCTATTCAAATTTCAACACGAAGTAAACGTGCTGTAAACTAAATGGATAAAAAAATCAATATTAAAATCAATATTAATTAATATCAAAATTAATGGTGTATGAATTCTGGCTCTAATGGATCCTCAACCTCACATTTTGTAATAAAAAAAAATTCAGTATTCTTTCTTTCATTTGTTTTTTAACACAATACCCGTTTTCTACCAACCAAACTGCTATCTATCTATCTATCTATCTATCTATCTATCTATCTATCTATCTATCTATCTATCTATCTATCTATCTATCTATCTATCTATCAACCAACCAAACTGCTATCTATCTATCTATCTATCTATCTATCTATCTATCTATCTATCTATCTATCTATCTATCTATCTATCTATCTATCTATCTATCTATCAACCAACCAAACTGCTATCTATCTATCTATCTATCTATCTATCTATCTATCTATCTATCTATCTATCTATCTATCTATCTATCTATCTATCTATCTATCTATCTATCTCTTGTGAGTAAAGTTTTCATCATTTTAACCATTTGTTATTTGGACAGATGACACACGGAAAAAGTCTTCACCTGTCCAGTATTAGTGACCCAGTCCAGATGTAAGCCTCAGCCTCGGATGTGATCTTTGGCTGGAGTTCATCCAACTCAAGATTTGATGTTTGATGTGATGTTTTTCAGCACACCACGGAGGTAAAGAGTGATTATTTAAGTTGCTACAGACTTCCTGTGAGCTCAAAGCCATCTGGTCTGAACTGCCACATGTGGAGGGCTGATTTTATTGGTCTAAATAAACAATCATGAAACGCTGTGAAATGCTGTGGAAAGAAATATATACACAATTAGAATAGGGTCAAAAAAGGGATTTTAACAAAATAAATGAAATACAACAAAATGAAATAAAAATGAGAAAATAACTAAGATAAAGTGGAGAAGCAGAGAAGCAAATGGAATAAAGTGGCATCAGTGGAAAAATAAACAGATAGAAGAAATGCAGCATATGAAACAATGAGTTACTGATGAATATTGTGGTTTGAATATATGAATATAGGATGACTTATGAATATCGTTTTTCAGATTTTTCTGTGTCTGTGTAACTCTAGAGACTTTGTGTGTGTGTGTGTGTGTGTGTGTGTGTGTGGAGGAATTCCCAGGAGATTTCTGAACCATTCTAACCATCCTTGTAACTAAAGCCATGGATAAAGTCACAGAGATCACATTTCATTGTTTTTTCCCTGTTCTGATATCTAGAGTGAACATTGACCAAAGCTCTTCTCATGTATCTGCATTATGATTCTCAGTATTGTGCTCCTGCCACGTGATTGGCTGAATGAATGTGCAGGTGTTCCTAAAAAAGTGGACGGCAAGTCAGAGTAGTAATCTTCTAAACCTCTTCTAAACAATATAGACGAATGTAATTAAAATAAGACTTGATTGGAGGAGATATGTCCAACTTTTGGGAAAAACTATCCCTATATAGGGATGGCGAGGAAGAACGGATGGCTGTAGCCATAGTTACCACAACCAAAAAAAATTAAAAATAACACAGACCCATTATACAAATGAGTCAGAACCTGAGATAAAAACCTCTTGGTCCAGTAGTAAACGTCTTCTGCACCACTATATACACACACAGGTAAATGAGAGACAGGTGAGATCAGTCAGCATGTGTCTGGGTATGGAGTAATGTCTGGACCGGACTTATCAGCAGCATGGAATGGAGAGCGATGGCTCATGGAGTGTTTGTGGAGGACCTGGATGTGACAGTGAGGTTTTCAGTAATTTATCTCTTTTTCCCCATCTACTATGTGTTCAATTCTATTATTATATGCACTAGATTGGACTGGATTCCACTATTCCTCAGACACTTGGGGGTGCAAAGCCACAGACCAGTCAGGGTGCCCATGCTGACCCTGTGCACCACCAAAAGCACCAACAATGGGCATCAGAACTGGACCATGGAGCAATGGAAGAAGGTGGCCTGGTCTGATGAATCACGTTTTCTTTTACATCATGTGGGAGTACATGTGTGTCTCTTACCTGGGGAACACATGGCACCAGGATGCACTATGGGAAGAAGGCGAGCCGGCGGAGGCAGTGTCCTGCTTTGGGCAATGTTCTGCTGGGAAACCTTGGGTCCTGCCATCCATGTGGATGTTACTTTGACATGTACCACCTACCTAAGCATTGCTGCAGACCATGAACACCCTTTCATGGAAACGAACGATATTCCTTGATGGCTGTGGTCTCTTTCAGCAGGATAATGCACCGTGCCACAAAGCAAAAATGGTTCAGGAATGGTTTGATGAGCACAACAACGTGTTTGAGGTGTTGACTCTGCCTCCAAATTCCCCAGATCTCAATCCAATCCAGCATCTGTGGGATGTGCTGGACACCTCACCTCACCCACCACGCAACTTAGAGGACTTAAAGAATCTGCTGCTAACATCTTGGCACCAGATACCACAGCACACCTTTAGGGATCTAGTGGAGTCCATGGCTTGACAGGTCAGGGCTGTTTTGGCAGCAAAAGGGGGTACCGACACAATATACGGCAGGTGGTCATAATGTCATGGCTAATTGGTGGATCTAAGACTAAGAAGAAAGAAGGAAAACCTTAAATATAGAATACTGTAAGAATACTGTATTCTAACCATATTTCCATCAGTATTTACATTACAGTAGAGTACACACGTGCAAACTGGCAGTAGATAATAAATATGAAGAACCTTGTGAGTCTAGAAAATAATGTTAATAGTTGTAGTAGTGCAGTGTGAGAGTGTTATCACCTGGAACACACTGGTGAACACTGTACACTGTTACTGTGAATGGTATGAAAGATCTCCTGTAACGTTCTTCTGGAGAATGAGCTCCACTGACTCTGTAGTGTGTTGTAGAGCAGGTGAGACCGATTGTCCATGATGAGGACCAGTTTTTTTGTGACCTCCTGTTCCTCACTGACTCAAACGTCTCCAGATTGTGTCCAATGATAGAGCCAGCCTTCCTTAATCCTGCTGGCATCCCTGGCACTGATGCTGCCCCCCTAGCAGACCACAGCACAGAATGGCACTCACCACCACAGACTGGTAGAAGATCTCTTAATCACTGAATCACTTCCTGTCATTGTCCTGCCTCGCTGTCTACATTCATTGCTGTTATTCATTTTTATATGGGAAAGATTCCTTTGTTCTGATTGGCTGGATGTTTGACATCATGTCTTCTTCTTATTTTTGGAGAGCCACAGAGACTTGAATTTCTCCTTTGAGCTGAAATGCTATTAAAAATGGCAGACATTATGCACATCTTCACTAAATATCATAATGTTTTGGTTTAAAAATCACTGACTGCAGCTTTAATTCACAGAGCGTTAACTTTCAGTAGGCATTCGCGTACGCAAACCGACTTCGTTTAAACAGACACTGTAGAAATGCAATAACACTCCAGTTGAACACCAGGTCTTCCGAACTCCACACGCTAACTGAGCGGTATCGTCGTTAATTTGGCAGTAAGATTAATTATCATGCTGTAGGTGTTAGCTCAGAGGAGTTACTGTAGCAGAGCTCTCCCTCTTGTACTCTCTCGTTTTTATTCACTGCTTTATAATCGCTATATGAGCTCCACAGAAGAGCTGCTTCCTGAGCTGAAAAAAAAAACCAGTTTGCATCATCATGCTTTTAGGTGTTTGTTATGTGTAAAATGAGTCACGGTGAGACGCCCCCACAGTGCTTATACAGAGTCTGACCTTTCTCAATGAACAACAAACGCACTGGCTAAAAAGAGAACAGGGAAAGAGGAAAGAATGAAAAAACATGCAGAGTATAGCGGATAATTCACCAGCAGGAGATTCATCATCATCATCATCATCATCATCATCATCATCATCATCATCATAAGGAAGACAATAGAAATGTGCACAATTTCCCCAAAATCATAAGATTTAAATGATGTAATATACATTAAAATATAAAAATCAGTGACAATAGTAACAAATATTAATTGCTAAAATGAATAAATAAATCATTCTAAATGCTAAAACAGTACTACACATAGAGGTTTTTTTATTTTCTTAAAAATGGCAAACAATGTTGTCATTAAAATAAAGAAAAATATATACAGTAAAAGGCATTATTATTATTATTATTATTATTATTATTATTATTATTATTATTATTATTATTATAAAGTAAAAACAATAATTAGTAACAATATTAACAAATATCAATGGCTTAAATAAATAAATAAATAAATAAATAAATAAATAAATAAATAAATAAATGCTAAAACAGTACTATACATATATGTTATTTATATTCTTTAAAAAGTACATATTATATATAATTATAATGCAACTACTTAACTTTTAATTCTTCAGTTAAAAATGGCAACAATGTTGTCATTAAAATAAAAAAGATTACAAACTGATATAGCAAAAAGTTTTATTGTTATTATTATTGTTATTATTATAAATAACATATATGTATAACACTGTTTTAGCATTTATTTATTTTAATAATTAATATTTGTTATTCATGTCACTGATTATTATTTGTATATAATAATAATAATAATGATAATTATTATTATTGTTATTATTATTATTATTATTATTATTATTATTGTTGTTGTTCTTTTTGTTAATAATAATAATAATAATAATAATAATAATAACAATAATAATAATAATACATTTTACTATATTATTTTGTAATTTTCTTTTTATTTTTATGACAACATTGTTTGCCATTTTTATAAATATAAAAAAATATGTATAGTACTGTTTTAGCATTTAGAATTATTTATTTATTCATATTATTATACTTTTATTGTTATTATTATTGTTAATATTACTATTATTATATTTTTTAAATAAAATTTAAGGAAATAATTAAATAAATGTAATCAGATACATAATCATTTTGGTAATGATTAATTATTTGATTATTTGTGAATATGTTTTCTTTCTCAGAGGTCAGAGGAGGAACTTTACTCTAATCAGTGTTACATTACTGATCTAACAATTAACATTTAAAAGACAGAGCTAGAAGACTGGGTGAAAGAAAGCTGTCTCTGTGCAGGACATCACACCGCTGTAGCTTTGATTCGGAGTCTTGATGGAGACGAGCTGAAAATGAGGACTGATTAGAGTCTCGCTCAGATTTCAGCATCGCTGGCTTTAACACAATTAGACGTCCATTCTGTTGTGTTCCACTGAGAAATGTGTTCATTTCAGACAGTATCCAGCCTCATGACATCTAAAAAAACGTTTAGCCCGAAAAGATGGAGAAAAAGTGGAAACTCGAGTAATCTGCATGGACAGTGATGTTCCTCAGATCTCAGAGGCTTTTAATGGACAGGAGAGCAGAGTGTATTCCGCTCTCTTGCATGCTTATGTCTGTTAATTATTTATTTTACTAAAATGAATATTACTTTCAGTTAGACTACATAGAACAACCTTTACATTTACCTTCATGTTAATCTTTTTTTTTTTTTTTGCTTTCACTGTGTAAATAAAATACAACATTTTTTACAAATTAATAAAAATTAAAAAAAAAAAATATATATATATATATATATTTTGGAGATTCATGGATATTATTTTATTTATTGTTTTTTTTGTTTGTTTATTTGTTCATTTGTTTATTTGTTCATAGTAATATTATTTTTCCGTTACTCTAAACTGACCTAAAATGGTTTAAAAAAAGAAAAAACCCAGTAATAAATAAAAAATTACTTGGGTATGCATGGCTGTTTTATTTATTTATTTATTTATTTATTTATTTATTTATTTATTTATTTATTTATTTATTTATCTATCTATCTATCTATCTATCTATCTATCTATCTATCTATCTATCTATCTATCTATCTATCTATCTATCTATCTATCTATCTATCTATCTATCTATCTATCTATCCCACACACCATTTGAGACAAAGCCCTCTTATAATCTTATCTCAGGGAACTTCAGTTTTATTGATGGAAGTCTAAGAAACCTAGAAAGTCATGCAGTGCAGGCATTCTGGGAGCTGAGGATGTTTCATGCCTTTATTTATTTTTTTTTAAAAGCTATATATATATATGAGACGTTATTTCATTTGCATTTTAAAGCAGTGAAACTTCTACAGTCCTTTACGAATGGGACAGAGCTACATATCAGACGGAGGCGGTTGCTAGGCAACACTTTTGGCATCAGATTTTTGGTCTTTTTTTTTTTTTCCCTTCGCAGTAGGTGATTTGCATTACTCCTCTGTTTGGCTCTGGTACAGGCACAGAGATAGCGCTCGGTCACGTAAGAAATCAGTTACGTGAAGCTGAGCTGTATTTGCGTCTTATGATGTTAATCATCACACGCTCGTCTCGGTTCGTTTAGATCGGCTTGTGTGGAATCTGATGTGGTATGACACCAGATCCAAAAGAAGGTCAACAAGCTGAAAAACAGCTGAGGTTTCATCTGGAAGGCAGACTCGCTTTGTTCTGTGGTTTAAGTGATACCAGGGTGCCTGAGATTGAAAAGCAATCACACTGAGGCACTGAGGGGAAAATGGGAAATACGAATGCAAATGCGTGGATCTTATTGCTTTTCATTAGAAACATAGAGAAAAAATCTAATACACTGAAAAGCAAAACCTTCATTGCTTTATTCAAAAGGAATCACTGGGAATCAGCAGGGGATTAATTTATTTATTTTTGTACACACAATACTCAAAACCCAGGCTTAGTCTTTCTGAAAGCTCGCTTTTAACCCCGGATAAAGGAAAGTTTCACACGGGTTTTTACCCGGTGTTATGAAACCCTGCTCTGAAGCACGTGCCATGAAACAATGTGGTGTTTTAATGTTACGATTCGATGCTTAGCAACAGACAACTCAACAGTGCGTGCTTCGTATCTTTCTACCTAAATGAGTGATGACTTAGCATGGTGCTAAATTGGTTAAGTTTCATTAGCCTCGGCTTATCAACTGCATTTCAAAGACATAATAATGTGTACATTTTCGAAATTAATTTGAACACTTGCTTTCATTTCATTCACTCCAATGACATGCAAAGAGTATTGTGTTCCTATGCTAGCCTTTTTCCCTGTACTGCATCTCATTACTCAGCTGCGGTCTATTTATTAATCTTCGGTTTCATCTTCGGACTTCCTTGTGCGGCTTCATATGCTCGCGTCTCATGGCCCAGTTCTCGCTGTTTTATTAATGCATGACGTCTGTGTGAAATCTGGGAATTAGCCCAGAATTATGCTAACTAACACTGACAGCGCTGGTTCAGTGAGATCAGTGTCACAGAGAGGACGTTGTGTCTGAGTTTCTTCCACAGTCTCATTAAAGATATCCGAAATCCGAGCTTAGAGGATCTGTGTTTTAGTAGCAGGGCTGTTAGCTGTGTATTGCATCAGGGAAAAAAAAGAAAAAAGATGAAGGCTGTGTAGAAAGAATATCGATGCAAAGACGGGATGTTCAACAGATGTGGAGAGGAAAAAGTGTACTTTCTTCGGATTTAGCGACAGACCCGGTGTTTCTTTGGGGTATAGATAGAAAGAGAGCTCATTGTAGCTAGCGAGTTGTTTAAATAACGTTTAAAAAGATCAAAGAAACATCCAGGCTTGCTAAAATATTAATAAAAATCTCACAACATTATACATAGCTAGCTGTTGCTAACTGCCATAGCTAGCTAACATGTACTTTAATAAATGTGACCAAAAACTGTTTAGCCTGGGAGATGAATAAACAAAAACGTTCAATCAAAGTTTTTTTGGTTTGTTTGATTTAATGACATTTGGCTGTTCAAGGGAAAAAAGTTCAAATAAAAGCAATTTGTTTTCATTTTGTGTTTGTTTCCTTCTACTGCATTTATTCAGAAGACAAACTGGTCATTTTTATTTACATGCTAATTGCTAATTTTTTGCCTTTAACCTATTCTGTTTCCCCATCTTTCAGTGAATTCAGTGACCTGTCTAGTGACCTGTCTTCTAATTTGTATTTATCGCAATGGTTTTATCGTGAGGCATTTATAAACCGAAGCTTAAACAGGCAATCATATTGTATTCTTCAAGATCCTGAAGATTGAGGCCAGAAAAAATGCACAATAGATATCAGACCCTTTTTCTGAATAGTTTTAATTATATACAGTCTCTGCATACGAATGCCCCCCCACCCGCCCACTAGAAATTTTAACCTTAAGAATTGAAATTTTGCAAGAACGTTGCATCGGCATACAAAGTATTTTCAGCATACGAACAAATTGAACCGAACTAAGTTGTGCGTACATCCAGGAGCCGTTCGAAACGATTGCGTCAGTGGAAAGCGAGTGAAGTGAGTTTATGATTTCCATGAAATTTCTTACAGTCAGTGAAACCTGTTTCGAAAAAGTCGACCCACGATACCAACGTTGTCTTCAGCATTCGTTCAAAAGCTAGGTGATTTTTCAGGCGTTTTTTTGTTGACAGATTGGTGGTGTGTGCGGTCTGTTCTATTTTTAGTCCAAGCTTGATGGCACGACTTCCTGTGAGGAGCCTTGACATGGAATGCTTGGCTTGGGTCAGTTCTTTGTAAGCAGCTGTGCAGTTTACATACGCTTCATATTGGAAATATTGGTCATATTTTTGGGCGGCTGGAATGGATTATCTGCATTTACGTTATTTCGTATGGGAAAATTTGTTTGGCAATACAGATTTTCGTCTTAGGAACTCGCCTCCAGAACATGATAAATTCATATACCGAGGTTCCACTGTAGACAGTACATAGAGTTACATAGAGTAAAGCAACAAGTAACATTTTAATTATGGATAATCAAAAAAATTTAGTAAAAAAAATAACTTTGATACACTGAAAACAAGGTGTGGATGCAATAAAATTCATTGTAACACAGAAAAGGCGATAACAATCGGATAACCATCACCTGAAAGTTTGAAGTAGAGTCTAGAACAGAAACCAAAATAAACATGAACAGATCTGTGACACGAAGGAGGACATTATGGTATTGTTGTCACTGTTCTCCATTAGGACCTCACGTTACAGGCTTCGGCCGGCTTCACGTGGAGATGACATTTGGCCGGCTTCCACGAACAACATGATGTAATTGCAGTGCAAATGGATGATGTGCTTAAAGCTTGGCTCATTTTGTTGCGAACATGGGAGCTATGAGAACACCGAGGACAAACTCACTGCATGACTCAGCTTGTGATTGGAGTTTATAGTATTGGCACGTTTGACCAAACCTTTTTCCCTTTAGTCATGGAAATTGTCATTAAATGTTAATAGCAGAGAGAGTACTGGAGTATGCGACGGCTAATATGAAGCCAAAGAGAGTATATAAGCTTCGTCGCTGGTCATTGCTGACCTCATATTAAGTATCCCAAGACCTTAGACAAGGAGATGTTCCACTTTTCACCAGAAAATTGTGATCCCGTAAACTATTACTGCTTTCTTCTCTATATTTATATGATGCATGAAAACCAGACCAAGAGCTTGACCAAACAAAACTCCACCATCGTGTTCTTTTGACCGAATTCTCGTCCCTGAACAGCGGTGGAGCTCAGTACTGTCTCGCAAAATGATAAAAAAAGGGCGCAGTCGTGCTACCTCCATCACCATTAGCGGCCCATCAGCAGAGCAATACCTCTTCCATTAGTGCTCATTTGGCCAAACCCAGGGGAGGAGGCGAGCGCATCAAGCCTGCTGCCCAAGCCGTGATGAATAGGCGAGTCTCAGTGCCAGACGCACAGCACTTATAAGCGAGCGGGCATCGTTCCTGGTGCCAGGGTCTGTATACCATCACACTGCTCATATGATGCTCAAATGTATTTTTTTTTCTTTTTTAAATGAAACTTCTGCTCTTTTCTCTTTCATCCACATCCAAATATGAAAATGGAGGGCATACTTTGGCTAGTAATGATGACCATTCTCTCTTTTAAGCTGCCATTTCACCTCACAAAGGCAGTCACTGGAGCATTTTAAGTGCTCCGGGCATTTTCAGAGCAAGCTTCCTTTAATTTTTCTATTGTGTGCATGTTGACATCATAATGGAGAGCACTTCGAATCCCTTTTTCTAAAGGCAGTAGTTAAAAATAATCCCAAAGGAAAAACAAGCTAAAATCTTACATCTGTACTTGCCAATGATTTTGCTACTTGTTTTAATTGATGGTATCTACCCTCAATCTTGGACTTCCTAGAAGGGGCCTTTCAGTGTGGAGTTTGCATGTCCTTCCCTTGCCTGCGTGGGTTTACTCCGGGTCCTTCAGTTTCCTCCCACAGTCCAAAAACATGTACATTAGGTTGATTGGTAATTCTAAATTGTCCATAGGAGTGAGTGTGTGTGTGGTTGTCTGTCTATATGTGTAACTTGTCCAGGGTGTACCCCTGCCTTTCGCCGAATGTGTGCTGGGATAGGCTCCAGTAGATCCCCGTGACCCTAATTAGGAATAAAGCGGGTATAGAAAATGGATAGATGTAATTTTATGTTTTTTCACGCTCTGTTTATTTCCTTTTTCCCTTGAAAGAAGTAAAATCCACCTTCACTAGCCAATCTCAAATGGCTTCCTGTTCGTATTCTTTGCACCTTACACTATACAATAATGTTAGTTATTAGTTAGCTATCTTGTGTCTCACTATTTAAACATCATCCTGTGATCTTGAGTCTGAGCTCCCTGGTAGTTTCACTGGAGATAAAACTACCCTTGCCTGTGTTTGGGGAGCTGTTTAATGAATGTTTTCTCACCTCCATATTCTCCTCTTTGTTCAAATCAAATTGTCAGAAGACCACGGAAAGTGACACACACACACACACACAGAATATTTTTAGATGGTTTTAGGTTCAAATGAACAGCATCCATTTCCTGTAGAGTGTGTTAACATTATTATCACTTTACTCATCCCCATGCCGATCTCACTGTTCTTTCGCTTGAGTGTCTATTTTATCATGATTTGTACCTTCACTTTATACAGCATGATAATCAAACTCTACTTGGCCTGACTTCACAGAGACTTTGTGTGAAAATGCCAGATGTGCCACCAGGAATAAGTAAACGAGGTTCGAGTTAGAATTGATTAAATCTGGACCTAATAATCTCTATGGTGGTGTACTTCAGTGCAGTTTGGCATTTTGTGTTGTTGTGGATTGCATTTTGGGAGTTAAAGTAAGTGGAAAAGCACTTTCACATGTGTTCCAGTACACACACACACACACACACATGCACACACACACAAACCCCACCCTCTGTTAGTGTACAGCATCATATAGCACATATCACCAGGAAGTGTAATGAGAATTGCATTAGAGATCTGGATTTTACTCTTCACACACACACACACACACACTGTTAATGCGCACGATCATTAGGTTTGTTAATTGGAACAGCCGTTGTATGTGCGCTTCTTTGAGTCTTTGTGTCGCCTGAACAGGTGTGATGAGCCTTACTGGTTTTAAATGTCGTGTTAATGTTTTTCCCTGCCCTATTCCAGTTTTAGTCCAGTTATCACTTCCACTGTGGGGATTTGTGATCATTTACAAGTAAAGTGATAGCTCTGTGGTTAAAGTGTTGGTCTTCCTCACTTCACTCCACTCCAAGGCTGTGAATTCAAATCCCAGGACTACCAAGCTGTCACTGCTGCTCCCTCAGCACTCAGTTGTATTAACACGATAAATGTAAGTTACTCTGGATAGGTGTCTACCAAATACATTGGCATAATGGCATGAGTGAGGTCAGGGGGTGATAAAGCCTGTGATGCAGTCAGTGCACCAGTTAGGGTTGAGGTCAGGGTCAAGGAACAGGTTTGGTCCTTGTAGTTACAGTGAAGGGAAATTGTAATGCTACAGCATAGAGATACACCGATCAGGCATAACATTGTGAACAGTGGGTGGTATATAATAGGCAGCAAGTCAATATTTTATCCTGAAAGTTGATGTTAGAAGCAGGAAAAATGGACAAGTGTAAGAATTTGAGTGAGTTTCACAAGAGCCAAATTGTGATGGCTAGAACACTGGATCAGAGCATCTCCAACATTGCAGCTCTTGTGGGGTGTTCCCGGTCTGCAGTGGTCAGTATCTATCAAAAGTGGTCCAAGGAAGGAACAGTGGTAAAACAGAGACAGGGTCATGGGCAGCCAAGGCTCACTGATGCAGGTGGGGAGTGAAGGCTGGCCCGTGTGATCCGATCCAACAGATGAGCTCAAACTGCTGAAGAAGTTAATGCTGGTTCTGATAGAAAGATATCAGAATACACAGTGCATGATGGGTCAGGGCTGTTTTGGCAGCAAAAGGAGGACCAACACAATATTTGGCAGGTGGCCATAATGTTATGCCTGATCGGTGTACTTCCTATACAGTACAGTTGTATGCTTGGGTTACAATTACGGCAACAGCTTAGAGAAGAACGACAAATGGGTTGTGATGGTCAGTGTCCACAAACATTTGTCCATATTGATTTGCCTACTTTCTGAATCCTGCTTCTTAAATGTTTCCTGTTACTGTCATACATCATTAGACTAATGTCTTGTTAACAAATTTGTCTGCACATGTACTTTGTGAAGTCTTGCTTTTCTTTCTAAAGCCTGTTTGTCTCTTTAGATAGTTCCCAGTATTCCTTCATTCTAATTTCTTGTTTATGCGATCTTGTTTTTTTTTAAATGCAGTCTAATATTTTCTGTGGTATTTATTTACAGTATCTTATGACTCATATTCTGTGACAGAGCATTAATAAAGGAGCGTTCAGATGTAATTACGGCCTGACCCGTGCCTGAGTCGTGCTGGGATTTCATGCAGGTGGATTATAAAGGTAGCTTTGAACAGTGGGATAATGTTACACTGGTGTTTATAAATGAAAGATCATTACATTTAATCCACTCCACTGGGTTCCACATCACTGCAGGATCTCTAACAGTTGGGAGTTTTATCCAAACGCTAATGTATAATGAGCCTTTCCATAACAACACGCCTGTGTAACTCTGTAATAATCTGTGAGTCAAGATAAAGAGGAGCTTTTCTTGTCATCAAAGCTCAAGTATGAATATAAACAGTCTGAAACAGAAGCAGAGAAGCTTCAGGAAGAGAGCACAGAGCTTTACTCAGGTCTTGCTTCTACTCTTCCTCCAAAGATTCTCTCATTATCCTCCTTTGTCATCATGATTTTCTGCTCCGTCTTATCGTTCCCTTCATCAAGATCATCACTAACAGGAGCATCATCATACTTTTCACCCTATTCTTCTTCATCATCATCTTTATCTTTATCATCGTCATCATCATCATCATCATCATCATCATCATCATCATCTTCTGCTTATTATCTTCTCCCTCTCGCTGGGGGTGATTTATATCATTATTATCACCATCACTATCATTTACTTCTTACGTCATCATCATCATCATCACCACCATCATCACCATCATCAACATTGTTGTCATCATCATCACCATCACCATCACCATCATCATCACCATCATCATCAACAACAACTACAACGCAATTTTTTCTGCATTGTATTTTTTATTCATCATCATCATCATCATCATCATCATCATCATCAACATCAACATCATCACCATCATCATCATCACCATCATCAACATCATCACCATCATCAACATCAACATCAACATCATCATCTTCTTCTTTATCATCTTCTTATTGTTATTCATTGTATGATCATCATCATCACCATCATCATCATCATCTTTTTCTTCTTCTATTTCAATCTTCAGCTTTTTCTCAGTACATTCATCATTGTATCATCATCATCACCATCATCATCATCATCATCATCATCATCACCATCATCATCATCACCTTCATCATCATCATCATCATCATCACCATAATCAACATCAACATCACAATCACCATCATCAACATCATCGTCACCATCATCATCATCTTCTTCTTTATCATCTTCTTATTATTGTTATTCATTGTATCATCATCATGATCATCATCATCTTCATCATCACCATCATCATCATCACCATCATCATCATCTTCTTCTTCTCCTCCCCCTCCACTCTTTCTCACAGTGTTTCATGTAACATAATTTGCAGCTCTTGCTGTTATAGTGCTGCTATTTAACCATTACTGTCCACGTGTATTTGATTATTATTATTATTATTATCATTATTATTATTATCATCATGTAGTCAGCAGTAGTAATAATAGTAGTATGCATTATTTTGCAGAGTTGTAGCATTACGTAACCCTTACATAAACAAACAAAAACAATTAGAATTCATTATCATGTCCCAGCCACTCATTACAATCCACAACAAATCCACACTGAGCTCCATTAAGGCTGTGTGTGTGTGTGTGTGTGTGTGCGTGCGTGCGTGCACGCGCACGCTTTTTGACATGACGGTGATGATAATGCTTATGTTTACACACAGTGAAGAGACAGACACTAGCTCCACTCTCCACGCCTCAGGAAGCTGCTGATGTATTTGACGTCTTTCGCAGCCTCACTCGGATCTTATTGGTCCAGTTCAGCCGGACCAATGCAGAGCCTCCGTGTGCAGGATGCTGCCAGTTTTTTTTTTGCTCCCCCATTAGCGACTCTGAGGAGCTTCTGCACCCAGTGACGCGCGAGCGCAGCCTCCTTTCATTCAACTTTTAATCTTGCGTTGCTTTGCATCACCTAAGCAGAGACCTGGAGGACTTCAGTACCGGAGCTGTCCACTCTCCACTCACACTCCACCCTTAGCGTCACGATCTCTCTCTCTCTCTCTCTCTCTCTCACTCTCTCTCTCTCTCACACACACACACACACACACACACCCTCTTCCACACTTGAGCAGAGCACTGACATGCCGGGCTGCAGCGCATAGAGAAAGGAAGCGACAAAGTGCAAACGGAGTGCATTTGAGTCTCAACGCAGGTACGTTCTCATCTTTCTTTCCTGTTTCAACCTGTCGCGCAAACCCTTTCCCTTTCATCTACTTTTATGTATTTTTATTCTTCTTCTTATTTTTTATTTGCTGGCCGTGCAACGGACTTTCACTTTGTCCCGAGCTCTCGCGCAAACCAGGCTACTCACGTTTTATTGATTACGACGCGCGCGTGCAGTGTATTTGGGTCAGCGCTCGCGCGAGGGTGTGGATACCGCTTTAGTTCGTTCATTAGCCTCATTAGCAAAAACAAACAATCAAACAAACAAACAAATAAATCACGCCGAGTTTGAACATGCATGAATGCATTTCTGGGGGAAAAAAAATTAAGTCGATTGGTTACATGTTCTTGATTTGATTTTGATGCACGCGGATGCATGCATGGTTCATTGTCAGATCTGTGTGTGTGTGTGTGTGTGTTAGCTGTAAAATCGGCACTGCGGAGCTGAGTGTATCAAATCAGCCTGCTTTAAAATATTCCTGCATCATCTCTGACGTATTTCGAGAATCATTACGTATAGTCTATGGATATGCATGTGCACTCTCAGAGAGAAAAATGGTACCAAAAGGTACTTTTCCTTGTCGCTTGGGGGTGGGGTGGGGGGTGGTACTCTTTCAACCTGGGAAGAGTGATGTGAAGATCTTTATCTTCAAAATAAATAAATAAATAAAAAGAATAAACCCTTAAAGGAACATCAGATGTCCATCAAAGGCACACATATGTAACTTCAGTTAAGACAACTGTACCTAAAGGTTGTTAACTTTTTATTTCCAGCCTGGTCTGTCATAACAAATTTCCCTGAAGAGCTTTATTCCTACATGACTTCCTTTTTCTTGTTCCAGTGCCTCTACCGCACTCTCAGAACTGCACTTTACCTGTTTTGTTACCTCTGTATAATGTATCTTTTACCTGGGAAGGTATGTTTGCAGCTTATCTTGAACAAATGAATCTCTGAAATGAAAAGGTACACTATATTGCCAAAAGTTTTTGGACACCCCTCCAAATCATATAATTCAGGTGTTGTATTTCAGGGGTTGGGCTCGGCCCCTTAGTTCCAGTGAGAGGAATTTTTAATGCTTCAGCTTCATACCAAGACATTTTGGACAATTTCATGCTCCCAACTTTGTGGGAACAGTTTGGGGATGACCCCTTCCTGTTCCAACATGACTGTACACCAGTGACCAAAGCAAGCTCCATAAAGACATAAAGAGTTTGGTGTGGAGGAACTTGACTGGAGTCCTGACCTCGACCTGATAGAACACCTTTGGGATGAATTAGAGTGGAGACTGTGAACCAGACCTTCTCATCCAGCATCAGTGCCTGACCTCACAAATGCACTTCTAGAGGAACGGTCGAAAAATCCCATAAACACACTCCTAAACCTTGTGGAAAGCCTTCCCAGAAGAGTTGAAGCTGTTATAGCTGTAAAGGGTGGGACAACTCCATATTACATTCATGTGCATGGAAAGGCAGATGTCCCAAAACTTTTGGCAAGATAGTGTACCAAACTGTATTGTTCCTTGTCACTGGGCTGGTACTGTTAAGGATACTCTTTTAACTTGGAGAAATTGCATGTGCTGTACCTTTACTTATTTCCTTGTTTATTTGAGTAAAACTGATCCAATTATTTTTTAAAGGTGAAAGACACATACTACAGGTACAAAATAAATAACCTTAGTGGTGCCATCAAAGTAACCAGGAAAAGTAGCATTTTCATTTCAACATTCCTGAAGCACACATTTTTGTGCTTTTACTGTTGGGTTTTTAAGCTAAAAAGGATTAATTAGTTTGACTGAAATTGTACCTCAGGAGTTTTGTTACTTTATCAGAAATAATTGTGCTTGTTACTAGGATGCTGTCCTTAAGCTCCCCTTATCTTTAACCTGGGAATGTGGAAGTGGTAGAGCTTTAAGGGTTTGTCAGTGATCCTTAATGTCTAATTATATAGTTTCAACTATCTAAGGTGAAATATACATATTAAGTGCACAAAAGATGTACTATTGATAGTAGCCATGAGGAAAAGTAGAGTTTTGAACCCTTATTTTCGAGAATGTACTACAGTAGAGGTTTCAATGAAGCTGCTGGCAAGCTACAATATAAACCGATCAGCCATAACTTTATGATCACTGACAGGTGAAGTGATGATCTCCTTATCAAGGCACCTGTTAGTGGGTGGGATATATTAGGCAGCAAGTGAACATTTTGTCCTCAAAGTTGATGTGTTAGAAGCAGGAAAAATGGACAAGAGTAAGGATTTGAGTGAGTTTGATGAAGGGCCAAATTGTGATGGCTAGACCACTGGATCAGAGCATCTCCAAAACTGCAGCTCTTGTGGGGTGTTCCCGGTCTGCAGTGGTCAGTATCTATCAAAAGTGTCCTTTAAGTCCTGCGAGTCCTTTAAGTCCTTAAATCGATGCTGCACCTCACAACGTACAGGACTTAAAGGATCTGCTGCTAACATCTTGGTGCCAGATACCACAGCACACCTTCAGGGATCTAGTTGAGTCCATGCCTCGATGGGTCAGGGCTGTTTTGTCAGTAAAAGGGGAACCGACACAATATTGATTGTTATCGGTGTATATTCCAGCTAAATAAAAAAAATAGCACTTTAGAAGGCTCATAGAAGGCAAATATTTTTGTTTCTACAGACTTCCCAAGAATCAAATCTAAGTATTTCAGACTCTTATACACAATTTTGTAAACACACTTTGCATGCTTTTCTACCCTAGATTATTTATAACAGCATCCAAAAAAATGACAGTTTCACATTTAAATCTCTGAAGGTTTCTTTCTTGCGTCCTTTCAGTCTGTTTTCCCTCGCCTCTGGTCTCGCCTCTGGCTTATTCTTCAGAAATCTCAGTCAAATCTTAGCGACAATGACAGAAGTGCTGTTCAGATTGAAATTGAATTGAAAGGTTTCCTCTAAGGAGCCCGACGATGATTAGAGATTTCCGTTAGTCACTCTAATAACTTTCATTTTCCCTGATACTCTCATTGGGTTTGGATGTAATTTCAAGTAAGATGTTCAATGACAATAAATGAGAAGTGGCAGGCAGAGGCATAATTAAAAACAGGCAAAGGCTGAACCGGAATCAGGCAGAAAATACAGGAAATAAAAATCTAAACCTGTTTAGAAAACTAGAATTTCAACTGAAAAGAAATAAGAAGTAAAAACCTTCGGCTGATCCCTGTTCGAGTCCGCCACAGTAGATCATCCGGGATGCATATTTGTTTTGGCACTGGTTTTAAGCCCGATGCCCTTCGTGATGCGACCCTTCCATTTTAACCGGGATTGGGATCAACACTGAGAGTTAACCCATCAGTGGCTGGACCGGTTCCCTGCTTGGTGATTGAGCCCAAGCCACAATGGTGAGAGCACAAGATCCTGCCACTAGACCATCAGGGGACTAAATATATGCAAAGTAATTCACTAAAAACAGGAAGCAGGAAGCAGGTGCTTTAGTGTTCAGGTGAGCTAGAGAGTTGTAATGTCTGGGTTGGATTAGACATGGAAGTTGTGGCTCCTGGATATGTGTCGGAGACAACGTGACATACAATACAAGAAGGAAATGTTGTATAAAGACTAGAGCTCTTGTTTAAAGTGGAACTTTTCTTGGACATGTAAATACAGACAACAGGAACACTTTGGAGTTTTTTTATTTCTCAAATCTTATCTTTCGTCTCAATCCCATTCCATTATATCTTTTTAAATGCAGGTTTAAAATACATAACTACAGTATATGATTTAAAAAAAAATCATATCTACAACATGCCCAGGAAGTTTACAATCTAAAGGGACAAATTATAGAAATGAAAAGGTTAAATAAATTGTTTGCATGTAAGGAATATCACTGAACACCCTGACCTCTCAATTTATATTCCACAGAAAAGATCATCACCTTGTCTATTCCTATAGAGTTACCTCCAGGACTTTCCCCATCTATCTCTCCCATCCTCTGTTCTGAAGCCTTTGCCTAAACGTTAGTGTAAGATTATGAGGAATGTGGTTTCACTTTAAGGTATCCATTTTGCTAAAAGTCACATGAGCATCTGCATTGAAAGCTGCAGCTATTGACCTTTACTTTATTCGATTAACCGCTTTTATTGTATGTTTTATTGAGAATGTGCTCGTTTCTGACCTTTCCCTGTGGCTTTGTTAAAATCGCTAATCCTTAAGAATCCTGTAACGTCCAAGAAGAAGGTTTTAAAGTGGAAGTGCGGTTCCTTGGGATGTCTATTGGCTCTGCAGTGCTCATTAGTGTTGGCTGTGTTCCTCTGCCAGTGCATGTGTCCTGACTTTAATGCAATGACCTTGTTTTAAGAGACACCTTTCCAACCTTGCATTTCATGCCCATTTAGCACCAGTGCTCTTTCACCTGTCTTTGATGATCACTCGGATTCCCCACCCTCTATTTTTAAGCGAAGGGATGATTGGTGGGAAAAAGAAACGTTGGTGGAAAAAGCATTGAATTGAAAACAGTGGGTGAATTCCAAAGTACAGAATGTTAACTTGATCTGCTGTGTTTCACAACGTCTTAACACAAGCTGTTCTGTTTTCTGCCTGGCAGAATTCAAATCCCAGCATGGGGGCTCTTCTTCCCTTTCCTTCAATTTCTACAGGCATTTAAATTCAAATTCCTGCACGTTCCCGAATGAGTCCCACTTTCCCTGTGAGCTGCCTGCCAGAAATCCCATCTAAATGGTGGAGACGTTTATTATTTGCAGTTGTTAGAACCGTTGATAGCACTGACTTGGTCACACATTCCACACAAGGCGCATCAGTAAAAGATATATTTTTATAACAGGTGATGCTGCTCCATCTCTGCTCGTCTTTGTCATTGTTTTTGTTTGGCTGAGTGGGTTGGGTGACTGTTTGTGATTCTGTGGGCGCACCGGCAGAAGGTGGCCTTAGTGAACTCGTTAGCGAGATTAGTTCCAGGGCTTTTGGTCCGTGTGCTGCGGGGACTCGAATCAATGGTGAGCCGTTCCCATGGAGAGAATAAAAGCTTTGTAGCTGCCTCATTTACAGAGAAAGTCCCTACAGGAGTGAGGAATGAAAGGCAGAGCTGGTTGGGATTCCAGTCAGTACGGGAAAAGCAGACCTGCGCAAGATAAAATTACAATGACCGCAGCATGGGAAAAAATAAGTTTTTAATGCAGTTAGGTAGAATGCTGATCACGAGCACAAGCTAGCCAACCTGGCCTCGTGAGAAACACATACAAATCTGAATAACGGAAATCTTTAATTTCATTGAAAAGTTACTAGCCCTAACTCTGCCCCTCATCTTAAATATAGCCATAAGGATAACAAGGCTGTTTCAAACAAAGTGTTTCAATACAACACAATTACGAACTATTGTTATGCCACAATATTAAAACATTGTAAAAACATTCCATTGTTAATTGAAAAAGAAAGAAAGATAAGAAATAGGTGGCCACGCCTCCTTCACCGGAACTAACAAGCAAGAAGCCACACCCCTTCCATTGTAACAAACAGGAACAGAGGCCACACCTCCTGTATTGTAACAAACAGGAACAGAAGCCACACCACCTGCACTGTAACTAACAAGAACCGAGGCCACACCACCTGCATTGTAACAAAGAAGAAAAGAGGCCACACCTCCTGCATTGTAACAAACAGAACAGAAGCCACACCTCCTGCACTGTGACAAACAGCAACAGAGGACACACCTCCTGCATTGTAATTCCAAGAACAGAGGCCACGCCTCCTGCATGGTAACAAACAGCAACAGAGGACACACCTCCTGTATTGAAACTAACAAGAACAGAGGCCACACCTCCTGCATTGTAACAAACATGAACAGAGGCCACACCTCCTGCATTATAACTAACAGGAACAGAGGACACACCTCCTGCATTGTAACAAACAGCAACAGAGGACACACCTCCTGCATTGTAACTAACAAGAACAGAGGCCACACCTCCTGCATTGTAACTAACAACAACAGAGGCCACACCTCCTTCATTGTAAACAACAGCATCAAAGGCCACACCTCCTGGAACAGGAACAGAGGACACACCTCCTGCATGGTAACAAACAGCAACAGAGGACACACCTCCTGTATTGTAACTAACAAGAACTGAGGCCACACCTCCTGCATTGTAACTAACAACAACAGAGGCCACACCTCTTTTATTGTAACCAAGAGCATCAAAGGCCACACCTCCTGCATTGTAACAAACAGCAACAGAGGACACACCCCCTTCAGTGGAACTATTTGTCAGAGAAACCATGCCTCATCTATTGGAAATAACATGTACAGAGGCCACACCTCCTTCACAGGACACTGAAAGTTCACCTTCTCAAATGGAACTAAAGCACAGAGGCCACGCCTCCTCAACTGGAACTGTCAGTCAAAGAAACTCTGCACCCAACTTACACACATGGTCTCCATGCTTTCTTGATTGGGAAAAAACACAACAATCATATTTATTTTTACAGCAACTGACAGACAGAAAGGCCACACCTCCTTTACAGAAACCAACACACACAGAGGCCACGCCTCCTTCACTGGAATTTCTAGAAGCAATGCTTGTGTCAAAGGAAAAATTAATTTGATAATGTTTCTAAAATAAAAGACTGCATTAGTAATAACAGCAGACATTGCAGGTACAGCGACTCCCACTTTGATCCTATAACGTTTATCTGAGACAAACCAGTTTAGCTATATTATACATTTTAAAGCCGATGCACCGATTATCATAATTGAGCATAAGTGAGTTTCTGTCTTTACAACCTTTCACTATTAGCTATTTTTAAATAATGCTTATTTTCTTGGGAAGGAATCGGAGGCCTGTATTTAATTTGTCCCCAAACATATGAGTAGATGCAGAGCTGAATCACTGAGGAAGTAACAGCAGTCACTCATGTCAAGCTTCGCTTCAAGGTTGTCATCTCTGATATCCTCCTCCACAATGCTTTTTATAATCTGGAGGCGTTTAAATTTTCAGAATGCTCTGGTTGCTCCCAGAGCTGGCTGGTCTGACACAGGGGCTTTGGGGAAATGAATAATTTATTACTTTTTCTTGTTAAAGAAGTAGTTTTAAAAAACGCTAACATTCTTACAAATGTAATTGATCAGCCTAGACATGTTTAATGTGTGATATTTGCTTGTTTAGCCTTGTATTAGAACAATGGGGTGAGCGTTTTTTTCCATTAATGTATGAACCATTTGTATTAAATAACATTGAGATATTAATGTACAAATGTAGAAACTTGGGTTGCAATGTTCAAAGAGAATGAAAACATAGATAAGCGTTGTGTACAGAACATTAGCTCTGTACGTTAGTGGGTTGTGCATGAGGGGATTCCATCCATCCATTTTCTATACCTGCTTTATTCCTAATTAGGGTCACGGGGATCTGCTGGAGCCTATCCCAGCACACATTGGGCGAAAGGCAGGGGTACACCCTGGACAGGTCACCAGTTCATCACAGAGCCACACATATAGACAGACAACCACACACACACTCACACTCACTCCTGTGGGCAATTTTAGAATTACCAATCAACCTAATGTACATGTTTTTGGACTGTGGGAGGAAACCGGAGTACCCGGAGTAAACCCACACAGGCACAGGGAGAACATGCAAACTCCACACAAAAAGGTCCTTGCCTGTTTGAACCTGGGATTCAAACCCAGGACCTTCTTGGGCTAACCACAAAACCACTGTGCTGCCTCCATCGGGGATTATGAATGTTATCTTAGAGACAGTTGTAAACATTACAGAATGAGGATTTATTGAGGCTCTTATTGGCAAACCTTTAAATGTACACTAAATGCAATGCATATGTATGCTGATCAATACCAAAAAGCTATAAATGACCAAGCATGTTCACAGCACAGCTAAAGGTCAGTTCTGACAACCACAAAACTGACCTCCATAAATCTGACCCTCCATAAAATCCAAAGCTCACAAAGAGCTGAAATGGACAAATTGGTGTCTATATGGTAACAGCAGGCTTCCTATGCCGCATGTGCTAACTCTTCTACTAATGCAGCTTAGCCACTGCAGCGTTTCAGCTACCAGAGACGGACAAGAAGGGTGCCATTACTTTGGTCCAAACCGTATGGCTATTTCCTGAGAATCTCATTTGCTGTTAAAATGCTCCTGCAAATGATTTCCGAATAAATTGATTCGTATCAAGTTTCATAAATGTGGCTCTGAAAACAGCGTGACCCATCCCTGCTTATCATAATATCCCTGATGTAAATAACACGACTCTCTAATAAGAAACTATTTAAAAGCCTGAAACCCTCAAATCCATCTCCGTCTCCAGCGAGGAAGCGGCGGTTTGTTTACAAATGCATGTTATTCAATCCTCTTGATCAGTTTTCCTGATAGTGCTGATGGATCCATTGGCATAAAAGTTTCCAGCGAAAGAGAACATAATTAGATCTGCCGTTTAACATTCATAGCTCAGATGCAGAATTCACTTCAGGCTGCCAGGAAAGAATATTAAGAAGCAAGGGAAGCTGGAGCGGTTAGATAGGAATGGGAAATTTAAGTTCAGGACTTAGACTCTGGAATGAATTAATGGTATTTTTATCCTTAGTCCTGATATTTTAGGATTATTTCATCCTGATATTTTATCCTTCAAGGAACATAGGTCTCTTTGTAAATCATTTCTATGTGAAAATGTATCAAATATTATTGGTCAAATTATGAAATAATAATCACAGCATGCAGTTCCCCTATTTTTTATTTTTGTAATTGATATTATTCTTGTTTTCTCTCTCTTTATGTATTTATATTTATTTATAATATTTCTTGCCATTGCTTATTATTTTCCTTTCTGTTTTTATTATTTATTTGATCATTTTTATTGTGATTTTTGTTAGACATTTTCTCTTCTATCCTTTTTTAAATATAAATGAATGATAAATTATTATATATATATATATATATATATATATACATTCATAAATTATTTTTTATTGTTATTGTTATATTCATTTTTTCTTCTGTATTTCTATTTTTGATTTATTATTATTATTATTATTATTTATTTTTCTTTTTTATTGTTTTTTTTGTGGCTGTTATTTTTTTATGCTTTCACGGTTAATATTGTCATTTTCTCTTCTTTGTTCTAGTTTTATTTCATTTTCTGTTTGTGTACATGTTTTAAGTTTTATTCTTATATTATGTTTTTTCTTATATTTTATTGATGTCATTATTGTTTTTGCTATTTTTATGTCTGTGTTTTTGTGTTGTTTTTCTGTTTTCAATTTTTGTAATTACTGTCATTTTACATGTGTTTACTCTTGTCAAATTTTTTCTTTTGTGTTGTTTTACTGTTAATTTTCATTGTGCTGTTTTTCTGTACTGTTATTTAAATTATTTTTAGTGTATTTTATTCTGTTTTTTTTTATTGTTTTGGCTGTTGTTCTTATAGACGTCTTGATTTCTAGAAAATCTTATTTACAGTTTGATCTAAAGCAAATAAATTCAGAAGCTTCAGCTCAAACCGTCTCCCTCTGTGTTGTCTGAAAGCCTGACATCTGATCGTGGGGCCGACATTGAGGAAGAAAGCGTGAGTGTGGATATTTTGAGGCTGAGGATTAGTTACTGCAGTGAGCTGTCTCTCACAGACTCTCACACAGCCTTGAAGTTTCTCACTGCTTTCCCACCTTTGCTGATAATTAAAGTTGCTCCCCAGGACTCCATCCTCAGGGAGAAAGCTGATATAGCAGGTCTGACCAACATGACAATAGAGGACAGCTGTCTGGGAAAATGAACTGAAGAACTTGACGACAGTGAGTGAAACACACAGAATAGAAATAACAAGCAGGATTATTTTCTATTTATACAGATTGATTGCCACCTCACGGTTCAGATCGGGTCCTGATCTTGAGATACTGTCCTTGTGTTTGTGTGGATTTCCTCCGGCTTGGATTCCTTCACAATGTTCCTGGGATAGACATTAGCCTTTGACATCCACCTTTGACTCTGACCAGAATAAAGATCTTACTAAAGATAAATATATTGTAACTGTTGGTACAAACGCTGTGGTATCTGAAAAATAAAACAATTCAGGACAAGCTTTTATAGGAAAATAATCAACCTAAAGAGATACTCCATACCATTGCTAATTATTGTCCTATAACATCATACATAAGGTCCAGATGTGCTTTGTTATTTACTTAAGAGCTAACATCCAGATGTGTACATACCAGTCTCCACTATAAGGAATCCTGATCTAGTGAAATTCTCATAAGATTTGTACTTGTACAGATTGGAAATGTCAATATTTAAGTAGCCTTTCTCAGAATTGCAGGATAAAAGGACAGGGCTTTTCAGGCATCCGTAGCCAGCAACACATTAGAAAAGTTTATCTGTTGAAATATGGGCTTAAAACGTTCAAAATCCTTTAAAGTGTCTACTTGAATAAATTGAAGTCTAATTTGTGCTGGTGGGAGATAAGGTTGCAGTTTTCTCTCATCTCTGCCTCAAACTACTTTCACAGTCTTACCATTTTGTAGCATGTAGTATATATAGTAAAAAACCAAGTTCCTACTACATATTCTGGTGAATTCTGAGCTTGTTTGCTGACTTATGCCCCTAAAAGTAGTCTTTAGTTGTTCGTAGTTGTTTGATGGGATATCTAGATTTGGTAGCACCGCCTCTTCCTAGCGGTCATACAATACAGCAATATGTGGGTTTGTTTTTAAACTAGGTGACTCTTTGCCCTTGAAAAAAATTTGGTACAAACACTACAGTTCCCATTATTCTAACTATTAGCATAAAACAGTTGGATATTGCCTGTCCCCTTTTTCAGCAGCATTGGTTAAAGATGTGAATTCCCCATTTGTGATGGTTATCGACTTTGTAGAACATTCAAACCAAACAGAATATCTATGAGCTTTTTGTAAATAGTTTTAATAAATGTAAGGTACTAAAAGAAAACACAATAGATGGTACATAAGACTACAGCTTACAGTAGACTTAAAGATTTTCAGCAGCATTGGTTATGGATGTAAATTCCCCATTTATTATCTCCATAGACTTTTTAGAACGAGTTTAAAGCACCAAACCAAGCAAAAGACAATATATTCAACAGCTAGAGGACTGCATGTAGAAATTATGGGATATATATGATTTTTGTTTTATGCTGCACTTTATGGTTCTTGTTCAGTATTTTATTTTGGTTGTCAATATACTTGTATATTCCTGGAAAGATCATCCATAATCTATGGAAAATAATGAATTCACCTAGCTAAACCCGTTCTCCCGGCAGCCCGATGATAATAATAAGTTGAAGTCTCAAACCACTATTGCGGCTCTTGTTTACAGCCTTATTAATTAGTTCCACATTCATCTTACAGACACTAATTCCCATGCCACCATCAGTGTCCCTTTCTTTTCCCAGACATGATTGATAAACTGACATTTTTGTTTTTTTCCGCTTGCCTATTGGATTATGCTAATCCACCTCATGTACTTTATGTGTCTCAGTGTCTTGTACAGCAACAAATCAGTACAGTACATTTTGGCTTTTTTTGTCTTGTTTGACATTGGCCAATTCAGTTTTTAATGAAGTAGCTAATACTAATTATTAGGGATTGTTTCTGGTGAAGGACAAACCACATAGCTCTTTATTTCACAGGCCGGGTTCTACTACAGCTATAAACTTAATTAATTTTGACAAAAGAATAAAAGTTAATAAAATAAGTTTAATAAATGTGGGATAATAGATGTAAAGATAATAGAACTAGAGTCAAAATTAAATATTGAATTTGTGTCCAAATATTTAGTTTTTTAATACTGGACATGACAAATTTTTTCTTACATTCAAAGCTCAAAATGTATATTTCCTTGTTTATCCAAATCCAGTGACCTAGCTAACCATTAATCTACTGCTTTTATAGACTACTCTAGAAACAATCTAGTTAGAAAGAGAACAGAAAAAGAAGTTAATTTGTTGTTTGTTTCCCTTTGGACTTCTCTATTTTTTCCACCAAGACTGACTAGTATAAAGTGAGAATTGAAGAAGAATCAATGGATGAATTAATGAGTCAATGAATCAGTTGACACTTGCCTTACAGCAAGAAGATCCTGAGTTCGAATCCCGGGTTCGAACAGACAGGGGCCTTCCTGTGTGGAGTTTGCATGTTCTCCCCGTGTCTGTGTGGGTTTACTCCGGGTACTCTGGTTTCCTCCCACAATCCAAAAACATGTACATTAGGTTGATTGGTAATTCTAAATTGCCCATAGGAGTAAGTGTGTGTGTGTGTGGTTGCCTGTCTATATGTGTGGCCCTGTGATGGACTGGTGACCTGTCCAGGGTGTACCCCTGCCCTTCACCCAATGTGTGCTGGGATAGGCTCCAGCAGATCCCTGTGACCCTAATTAGGAATAAAGCGGGTATAGAAGCTGGATGGAAAAATCAACTGATTTCTTTTTAAAATTTGTAGGTCTGAAAAACTGAAAGGAAAAAAATCATTTTATATCAGAGATGGATTGTTTCCACCCTTATGTTATGTTATATAACATTTTAACCAAATGTAAAGGGATCTGATAACCAATCCCATTCTACTTTATCTACATGTACTAAGCCTCTAACCTAATATCTCTCTCTCTCTTTCTTCGTGTTGTAGCCATGGGCGTTCTAATGTCCAAGAAGCAGCAGGTGGAGAAGGTCCAGAAATGCAGTGTGGTGGTCTCAGCATTCCGCGATGGTCTGAAGAACCAGCCAAGTGCCACTCAAGTTCAAAACAACTCTGAGAGCAAAGATGAGGCTCCGAACCAGGCAGAGTCTGATGAGTCTGGACGAAAAGAGGAGGACAGTAAACCTGGGCCTTCCACTGCTCCAACCAAAGAGGAGAACAAAGCCAATCAGGAGGCCTGGGGACGCTTACGGGATGGGAAAGGAGTAGAGCCTGAGGAGTTAAATAAAGTGCATCAGCTCACGCCGCCAGCGTTTATAAGACCGAAGAGGCAGCCGAATGACGATCAGCCTGTACAGATTGAGCTTGGTCAGAGAGAGCAGGTAAGACTGTAAGAATAAAAGCGTTCTGGATCAACATAATATCACTGTATCATTTTACGTGCAGTCTGTAATGCTATAGGGCTTCAGTTCACGGTTGTATAAACAAGATAGATTAGACTTACTATAAATATTTTCCTTGTGGCTGTGTTGCACTCACTCCAATGACAGAAAAAAACAGCTTTGCTAGCTAACCCAGACATTTTTAAATGGTGAACCTGACTGACGACTTTGCATTTGGACATATTTTAACAATAACACAGCCAAGTCCCTAGAATATCACAACCCAAACAAAGGCCCTATCGATATGGAATGGGTACCATGGCAACAATCGCAGATTTCCTCTCGTCCTTTTCACACAAAACACTCCTGTCAGACTCGTGCCTCTCTTAACCTGCATAAATGTCATTGAGTCCACAAAGTCCACAGCCGAGGTATCTGACAAGAGATAGTGATTCATATCACACCTTTACAAATGAGACCTCTCTTTCTTCACACACTCAGCTGTCACTGCTCAAAGGCACAAAATCATCCATCAGACCTTTATTCTAACATCAACCAAATACACTGATGTGTGTGTGTGTGTGATAGAGAGAGAGTCCATTCTGAAGACAGCTGTAGACTCACTTTATTACTCAGGATGTAGGGAATGCACCAGCCTCAATATTTACAACATGGATCTACGGCTTAAACAATGTACTGGGGGAAAAGTGCCTCTTAGGACTAGTGAAGGAGGCGTGGCCTCTGTGTCTGTCAGTCACTGAGAACAAGGCGTGGTCCCTGTGTTGATCAGTGTGAAGAAGGTGTAGCCTTAATGCCTGTCAATACAACTGAAGAAGGTGTGGCCTCTGTGTCTATCAGTCATTAAAAAAGAGGCAGGACCTATTTACCTGTCAGTTATTGTGAAGGAGGTGTGGCCTCTGTGTCTGTCAATCATTAAGAAAGAGGCAGGACCTATTTACCTGTCAGTCATTGTGAAGGAGGTGTGACCTCTGTGTCTGTCAGTCATTAAAAAAGAGGCAGGACCTTTTTACCTGTCAGTTATTGTGAAGGAGGTGTGGCCTCTATGTCTGTCAGTCATTATAAAATGGGCAGGGCCTGTTTACTTGTCAGTCAATTTGAAGGAGGTGTGGTCTCTGTGTCTGTCAGTCATTATAAAAGAGGCAGAGCCTATTTACCTGTCAGTTATTGTGAAGGAGGTGTGGCCTCTGCGTCTGTCAATCATTATTAAAGGGGCAGGGCCTGATTACCTGTTAGTCATTGTGAAGGAGGTGTGGCCTCAGTGTCTGTCAGTCATTAAAAATGAGGCAGGACCTATTTACCTGTCAGTTATTGTGAAGGAGGTGTGGCCTCTGTGTCTATCTATCTATCTATCTATCTATCTATCTATCTATCTATCTATCTATCTATCTATCTATCTATCTATCTATCTATCTAATAAAGTCATTGTGCAGATATGCTGTGGGTGAAATGCTGAGGGTGGAGAGCAATCCTGGTGGTGTTTGTGTGTGTATGTGTGTGTGTGTGTGTGTGTGTGTGTGTGTGTGTGTGCACGTAGCCTTTGTGAATTAGGAATGTTGATTCTGGCTTGGTTTTAAAGGGGAACTTCTTCCAGGAGCCATAAGCAGAGGGAGCCACTGTTTGTGTGACTGTGTTGGTGCATTTGGCACCAGGCCGGTGGTGGGCGGGTTGTCAAGGGGCCCAAATTGGGCGAGAAAGCCGAAAGCTGAAAAGAAGAGACGAATTCTGTTAGCGTCCAGATCCGAGCTGATTAATTCAGCTGATTAAGGCTGACAGCAGCGGGGTCACCGGTTCCACAGTGGTGGATGAGAACTCTCCACAGTGTGGCTTTGTTTACCGAGCCGCTCTCTCAGTGGAGAACCAGAAGAGGAGAGTGGTGAGAGAGGCACCTCTCACTTAGCGACTGTTTGCTGTGAGGGTTTTATGAAGCCTGTGATAAAGGTGTTGAGCACTTGGTTGGAGAGCTGGAAGCAAATGGATTCGTTATGAAACAGATTGCAAAAGGACAGTATTACTGTCACTGCATGTTTAGTGTAATAGCAGGGATATTGGCACTGGTGTGAAACAAATAGAAAGCATGGAAAGTAAATGTTTTTAAAAGTTAGATTTAACAATCAACAAAATTCAACCACTGAAGATGTCCAAGTTTAGCAGATTTACAAGTCAATATGTGTCCAGAATACTTGATTAGATATTTGCAACAAGGAAGCTAACAAAACAAATTATCTGAAGACCACTAGGAAAGTGAAAACAGAGGAAGCAATCTTTGAAAAAAAAACAAAACAAATCGGGACGATGACCTTCTTGTTAGCAAACATATTTTATGCTACGTTGATTCTTACACTTGTACAGGAAGCCATAATGAACCTTAACATTATTACTTCTGAGGTAAAAAAGTCATCAAGCACTAGGGGATGTCTATTTTCATCTCCAATCTAGCTAGTGACTTTGTCAGGATGATTCCTTTCACCTTACTGAAGGTGGGTTGCTTTACGAGGACAAACATACTCTTGAAGAGTGAGGACAACATCTCGGACAAGGTGACAACAAATGTCTTTAAAAGTGCCTAGGCTTTTATGTCAGCTTGGCTCCCTACAGACTGAGAAAGAAAACTCATCACACCTCCTCATCACATTCAGACCCTGAGATCCTGCTCTGTTTCACTGATGGCACCCGTGGGAGGCTGACTGGCACTCGAGTCCTTTTATACTCTCCTGCCCTCCTGCATGCTGCTGAGAAAAAGGCTTGGTCGTGTTTATCGGCATGACGAAGGATGGATTAACTCCCGAGGCATCTTAAATACATGGATTGTTTCGTATGGGAAACGTAGAACTGATTCACTATTGTAACTGCTGGGATGACAAGGGGGCTCCGAGTGTTTTGTCGGAGGCTAATTGCAATGCTGATTAGCCTGGTATTAACATGGTCAGGCAGCTCTGGAATGGAGATTGCAGGAAAAATAATCATACCAAATAATCAGACAAGTATTTTAGAGTTTATTATTATGTATGCACAAAAAAAAAACATGCATCAAGGAAGGCTCTGCAGGACAAAAATACTTTATTGCATTTCATAAAACCTCTCGAACAACATGGACGTGGGATTTCATAGCATTCCAAGCAAGCTACCCTGATGTACCTACGCTAATGTCGCTGGGGAAATTGTTGCTATATTTAAACCTCAGAAATGGAAGAGGGTTAATGGAGTAATTATGAAAGTTCGATTATGGAAATTCAAGTTCATTTGAGGTTCAGGATGCCAGACTAAACTGCACCACAGCACCTTTAAATTTAGCAATAAAGCAGCTATTTAGTTTTATTAACCTGTGGCCAGAGAAATGAAGGAATGAAGGTTTTATTACAGAAGGGTTTAATCACTTTCCATAGTCCCTATTTCAAATTCTTCCTATTTTCAAGTAGACGCAATGTTCTTTTTTCCCCTTAGCTGCTTTGATTAGTGAATTTAAGTACTTCTAACCCTTCAGACAACCAGAAAAGGTCTCCCCATTTCTGGATACTGGCCATAAATCTTTGATAAATAGGACAGTGGTAGGACTACAGTCACATCCCTCTGGTGGTAAAATCAGATTGGATGAACTATAAAGGAATTTTGACTTTTGAATTAAGTATTGATAAAGCTAAGTAATTGGGTCCCACTGGCAATGTAAGACCAATGAGAGTGTTCTGCTGTATGATATTCTGCTAGTTTATGCTACATCAATACCTACACTTTTAAAAATGCAGAAGCTTTATTCTTTAGATTAATAGGTGATCTGCAATGGCTTTCAAGATTAAACTTGCCTGGAATCATACAAGAATACCTTCAACCAAGGAGAATGAGCTTTCACAAATAAGTGAACCTCAGATGATCATTTTGAAGAGAACCGTGGACTGGACCAAAATGACATTCACACTCCACCAAATAGAACTAAGGTCACGAAACCTTTGTTATCGCCACATATACATTACAGCACAGTGGAATTGTTTTCTTCACATATCCCAGCTGAGGAAGTTGGGGTCAGAGCACAGCGGCAGCTAGAGAGGTTGCAGGGAGGGTTAAGGGCCTTGCTCAATCGCCCAAGAGTGGAGCTTGGTGGTGCTGGAGCTTGAACCCCGATCCTCAACCCTTAACCACTTGAACCACCACTGAACAAAATAAATAAACCCTCATTGAATACTACTATGAAACTGGTCCTGGAATTTTCCAGAGATATGTTGTTTCAGCATAAGCAACGGCAGACTAGCTGGAAAATAGCAGAGTTGATACCATGAAGACACTGGAAATGTACAGTTAGGCTAATTGCATTAAGTTACCAGCACCTGCTAGAGCTTACCCTCAAGACGCTAATTTCCTGCTCTAGAGGGGAAAATGTAGTTTAAAAAGCCTTGTCTGACTTAAAACACCCTTGTGCCCTTACGGCCAGAGTTAAAAGACTGTGACCAACCGAGCCAAGTCATTTTACTGTTCAATTTTTCTTACAGACTAGTAAAATAAGCCATTATCTCTTTATTACAGGTTGTAAGACTGAACCCTTTTTTGAGTCTTTTTTTTTGTTCTCTTTTTTGCAGCCAGTGAATGATGAGATGTGCGAGGTGTGTGAAGTCTGGACGGCAGACGATCTGTACCCATGTCGGACATGTACGAGGGTGTTTCACGATGGCTGCCTGAAGGAGATTGGGTACTTGCGTGCTGACACTGTGCAGGAGATGCGAGAGACGGCTCACACCACCATGGGCTGGAGCTGCTACTACTGTGTAAGTCTGACACACTTGTATATATTACGATTAGTTAGAAGAACTGAAGAAGAGAGGAACTAAGGGCAAGAAGCCTTCATTATCACGACACGTACATTACAGCACAGTGGAATCCTTTTCTTCATGTAGCCCAGCTGAGGAAGTTGGGGTCAGAGTGCAGGGGATACAGCACCACTGGAGCAGAGAGGGTTAAGGGCCTTGCTCAATTGCCCAAGAGTGGAGCTTGGTGGTGCTGGGGCTTGAACCCCGATCCTCCAGTCAACAACCCAGAGCTTTAACCACCTGAACCAGCTAGCCAAAAAAATTTAGCTTGAGCTAAGGATGCTTGCTAGACCTTGACTAGACAGTTATAGCTTAAGTCTATAAGAAACTACAGGTCATGAATGTATTATGAATTAAGGATTTTACCTTTAGGTTATCTAAATGTGTTTCTTCAGTGTGTTTTGAAAACATATCTAAGCAAATATAAGAATATCATGAAGACCAAAGAGCTATTCCATTTCTATATAGTGAAGCATGGTGGTGGTAGCATCTGCACTCTTAATTCCAGTTATTGATCTTTGAAGGGAAGGGAAATCTCTTGCGCATTAATGTACCATTACTTGACAGTTATCATGCTTAACTAGCTTGGTAGCATACTTGTAACTAGTTGGAATTACATTACACCAAACAACTTGTTTACTAGCTCCAGTTAAAATGTCTTATTTTATTTTATATTAGCTATCCTGCAAGCTAACATTTAAACATAGGGTATCATATCATAAAGACCAAAGAGCTAGTCCATTTCCATATAGTGAAGAATAGTGGTGGTAGCATACATCCTCTTTATCCCTGTCAATTTGACCTCCTATAGGAAGAATTGGGGGATTTAATGCTTTGTTTTGCCTGATTTAAGCTGTCTTGCTAACACACAGTGTTAACTAGATAAACTATTTTAATTAGGTAAACAATTTTATGTCATTAAATAAATATTCATAATCTTGCTAGCACACTAGCTAGTAGTGTACCTTGGCATTCGTTTTAATTAGATGCTGAAATATTTTATCTGATGCTAGTTCACATCTTGCTAGCTAGGTTAATAGCTCGACCACTGGCGTTATTTAAAAGGCTAAACTATTTTATCAAAAGTTAAATGTCTTTCTAGTTACTAGTTATTGTTTATTAACTATGTAAGTCCTTATTACTGAATAAAACAGCTTGCTAGCATACATGTTTAAATAATATGCTTGTAGACCTTTCTACTATTTCTAGTTACTGCTAATTGTTTACCAAGTAAACAACTAAGACCAGTAACCAAGATAACTAATTTTACATAATGCTAGTGAAATTAGCTGCTTCTTTTATTTAATACATTTTGCCTAATCCTAGCTGTCTTGCTAACACTTTTAATCTTACTTAATGCCAGCTTATAATGAACATGACTGCAGGTTTTTATTAATGACACAGACGTTTTTTGAAGGTTAAAGACATTGCTAATTCACTTGCGAGTTCTACTAATGGCATCAACAAGCTAATATCAGGTTTAATGTTAGCTAGCATAGTGTTACACCTAAAAATTTAGATATATTGATACTGAATAAACATTTTTGCTAATGTTTGCTAATTTAAAAGCAAAGCTAATTGTAGGTTTCAATGAGACACATTAAGACTTTGTATGCATCGTAATTTGCTTATATTCTTGGCTACTGTTTTTTATCAATAAAATATTCATGCTTAGCATGCTAGTGCTTCTGGCTACTAGTTCAAATGACACAATACAACAAAATGCATTACTTTACTTGCTAGCAAGCTCAAAATATACATCAGATACTCCAAGACAGATATCTTCCCAGACCTCTGTCCAGACTTGTTTTGCTAGCTCCCTCATCACTCAAGGAGACAACACCTGGGTTCTTGATTTCTACTAAGATCATGTGACTATTTCTGTAATGCCTAATGGTCTGATGCCTCTGCATCGCACTACACAATGAAGTAACACAATTCTTTTTCTCTCTAAACAAACCGACCCACTGTTTCCCTAACAGCAGCGTCTTAAACCACCTGTACAGTATTCTGATCACACAAAACACTGCAGCGTGTTGCTTCCTCGTGGAAAGCGGCGGCTGTGTGGGGTTTTAAGGTTAAAGAGGAAATAAGTGTGTGAGGATTATCTTGTCATGTTTCACTGTTTGGATGCTCGTGATAGCTGATCCTCTCTGCCTGTTAAAGATTTATAGAGCTGAATTTGCGGTGCGGGATGTCAGATGGTGCCAATGTGCTTCAGATTGAAACACCCGGCTTATCTCAGCCTCGCAGCCCGCTGAGGATTAAGGAAATTGGCCAGCTGGTGGAGAGCGTGAAGAGTGTGAAGTGTTGTTTTATTGCAGAAGTGTGAATTAGCGTGGCTACATATGCACGCTTTAAAATGTGTGTATGTATGCTGTGTACAGATGTGCATGAATCCATACATTGATTCATAAATATACATACCCTTGGATATGCAGATCCTCATTTTTTACAAGTGATGTCTGGTATTTGGTAGATGAGATCATTAGCTGATTGTTAAGTGCAGCTAATCACAAACAAAGCATGCTAGTATTTCTGGCACCTAGTTTAAAAAAAACACAATACACAAAACTGTATTACTTTGCCTGCTAGAAAGCTCAAAATATACCTCAGATACTCCAAAAAAGGTAATGTTGAAAAGCACAATATTAGCGCTCATTTTTTAAAAACATATTTGGCTAGCTTTAGTGTTGCTAAACATTCCACAGGCCGGATTACAAACAGCCATTAGCAGCTGTGATTTAGCATTCCTCAGCAGTTTGTTATCATCCTGGCTGCTGCGTCTTGCACATGTTTCCTCTGAGGAGTTGTTTCACAGCTTCTGGTTTTCTCACTTCATACTAGCTCCTGAATAATCTGTGTGTGATTGTAAAGGAGAGAGAGAGAGAGAGAGAGAGAGAGAGAGAAAGAGACAGAGAGAGGAAGAGGGGCAGAGAGGGAAAGAGAGAGAGAGAAAGACACAGAGAAAGAGAGAGACAGAGAGATAAAGATAGAGAGAGACAAAGAGAGAGAGAAGTGCAGACATAGATAGATAGATAGATAGATAGATAGATAGATAGATAGATAGATAGATAGATAGATAGAGACAGAGAGAGAGAGAAATACCGACAGAGATAGATAGATAGATAGATAGATAGATAGACAGAGATAAAGTGTGTGAGAGAGAGAGAGAGAGAGAGAAAGAGCCTATCTATGATTGCATTCACCACATAAATTCCCAGTGGACTGACACCACATGATTTTTGATATATTTCTCCACACGCTAGCCGACATTAGCCGAGTTTCACCACGCGCCAGGATGAACCCAAGGCTAACGCGGAATGACAAGAAGCATGGTGGAAAGATGAAACTGCAACATGCACAAAATTGGTTGGTGGAGACTTTTATCCGAGGTGTCGCATCGATTTTTCGCCAGTGGTTAGCATCTCAGGAAACACTTTCCAGTCACCGATGATGTAACAGCCCTTATCATGAACTGAGCTCTTTTTAAACATGACACGGCTTCCTCTTCCTCGTTATACCTCATCTTACAGCTGGTTAATGTTTCCTGGTATTACACAACGCTGTTCAGGTGGAATAAAGTGTCATTTTGGGAACAATAGTAAACAAAGAGCATGAATATTACATGCTTAAAATGTTAGCAAAGCTGTGACTGTGGGTTTATTCCTCAAAATCAAAGCTGAGGAGAAAACAGACAAATTGTTTACAAGTTTATTCAATGTGTTTGTTCTAATATGTTTATCATTTCTATATTAGCTAGTTTTGTTTTTGCTTTTTAGAAAAAAAATATGTCCGAATGATGGTCAGAGAGTTTGGTGGTCAACACTTTTGGTGTTTTCACACTCATTTGTTCATATTTTTTACTAAAAAAAAACCCAGTTGGAGAATTTTTAATGCCATTTCAGAAAAATCATCTCATGCTAATTTGTGAACACTTATACTGATACTAGCAACCTAGCTAATATCAGGTAACTAATTAGCCTAACCTGCTCTCTAAAACAGCTTTATTTTAATCAGTAATGCAGAAAGACAGACTGGTGAATGAAATCTGTTTGCGAGGAAGATTTTCACCTTTGTTCTAGCTTCAGGAACAGAAAATGAAGAGAAATTGACCGGCTTTGTGCAACTGACTGAATGCAGCTACGGTTTAAATTGGGAGCTGAAGAAAATCCTAAAAAAAATATTGGCGTCATTTTTTCATGTATATCTATTCACTCATTCTGACGGCTCATTTTTCACGAACGCGCTTGACCTGATAAAAAAAAAAAAAGCATTTGTTGTCTCTCATCTTTGAGAGGTACAAAGTGAAAGAAATGCCAAAATATTTTCAGAAGATTCATATAAAACACTTAAAGGACATTAAAAAATGTGTATAGGTTTGAAAATAGCTTTAATGTTGAAATATTTTATATCAGTGTTTTAGACCATTAGTTAAAAGGATGACAAACTTTTATTTTATTTTATCTTATTTAATTTAATTTTATTTAATGTAACTTAATTGTATTTTATTTTATGTTATCTTAGTTTGATGCTTAATTTGACCAGTTACCAGAACTAAATAATTCTTCGGAAGCCTTCCACTCAGACATTTTTAATTGTCAGTAATCAAGCACCTTATAAACCTGATATTAGTAAAAGAAGTGTTGTGTTTAAGTTGAAGGGTTAAACGTTTAATCTCCCCGAGCACAATGCCCTCTCCATCTGTCCGGCACTTCTGTTGAAACAGAGCCGATAAAGCGAGCGTCTCGGCCGCCGCTGGCGCGAACAGCCTTTAAAGAGGTGCATTGGAAAAGCGGAGTAAGAGCTCTGTCTGAGGATGAGCAGCTTTTGATATCAAAGAGACCTGGCTGCATTTGATCTTGAGAGCTTCCTCCTTCAGGCACTGCGAACTCATTAGGCCTTTTTAAGAGTCCAATTAATCAGTGTGATTATTATCCTCTCTTCATCTACTGTTCATATCTCACCCACTTCTTTCAGAGAGAGAGAGAGAGAGAGAGAGAGAGAGAGAGAGAATAGCGAGATGTAACAAAGGTTTAAGAAAGAGCTTGAGCTTTTAAAAGAACAGTTCCTTGTTCCCCGAACCTGTTCATACGATTCCTTTGCTGCTGAATGCTGCACTCTAATTGGTCAGAAAAGGGTTGATTAATTTTCCATAACAGCTTCCCTGACAGCTGCACCGGGTTTTATTCATACGCTTATTCAAATGTGTAGCACTTTTAACAATCGGCATTGTCTCTAAGCAGCTTTACAGAACATAAGAAATATAGTAAAATGTTCAAGATTATTATTAGACTTTTATTTAAATTTGTTTTTATTTATCCCTAATGTGCAAGCCTGAGGCGACTGTGGGAAGGAAAAACTCCCTTCGATGATAAGAGGATGAAACCTTGAGTGGATCCAGACTCAACCTCATCCTCATCTGGGTGACACCAGAGAGTGTGAATTATCATAAACATCGGAGAGTGTGATTATAAATAATGTCCTTTCTACAGTCAGTTGGAGTTGTGTAACCATGAGCTCATAAATTAGCTCAACATCTGACTTACAGATTAAACACTGACTCCTCCATGCTGAAGCCTTCAGTGCTCAATGATGGAGATACAGCATATGTAGAATGATATATTGTGTCCTGATTAGGAGTTCATTGTTGTTAAAGTCCTCAGAATCCAACTGATCCAGCTGGTATATCTCTAGGTAACCCAGGGCTGTCATTTCAAATCCTGCAAATCCAGGACAAACACTTGGAGCTATGAGTCAAATGCAGTGCTTTTCTTACACAAAATTAGAAAATAGTTAAAAAAATTAGGAGACAAGAAGCGAAGAAAGCGAACAATCCAACAGAGAAAGAGCAGGGTCAAAACAGGCATGGGTCAGTCTGGCTATGAACACGGTCCAAACAAGTCCAGAACAGAGAAAAGATGAAATTCAATAACTGGGTCATAGTAAACATCACAAACGTGAGAGAAACAAATGAATAATTCTTAAAGAGTCCATGGTGGCCATGTTTGTAGGCCACAGTGAAGCAGAATTTGTTCTAACATGCTGTTAGAAAAAGGGTATTCAGGGGTTGTACGGGGTTGTTATAAGACACCTGGCAACAAATTCTCACTTTTTAACCCTGACTTCACCCCACCATGCTGTAAGATTTAAGCTCCAAGACCTGAGCACTGTGTCCTGTCCTGTTTTACTTCACCCGAGCACAGACTGCTGTCTCTTCACTGCCCACTTTAACCTCTTAACAGCTTGTTAATTATCCCAAAAGTGTTTTAGGAGGAGACGAAAAGCACCTCCAGACTTGTAGATTTCCAGTGGGTGTTAGTGTGAGTGACTCTAACAAGCTAATTGGCTCACCCGGTAATGGTTTTTCCATATTGCTCTTTTTCAACACAAGGAAAAAAACTCAATGCTAATGATAATGTCTTTCTCAGGACAACGTGAACTTGCTTCTGACTGAAGAAGAGATGTACAGCTTGATGGAGACGTTCAAGCAGTGCAAGATCATCCCAGGTACATCTACACACATGTCTAGTCATGACCTCTTTGTCCTCAGCTATGTAGCGCTGTAGGAAAACTTAAGCATGCACCCCAGATGGTTGTAGCTTATTAAAAACATCAGTTCATTTATCACAGTGTGTGCTAATTAGCTCTGTGTCTCACTGTGCACCAGGACCGGTGATGGCTGAGGCTCAGTTCTTTGCTCCTCTCTTTCAGAATCCTGCCTCGTCTCAGACGAGCTCCTTCAGTACAGGCACTTTGTATCCAAGCAGCTGTTTGAGAAGGATCTGACCGACGATCAGGAGGAGGAGGTGCTGGCCCAGTTTGCTGCTCTTGACCCAGAGAAGAAGGGACAGATAGAGTGGTCAGATTTCCTGTATCACGAGTCGCTGTCAGTGCTGCAGAAATTTCGGACAGAGGTACGAGAGGGTCAGCTTGTGTTTGTGTGTGCAGACACGTTTATTAAACTTCTTTATTTTTACCAAATATTAGTAAAGCTGGCTATGTTGGTGGGAGAAAAGCTGTGACATCAGAACTTCTAGATCATTTATGCTATGCCTCCTTCACTAAAAAGAATATGCACTGATTATACACCCCCTTTTCTAACAATAATAAGCACAAAGACCACGCCTCCTTTATTGTGAGTGACAAAGAAGCCACACCTCCTTTAATTTTACTGACATAAACAGTGACCACACCTTGTCCACTTGGACTGACAGAAACAGAGGCCACACCTCCGTCACTATGAGAGACAGATGTAGAGGTCATGTCTCGATGTGAGAGACAGATACACAAGCCATAACTCCTTCACTGCGACTAACACAGAAGCTATACCTCCCTCACTGTGACTTAAACAGAAGCCACACCTCTTTCATTGTGACTGACTGAAAAGAAAGCTACCCATGCCCTACTATAACTAACACAGAGGCCACGCCTCCTTCACTGTCACTCACTAGCACAGAAGCCACACCTCTTTCATTGTGACTGACTGAAAAAAAGCCACACCTCCATCATTGTGACTAGCACAGAAGCCACATTTTTTTCATTGTGACTAACTGAAACAAAAGCCACGCCTCTTTCACTGTGACTAACACAGATGCCACACCTGTTTCATTGTGACTGACTGAAACAAAAGCCATGCCTCCTCCACTGTGACTGACAAAAACAGAAGCCACGCCTCTTCCATTGTGACTGACTGAAACAAAAGCCATGCCTCTTACGGTGTGGCTGACTGAAACAAAAGCCATGCCTCTTACGGTGTGGCTGACTGAAACAAAAGCCACACCTCCCTCACTGTGACTTACACAGAAGCCACACCTCCTTCACTGTGACTGACTAACACAGAAGCCACGCTTGACTAGATCATATGCCACGCCTCGCGTGACTAGATCATAAGCCATGCCTCTTTCAGTGTGACTGACTGAAACGTAAGCCACACCTCCCTCACTGTGACTTACACAGAAGCCACACCTTCTTCACTGTGACTGACTAACACAGAAGCTACGCGTGAATAGATCATATGCCATGCCTCTACTACCATAACTAACACAGAAGCCACACCTCCTTTACTCTGATTGACTGAATCAAAAGCCACACTTCCACTACCATCACTAACACAGAAGCCACGCATCCTTCATTCTGACTGACTAAAACCTAAGCTATGCCTCCTTTATTGTGACTGACTGAGACAAAAGCCACACCTCCTTCATTTTGACTGACACAGAAGCCTTTTTTATTGTAACTGACTGAAACAAAAAGCTACCCCTGCCCATCTATAACTAAAACAGAAGCCACGCCTCCTTCATTGGAACTGATCCAGAGGCCACACCTCTTTCACTGTGACTGACTAAGACAGAAGCCACACTTCCTTCACTGTGACTGACTAACACAGAAGCCACACCTCCTCCACTGTGACTGACTAACACAGAAGCCACGCCTCCTTCATTGTGACTGACTAAAACAAAAGCCATGCCTCCTTCTTCATTGAACTGACCCAGAGGCCACACCTCTTTCATTGTGACTGACTAAAACAGAAGGCACACCTCCACCACTATAACCTATACGGAAGCCACACTTCCTTCACTGTGACTGACTAACACAGAAGCCACGCCTCCTTCATTGTGACTTACTAAAACAAAAGCCATGCCTCCTTCTTCAGTGAACAAATCCAGAGGCCACACTTTTTACACTAAAACTGTCACGCAAAAGGCCACACCTCCAATAAATATTATGAAGTAAACGAGGTTTTCTTGCTAATCCATTGGTACAGTCAGAACCGATAACGGTTTGCAATTTATATGCTAGAAAGCAGCTTGAATATTCATTTGAACATTAGCTTTTGAATATTAATGAAATGTTTTAAAACTACTAAACCCCTCTGTTCTCAGAAGCTGGAACAGTTTTTGATGGAATGTAATGACACAATTATTACTAATCACATATTTTTTTTTTTCGTGCTACGGCTGTTAATTACCCATCTGTTGCTTTCACTGGCAGGCTGTGCCTTTTAGAAAACTGGCCTTCAGTGCATTATATGAAAATGAATTTAAATGGAATACATCAGTGTGGAGATTTAGACCTTAAAATAAATACAAGTATAATAAGTGAGAACAGGAACTGAGCTTCCCTGTGGATGTTCTATAAAGGTAAATGTAACCATAAATGGATAAAAAGTATGACTTGTCATACTTTAATAAATAGATAATTGTAATAATTGGCTAGATGTACTGTTGTATTAAAATAATTGACTTTGTGTGGGAATGTTAGCTCTGCTTCATCACTACACACTATCATCAATTAGTTTCCTAGTAAAGCTGATTCGTCTTGATTCAAGAGGACATTAATTTGTAATTAATTTGACCAAATATATTCGTGGTCATCACACCCCTATGAAAACAATTCCAGTGAAAATGATAAAAGCTCCTAGATGTTTATTCTGTATTGATTTTGCCCCCAGAACTCCCTGGTGCGTTTGCTCACGGCTAAAGAGCGTGACCGAGCGCGTGCAGTCTTCCAGAGTCTTGACCAGGATAAAGACGGTGTCATCACGGCCGGAGAGAGCCGGCGAGCCCAAGCTTCATGGTTCCGTAAGCACAGCAAAGAGCCTCAGTCCTGCAACGTCAGGTGGGTCAAGACGTCTAACTCGGAGTAATCACAGTGCTCTTCATGCATTCTCCGTAATGAGCACTTAAACAATCAGGCCTAAGGTTAAAGAAATTAATTACAAGCCCTTCTCCGTCCTTCAGAATCCTTCAGGAAGCAGGAAATCTGCACGAGTGTGGCCATTTTTAATAATTGTTTTTATGATAAACACCGCCACAAAGCGGCTTTACAGAAATCTGGATGTAGAACAAGAACAAACCCCTAAGGAAAACTATCCTCTTCTGGGTGAAATTCTAAATCAATCTATCTTCAGCTCTCAGGGATAAATTAGACGCTACTTAGTATTTGGTAATCTTGTGAGCCATGTAGAAGATTTCGTTTCTTACAACTGACAAATTGCTGTCGGACGATGATGGGATTTTAAGCATGCAGAAAGAATTAGAAGTAGAGAAATGAAGAAAGAAAAAAAGAAAAGTTTTCAGTAAAGGAAATGGGAGCAGAGGAACGGGGGAAGAGATAAAGCCTGGCGTTAATGAAACATTTCCCGACACGCCTTCCATGTTAAGCAGCTTGTAAAAGCTAATAAGTTTGAAATAACGACGATTTCCATTTCCAGGAGAATTCTGATAACCTACATGCAGCCATTTTGAAAGTATCATTCAGTAATCCAGGATTTGGAAGGGAAGATGTATGTTTGAGGTACAACGTGCTGTAAATCTTCATCTACACCCAAGTCTTAAGCTGTGTACGGTGGCTGAGAAGTGCAAAACAAAATAACAATTCAGACAAACCGGAAAAGGTAGGTATAGTTTGCGAATGGAATTCTTACCGCTGATTGGACGAGACATCTGTCACTCAGGATCTACAGGAAGTCCAGCAGTAGCTGCAGCAGTAGAAAGTGGATTGGTGTGTGTATGAACACAGCTCTGCTCTTATAGCGCTCCTTACATCCTTTAATCTGGAATAGTTTGGTCTTCCAAACATTCCTGTGTTCTTCAGGTGTGTTTTTAGAGATCGCAAACTAATCTTTACACCATGATACGCTATCAGTATACCCAAAATCACGCCATATGAACGTCCTTCCTCAGAGTAGCATTGAAGTAATTAAACTTTCTTATAAATATAAATATGGTTGTTATTTTCTTTAAAAGAAGTGTCACTATTGAAAGAAAAATGGTTCAAAGTGAAGGCACATGTACAAGAAATAAAGTTAGATACTCAATTTCCTACTGCTTGTATATCTTGAGTGACAGATGTCTCGTCCAATCAGAGGTAAGAATTCCATTCATGAACTACATATACCTACCTTTTCTGGTTTGTCTTGAGATTTAGAAGGGTCATATCTTCTCAAATGGAACACTAACGATTGTAACACTGACATTTGTGAGGCGTCTCGTCTTCCCGAGCGTTGTCCTTGAATTTTTTTCTCATCCATCATCAGGGCTTGGAAGCCCCACCCCTCTCCCTTTACGTAAGCAAAGCTTGAGTGCAATTTTTAGGGTGGAAACACTTTCTGCACTGTTTATACTGCACAATGGTGTAAAATAGTGCACAAGTTTGTGATTTGGGATGCACCTTTAACCTCCTGGCAGGTTAGAAGAGGTAGTCAGGCTGAACTGAAGGTGAATTTTGGCAGTTCAGTACTTCCACATCAAATGGTCTCTCTGCGTAAAATTACATTCCTCCAAGTTCTCCTGTTTTCTTTCACATTCCAGAAATTGGTAGTAGGTTGACTGGCTACTCTAAATTGCCCCTTGGTGTAATTATGTGTGCAGTGGACTGGTGATTTATCCAGGATGTAATCCTACAATAATTATACTGTACACCGATCAGGCATAACATTATGACCACCTGCCTAATATTGTGTTGGTCCCCCTTTTGCTGCCAAAACAGCCCTGACCTGTGGACTCCACTAGATCACTGAAGGTGAACCAGCATTAACTTCTTCAGCAATTTGAGCAACAGTAGCTCATCTGTTGGATCAGACCACACGGGCCAGCCTTCACTCCCCACATGCATCAATGAGCCTTGGCTGCCCATGACCCTGTCACCGGTTCACCACTGTTCCTTCCTTGGACCTTGGATAGATACTGACCACTGCAGACCGGGAACACCACACAAGAGCTGCAGTTTTGGAGATGCTCTGATCCAGTAGTCAAACCTGTCACTGGTCATAATGTTATGCCTGATCGGTGTATACTAATATAGTGGCAATAATACAACTAGATTTTTGACTGATTTTATTAAATAATGGAAAGAATCCATTCAATCAATATTCAATTAGTATCATTGTGTTTGCAATACCTGACCATTCTCAAGGCGGGTGCCAATAATTTTGCACCTGACTTCACAGCGTATGAATAGCTTTTAATGGCTGTAATGGATTTCACCTGTGTGTCTTTGTCTTCCATGTTGTCTCATCCATCTTCCCATCATCCTTATTATCACTGCATGTGTTGCTTCCTTCAGACTCAGGGGATTGTGTTCTCCTATAATGAATATGGGGTAAGTCACAGTTTAAAAGAAAGCCTTACCTTACTACTTACCTTTTGTATTTTTTTATTTAAATATTTGGAATATACGATAAATAAAAAACCTCAATCAAAGTAACAGCTACATTCTATATGGCTATGAGAAAACAATAAAGCTATTAAGGAAGAAATATCCCAGTCTGACGATCTATAAAGCAATGAACGTCAACAAAATGATGACCAAAAAAAATTAAAACACTAGGACGTATACGGGGGGGGGTGAAACCGGACATGGGTAAGGGTGAGGAGGACAGGTGCAGGGGGCTGATGGGTAATATAGTTTAAACATAGATTCGTTGACAAAAACAAACAAGCCCTATAAGGAAGGGATTAGTTTGCCTGAGTGACTTTCTTTTCCCTATACTGTGATCAAATTCCCGCGTCTATAGAGTAATTAAATAATCACAGGACAGTGGAGTTTCTGAGGGTCTGTCAACACAATATTCGCATCACACATGCTTCTATTATCACATTAATCTAACGTCAAATGAATGAAGCCATAAAGCTGCTCTAACTAAAAGGTTTGTGATATTACGGGATGCGTGAATATAAAGTGGATTTATATCAGTAGCTCATGGCATCCGTAGTAATGAGCCTTCAGTTTGATTTTATTTGCTTTCTCCTGCTAAAAGCCACGGAGCGTAGTCTGATAAAGTTATACGACTCACGGCATTTAATAATCTGGGTTTGTATTTTCACTTTTTCAGAGGTGTGTCCGTGTCCGAGGTGACACCGTGTAGCAAAAAAAAACAACCCAAAAATACCCACAAAGTCACAATCAGGATCCTAGAGAGTTGGTTAAAAAGCAGTAGATAATTTGATCTGTAATGTTTTGAAGGAAAGCACGGTGGCTTAGTGGTCAGCACTGTTGACACACAGCAAGAAGGTCCAGGGGCCTTTCAGTGTGGAGTTTGCATGTTCTCCCTGTGCCTGTGTGGGTTTACTCCGGGTACTCCGGTTTCCTCCCACAGTCCAAAAACATGTACATTAGGTTGATTGGTCATTCTAAATTGCCCATAGGAGTGAGTGTGAGTGTGTGTGTTGTCTGTCTATATGTGTGGCCCTGTGATGGACTGGTGACCTGTCCAGGGTGTACCCCTGCCTTTCACGCAATGTGTGCTGGGATAGGCTCCAGCAGATCCCCGTGACCCTAATTGGGAATAAAACGGGTCTAGAAAATGGATGGATGGATGTTTTGAAGAAAGAAAAACACAAACATGGCTGATTTGAACGAAAAAATAACTTTCAGCAAATGCTGGCATTAAAATTAAATTTTTTAATCCCATCCAAATAGGGTTAATCTGTTACATTTGGGGTGTGTGTGTAAATTGTAAATATAATTTCATTTCAGTTCAGTTTATTTGTAGTGATATTAACAGTGGATATTGTTACACATCCACATGAAAATTCAGATTTTATTATTCTATTATTGAATATTAAATCTTTTTTTTTATTTTTACAAATCTGTTGCTTTTATTCCTGCTAATGTTTACATAATCAAGTGAAGAATTCTATTAAAAACAAGCTGGTGAGTGTGTCATCTGATTCTAATCATCATCATCATCATCATCATCATCATCATCATAAGAACTAGTCCTGATGTTGTTATTAGCTAACAGATCCAGTCCTGCCATTATCCATGTTAAGCAAGAAGCTTGTTTTCCTCCGGGAAGTGCTCCAGCTTTGGTCTCTACATGTCGTGACCATTATTGCCTTTTAATCGGAGCTCATTAAAATCAGCTCGAGGAGAAAGAGGAAAACTTGGAGTCCTGAGTGACGGCTTGTGCTGTGCGAGTCTCAGAAACGGACCTGGCTCATGTTTAGTTTTCGTTTTCTGTGGTACATTTACACATGGATGACAAATTTAAGGAAAAACTGTGTTATAAAACTGTTTTCTTTCTTTCTCTCTTTCTTTCTTTCTTTCTTTCTTTCTTTCTTTCTTTCTTTCTTTCTTTCTTTCTTTCTTTCTTTCTTTCTTTCTTTCTTTCTTTCTTTCTGTAAGGAGAATTAGGCTAGACGAAACAGAAGGGAACTAATAAATAAATAAGTAAATAAATAAATAAATAAAAACAAGCCACATTTCCTTGGTTATATTATTAAGTTGTTTCTCACTCTTACTCTTTTTCTGCATTTTTTCCTCTTAATTTCGCTTCTTATTTGCTGTCAATTTTTCTATTTTTTTCTTAATACTTTTATATATTTTTAAAAATGACTGTGTCGATATGCAGAAATATGTAAAGGCATCGTGTTGCGTGCATCTGCAACTTTAAAATACAGATGTGTTGTACAAAATCAGTCCATCTTCTATCAGGGTGTGTGTGTGTGTGTGTGAGAGAGAGAGAGAGAGAGAGGGAGAGAGAGAGAGAGGCAAAGAGATAAAGAGAGACAGAGAGACAGAGAGAGAGTGAGTATGGTTGAAAGGAGGCACAAAATGGAGTGTGTCATAACTCATTCTCTTCTCCACAGCATCAGCCACGTCGGCCCGATTTCAGAGAGCAGTCCTGCCAGCTCAAGCAGTGACAGGAGCAGAGACAAGGCCATGGAGAAGTACGACAACAGGTGTGTGTTTGTGTGTATGCGTGTGTTTGTGTGTGTGTGTGTTTGTGTGTATGTGTGTGTGTGTGTTTGTGTGTGTGTATGTGTGTGTGTGTTTGCTCTCAGCTTTAAGAAGCACATAGTGCATTATGGACTATAAATGGATTAGAGATGATCCTTATGGTTCTGTGCTGCAAGCAAACAAAGTTCCCTCTCCTAATGACTAAATGTATGATTAAGGGTACTCTGCTTTATATTGTTCCTGTTCACATTAACTCATGAGTACCAGAGACTATCGTGCATGAGGTATTGGTCAAACTGACAATTATTTATGTTCTTTGGATATCTCTCAAGGCCAGTGCCATGGGACGCATTCCTGCGCGAGAGCGCCATCTACATCCTGGCTGCTCGACCCAACAGCAGCGCCATGCATATCCGCCTGCCCCTGTAATCCCACCAGAACCCAGGGTGGGGTCTGCGGGAGGTCAAACAGCGCCCCCTGGACGTGTGGAAAAAGTCCTGGCACTGACATAAAGGACGTGACACTCAGAGGCTGGCTAAGCCTCTAATCGACGCACCCGGTCCCGAACAGAACACTATTACTTCTATAACAGCACACTGAAGAAAAAAGAAAAAAAAAAGAAAAAAGATTTTACTCTAAGATGTTTTTCTGAGATGTTTCTCTGGCACATATTGTAACCCGAACCCATGCGGTTGGTCGGGTGAGAAGATTGACAGCTATTTCTGTATGTAAGCTATAAGGAGCACTGCCATTTACTGTGTATAAAATAGCAAAAAAAATAGCACCACAGTATTAAACCATCAGCCTTTAAATATCCAGTGTTAGTCACTCGTGATCAGAACTCATATGGGATAACAGACCGTGTTAAAGCCATCGTAAACAAGAAGACGATTAGCAGTGTAATGCGTAGCACGAGCACTAACAGGAAGGAAAGCTATCTGCATATATAATATAATATAATATAATATAATATAATATAATATAATATAATATAATATAATATAATATAATATAATATAATATAATATAATATAATATAATATAATATATATAAATGTGAATATTAATATGTATTATATATGTGTATTTATTCCTGAACCTCACCGTTTTAAAAATGTCCTGGTTTTAGATGCACCATGTTTATTATTATTATTATTATTATTATGATTATTTTTTAAAAACGTGCTAATAATAGGGGTTGAATCTGTCACTGTTCACAAGCCCAATCTGCCAAAAATCAAAGACTAATTCACGGCTTGTAATTAAAAATTAAAAATAGCTAATCTTCTAATCACTGGCTTAAATTCTCCGGAAGATTCCCAGAGGTTTGAATCCTTTAATGATTTTTTTTCCCCCAGATGATTCCTAAATATTCTTTGAAGCAAAGCAAGCTCACTACAACAATATCAGCTCTTATAAATTGTACTAAGTGGCTTCTACAGTCTTGTTCTTTTTGAGGGTCCAGCTCATGTGTACTTGCTTCAGTGGTGATCACTTGTTGAGTCGAATTGAAGCGGTAGGTGCAAGTGAAAGTGCAACGCTCCAAATTTTCGCAGCAGTTACTGGAAATAAAAGCATGGCATTAACTCCACAACCATCAACTGTCTATGTTATTATTATTATTATTATTATTATTATTATTATTATTATTATTAACCATTTGTTTTTAGTTTTGTTGCATGTTAAAAAAAATCAATGGATCACTGAAATCACACATTGGATATGGATGACCTAAACATTCATGTAGAAAATCTTTACTTATATACATTGTGTAATTCGTTGAGAACAAAATGATGTGACAATGGTCAATGGAAACCAAAATCATCAACCCAATGAGGGCTGGACTTTGATTCACACCCAAAATTTAAATTAAATACACACTGGTTCGGGGGGTGGCACAGTGGCTTAGTGGTTAGCATGTTTGCCTCACACCTCCAGCGTCCTGGGTTCGAGTTCAATTGGATTCAGGTCTAGGGAACATGAGGGCCAGTCAATGGCATCAATTCCTTTGTCGTCCAGAAACTGCACACACACTGTGGGCACATGAGGACAGGCATTGTCATGCACCAGGAGGAACCCTGGGGCCAGTGAACCAGTATAAGGTCTGATAATGGCTCTGAGGATTTCATACCAGTACCTAACAGCTGTAAGAGTACCGTTGATATTCCTCCCCAGACCATCACTGATCCCCCACCAAACTGCCAAACATTCACACCAGTAGACTACTGGAGGTCAAACTGTAAGGCTCCGGCAGTGCTCCAGCAGTTCCTCCTCAAATAAAGCAAGGGGTCTCCAGGTATCTCCTCCATGCTCTTGAAACTGTCCTGGAATACACACTAAACCTTCTTGCGAGCCACATATGGATGCCATAATAGAGGATCTGGACTACCTGTGCAACCTGATTGGAAGTCTGCAAGTCTGACAATGACCAAAAACAAAACACAAAACTAGAGACAAACCAATAAAGAAGGATAAGTTGAGAGCACATGTCTGTGGCCACCACATGGAAAATCGTCCCCTTTTTGTGGTTTGTCTCGCTGTTGCCCCTCCAGTGCACCTGATTTCACATTCATCTGCACCAAAGCAGATGTGATGATATTAGCCTACAAAGGTAAACCCATGAGCCTTATCCTAGAAGCATAAGCCTGGGATTTTTAGCCTAGGATGTAAAGACATGGAACTTTAGCTTTAAAGATTAAGCCCAAGAACTTTGGCCTAAAAGATAAGCCCAAGAACTTAACCAAGGACATTAAGCCCAAGAACAAATGAAAAGCAAACACCTACTAAGTTAAGCCTAGGTACTTTGACCTTAGCCTAGAAAGTTAAGCCCAAGAAACTTTATTTTAGTAACTGAATCCCAAGAACTTTATTACGATATTTTTAGCCTAAGGCTCTTGTGTGTTTTTCATTACAGTGCTGTTGTAGCTAACATCACACCAATGATTAGGAAAATGAGTTGACATTTAGAAATTGGTTTATAGCTTCATTTTCTTTCTCTAATGTTTTTTTTTTTTTGCTCAACAAAACTCATTTGTGTTCTCTAGAATTGAGGTTCTCTTTTTTTCCTTTATGAAAACATTAAAACGTTAATTATTGATGAGTTCATTATTACTCTCATAATGGGTTGGTTCAGTTATTTTAAGGGTAAATAAAACTTACTTCAGTTACTTTAAAATATCTAAATTACACTGGGGCCATAAACCCCATGAAGCGTCTATCATGAAGTGGTGCAATCATCCATCCAGACTTTATGGGTACATCCAGTTGTCATACTATATAACTGTTGCGTCTCTATAGTACTATTACTATTAATGCTCTCTACTAGATATTAACAACACTGTGTAACGTGTACTGCTCTTCTGAAATTTTTACATATAGAGATGCTCCTGTAGGATCAGAGGGTGTAAAAAAGAGCTTTTTTTCCCACATGAAGTGTGTGAAAAGCAAAGCCATCGCTCCGAGGGCAGCCGTCTCTTTCTCCCGGAAGACACGTCCTGGATCTGACATTCTCCGTTAAATACCAGATCGCTTTTTATAGAATGCCAGATTGATTTATTCAGCATGGATTATTACGGAATTGTGTACAGTCGCCTGCAGTCAGATTCCATACACATTGCAAAGTAATTTCTATGTAAATACAGCCTTGTTTTTTTACCATTACACATTCCTTTAAGTTTATTATTTATTTATTTAACACTGAGAGAAATGATCAAAGTAAAATCATGGCTGTATTCTATAAGAGAAAAACATAGGGCTTTTCACACGTGGGATCGTTCACTCAGGGGGATTATAAACCCCGGGTAAAGGGAATCCTGGGATCTTTCCTTTTAGGTTTCACACTACTCATACTTTACCCTGGGTTAACAATTAATCAATGAAACATTAAATTCCTCATTTGCATCATCAAACGTGATTGGATAATAAAATAACGGCTTGTCTCGCACTTTCAGTTTCAGTTGTGAGGGCAGGTCTGCCATTCTGAGCAGGTATTTTTTTCATTTTGTTCGTTGATATTAACTTCCTGTTAACTATTCAGTGTCACACAGTGCATTTCTGTTTCTATTACTACACACAATTCCAATTAACCGCCTGACGCTAACGAGCTATTTTTGTTGTGTTGCTACGTGTCACTACTCGATTCGTACCGGAAACACGATTTGTATTGCACATGTGCAAAATCTCAGGTTTTTGTTCCAACAACACATTACAACATTATATTATTAAGATTACAGGGTGAAGAGGTGAACAAGGTACAGGAGTTTAAGTAATTGGGGTCAACAGTCAAGAGTAATGGAGAGTGTGGGGAAGAGGTAAAGAAGGAATGGGTGGAGAAAGGTGTTTGGAGTTCTGAGTGATAGAAAAATATCAGCGAGAATCAAGGGGAAGGTGTAAAAGACAGTGATGAGACCGGCCATGCTGTATGGTTTAGAGACAGTGTCACTGAGGAAGAGACAGGAGTCAGAGCTGGAGGTAGCAGAGCTGAAGATGTTGAGGTTCTCTTTGGGAGGGACATGGTTGGACAGGATTAGGAACAAGTACATCAGAGAGACAGCTCATGATGGATGAAGTTAGGGAGGTCAGATTAAGATGGTTTGGACATGTTCAGAGGAGGGAGAGTGAGTATATTGGTAGGAGAATGTTGGACATGGAGCTGCCAGGCAGGAGGTAAAGAGGAAGGCCAAAGAGGAGGTATATGGATGTAATAAATGAGGATATGAAGCTAGTGTTGAGGATGCAGAAGATAGGGATAGGTGGAGAGAGATGATTCGCCGTGGAGACCCCTGAAGGGAAAAGCCCAAAGAAGAAGATTATTAGTAATATTATAAATACCCGAAACTGCCGTAAATCGTTTCGTCATACTTCGGACAAGAAGTAGACGCATTTCCGTGCATGCTCGGTACAAATCGTGTTTCTGGTACGGATGTTCTCTCAGCAGGTAGTTAAAAAAACTGCATTGTGGGTAATCTCGCCATAACCCTAACCTGATAACTGAAATAACGGTCGATGAAACGAAGGAAAAACAATAAGAATATTTGCTCGGATATTAATAACTGTTATGTATTGATGTGAAGTTGCTCAGGATAGATTTTTTATCCTGTGAAGATATATTTTAAATAACGCAACAGTGTGAGACTTAGAGGAGAGTGTAGTCATAATGATCCTTTCACATCGGAAATGCATCGGTTTTTAATATGGACGCAGCTTTAGTAGCATGGCTTCTTTACAGAGACATGCTGGGGATCAGAGAGATAGAGAGAGAGAGAGAGAGAGAGAGACGCTTTTCACCCCGAAAGGTCATGACATCTGGGGTTTCTGATCCGAGCTCAGTCCACCAATTAGTCTCAGAAGAACAGGATCAGTGGCTGCGGCTGTGGATTCTGGCAGCACTAACTGCGCTGAAAAGGGCATGTGTCTCGTTTATTTTTAAAAGGCTTCCTTCTTAAAGCACTTGTTGTTTGCCATTGTTGCCATTTATTTTTAGCCCTTGTTAAGCTGGAGAAAGAAAGAAAGAAAGAAAGAAAGAAAGAAAGAAAGAAAGACAGACGTTGTTCTCAGCTAGAGGTGTGATGTGAACGGAGTCACCCACACAAACACAACACAAATACATCAGCTACAAACAATCTCCCACACACACGTGTTGAAAGGGAGGCGAGTGATTCTAGGTGCTCAGTGTTTATCACAGTGAAGCATCGAGTTCTGCTTCTGAATACACACACACACACACACACACACATATACACAAAACCAGCTGGTAGAGTCTGCTTCTGTAGCTCCAGGGAGATCCTGACTCGTTTCTTTGTCTCTGGCTTTTTATAGGACGCTGTCATGAAAAATTAACACGCTCTTCTCTGAAAGCTTTTACAGACTGAACTCCTGTACACATCGCTAAATATACGAGAACGGGATGAAGCGGAGAAGAAAACGGGAGTAGTAGCATGAATTTTGTGCTTTATGGGTCAACACACACACACACACACACACACACACTGTTCCCAGCAACACTTCCTCTATATTTCAATGCCCTGTATCTTGTGCGAAGAAGATGGTGGCCAAACGTCATTCCACAAATGAAATAAATACAAACTACTTATATAATGAGTCCAACTTTATTTGATTGAATTTGCATCACAACCCTAAATAGTCACAGATTAGTAAGATTAGTAGCTATTTAATATAAAATGCTAATCACATCACATCACAGTTTACCGCAGGCTATCTTATTACATTATATTGCCAAAAGTTTTGGGACACCCCTCTAAATCATTGAGTTCAGGTGTTGGTCAGGGGTTGGGCTCGGCCCCTTAGTTCCAGTGAAAGGAACTCTTAATGCTTCAGCTTCATACCAACATTTTGGACAATTTCTTGCTCCCAACTTTATAGGACCAGTTTGGGGATGACCCCTTCCTGTTCCAACATGACTGCACACCAGTGACCAAAGCAAGGTCCATAAAGACATGGATGAGTGAGTTTTATGTGGAGGATCTTCACAGAGTCCTGACCTCAACCCCATAGAACACCTTTGAGATGAATTACATGCACATGAATGTAATATGGAGTTGTCCCGCCCTTTGCAGCTATAACAGCTTCAACTCAGCTTCAATCTCCACTCTAATTCATCCCAATAGAATATATTTGTACTGAATAGCAAACAAACAAACAAACAAGCTTGGGAATAACAGCATTAATAAACAAACAAACAAATCAATAAACTGTTAAGATTCATGTTTAGGTCACGCCCCCTACCCAAACCTGCTGTATCGAGTCTGCACTGAGGCAGAAAGCGACCGAGCCTCAAGATGGAGCTACGACTGTGTTTATATCTAGACATGCGGCTTGTACAGAGCTAAACTGGTAGCTATATGCTTCCTAAACTTGTCATTTTGTGAAAACTGCTTTGAGGAAACAGGACATGAATGACATTTGAATGATATGTTACTGAATAAATTTATTAAGAAGAAGAAGAGGAAGAGGAAGAAGAAGGCTAAACTGGTAGCTTATATATCCACATTTATAGCCAGGAATAAGAGACACTTTATCTCCATCCTCTGAAGCATGACATCAGCAGCAGGGTTATATAACTGGAGAGCGTGATGACAGTTTTAACCACACACACACACACACACACACACACACTTTGGCCTTCTCATTCACTCTACACGAATGACTTAATCTTGAGGATGAGAGTTCCCCTGGAGCGAGGTCACTTCCATATGCGTCCAGGAAAAAAACTGAGAAGAAAAAGGACAAGAGTGCACAAAAAAAAGGATGAACTTGTTAACCTGTAGTACAGTCAGGAAATAGTGGATGCTAAAAACACTTTTGGGTGTGTGTGTGTGTGGGGGGGGGGGTGTATGTCAGGAATGAGCTTTAATGTTGGGGCTCGCTCTTATGAGAAACTAATCAGCAACGGCGTGATGTGATGAAGCAGTGTGACTGTTATCAAGCCAAAGTTGAATGTTTTTCTATAACAGCACATGAGATGTTTTATTCCTCTTATCCCACACCAATTAATTTAAATACTGCATACTTTTATCCGTTTATTGTTACTTTTAATGTTTGTAGTAGTAATTACTTATCAGTTAGGTTATAGCAGCTGTATGTACTTCCCTATGGGTTATAACAGCTATAGTTCCCTCACCACTATTTCATTTATTTTTAATTTTTTCAATTAAAAAAAATATAATAAAAATATTAATAAATAAATAATAATAATAATTTAAAAAATAATAATAACAATAACAACAATAAAAATAAACAATAAACATAAACAATAAAAATAAAAATAAAAATATATTAAATTAAATTTAATTTAATAATATGCTCACTGTGTTACTGAGAAACTACAAGTGTAATAAATCTCTTCTGTCCTGAAAATGCTGGTATCCTTTCTTAAAGCTTTACCTCTGACACCGGAGACTCCTTTTTATAAATATTAAATAAACGTCTCCTTAGATAAAACATCATGATATCAACAGTTACGTACATTTTTTTTTAACCTATTTTTATAAACTGTCCATTGCACATTCTTTTTTAATGAACTGTTACTAATATACACCTGTGATTATAAAAAAAATGAATCAACAACCAGATTTAAGATCAGATTCAAAGGTTCTACAGGCATTAATGTCTAAAATAATAGAAATGTGAACAGCTAAACTGGTTACACATACTCTCATAATGCATCAGTTCAACGTTGTACAGCTTTTATAACTTCATTGTCAGTTTTATGTCGCCATCTAGCGGCAAGAAACTGGAACGACATTTCTCTCATTTACTCGTGCGCAATAAATATGACGCGGCATCAGATTGGGTGGATTTACTCGTAATAAAGCTCGTAATGAAGATAAATACACGCTGCTGTAATTTGTATTTTATTCTGAAGTAAATGCGAATCATAACCCAACTTTGACTCCGACAAAAGATGTATTTAATGCGTTGTTGTTGTTTTTTTGCTATTTGGCAACACATTTAGAGGGAATTTCGTGGGAAGAATCCGGCAACCCAGGGTTGGCAATCGCGCTGCAGGGGGCGGGGCCGTGTTGATGTCCTGCAGTCAAAAACCGACGTGGATTTTTCTTTAAAATAAATATAATTAAAAAGAAAAATGAAATAAAGTTAAGCGACTGGTGAATTGTTACTCTGGTTTATTTACGGTAACGAGGTAAGAAATTTTATTTTAATAATTAAAAAAAAAAAAAATGGTTGATGTGCCTATCGGGTACGATGCTAGGACGTTATGCTAGCTAACCAGGTAACAGCTGAACAACGCTGGTGTTTGTTTATAAAGCTAACAGCTAAGCATGTGGCTCATAATACATGCCGAGAATTAATTTATAGATTTAAACATTTATTTTTTATATATATACATCAGGCAGTTTATAATTTTACAACGTGCCTCCTTTGCAGAGTTCCAAATTCTCTTGTACACCCTACATAGTGTACACTACAGTGGCTCGTGCACAAAAGAAAGCGGTCCAAACTCTTTTACTATGTAGTGCGCTTTAGATACAGAAGGGAGCCCTGTGCGGTTTGGGACACAGCCCTGATGATGTTGCTCGCTTGCTGGCTGGAACGTTGTTGTGGTGGTTATGTTAACCTACTGTTTGTTCTTGAACGTCCTTGTGCTGTAGTTTACTTGAAAATGAGTGATTAAACTGAGCCATCATCTGATTGGTTATTTCGTGTTGTGACGTCATAAGCCTGTGTTCTTTCGTTCTAAAAACGCGTGCTAGTACTTTTCAGCTCTACTGTAGTGTCTCTGTATGATTAACAAAACTTTTCTATTTTTTTTCTTTCGTTCTTTTTATAAGGCGCTCAGGGCTCTAATAATCATAATTATTTACATATTCAAAGGCAAAAAAATAAAGATGTTTAAGTATTCGTGACTTGTGTTTACGCCGAAGGTACCCCGGTGATTACTGGCATTTATTTATTTGTTGTTTATTTGTTTACTTTTTCAAAGAGCTCAACAGATTGCAGGAGATCTTAAATTATTAAAAGAAGGGGGAAAAAATTAAGGATTATTAATAAAAAAGAAAAGGAAAAGAATTGCAAAGTTATTTCTGTGTATGTATTTATTTATTTATTTATTTAACTAACCCCCATAATTAAGAAAAAAAGAAAGCACAATTTATTTATATATTTATATTTATTTATATAAATGGTTTGTTCTTTTACTTTTACATATTAAGTGTATCTAAAATAAATTTCATATGTATATTATTTAAGCATTAATTTTATTATTATTTTTTAATCTTTTTATTTAAAATAATATTTACTTTACTTAATCCTTAAATATATTTCCCCAGATTGAGATATATAAATATATTTAAATACTTAGGTATAAAAAGTACTATGTCTTTGCCTCTGTTAAACTCCAGTGAATAAGAATGATTCAAGAAATTTTAGTGATTCGTTAAAGAATCGATTCCGAAACATGATTCACCGAGTCAGCAGTGTTATGTGTGTTCAAGCGAATACACTGGAAACCAAATGCAGAGAAGTTACATAAACGTCAGGTGAAAAGTTTTCCACTGCAGTGGACGATGATTTATCTGTTTGTCAACACTCTAATCGAGGTTTTTTTTTTTGCTGTGTTTTATCTGTTGCCCACAGTGTAATCGAGGACTTATCAGCTGACCACACGGCTCCACTTTTAAAGGCACCATGGGAAACACAAGCAGCGAGAGGTCAGGAGTGGGGCAGGGCGAGAAAGCCAGCCGCAGGGACAGCCGAGGTGCTAAAGAGGGAGACCGGCCCAAAATCCTCATGGACAGCCCTGAGGACGCGGACATTTTCCAGGGAGAGGATGTTAAGGTCTGCAGTGTGTGTGTTTCAGATTCAAAACACTGTCTGTCTGTCTGTCTGTCTGTCTGTCTGTCTGTCTGTCTGTCTATCTATCTATCTATCTATCTATCTATCTATCTATCTATCTATCTATCTATCTATCTATCTATCTATCTATCTATCTATCTATCTATCTATCTATCTATCTATCTATCTATCTATCTACACTATATTGCCAAAAGTATTTGCTCACCCATCCAAATAATCAGAATCAGGTGTTCCAATCACTTCCATGGCCACAGGTGTATAAAATCAAGCACCTAGGCATGCAGACTGTTTTTACAAACATTTGTGAAAGAATGGGTCGCTCTCAGGAGCTCAGTGAATTCCAGCGTGGAACTGTGATAGGATGCCACCTGTGCAACAAATCCAGTCGTGAAATTTCCTCGCTCCTAAATATTCTACAGTCAACTGTCAGCTGTATTATAAGAACGTGGAAGTGTTTGGGAACGACAGCAACTCAGCCACGAAGTGGTAGGCCACGTAAACTGACGGAGCGGGGTCAGCGGATGCTGAGGCGCATAGTGTGAAGAGGTCGCCAACTTTCTGCAGAGTCAATCGCTACAGACCTCCAAACTTCATGTGGCCTTCAGATTAGCTCAAGAACAGTGCGCAGAGAGCTTCATGGAATGGGTTTCCATGGCCGAGCAGCTGCATCCAAGCCATACATCACCAAGTGCAATGCAAAGCGTCGGATGCAGTGGTGTAAAGCACGCCGCCACTGGACTCTAGAGCAGTGGAGACGCGTTCTCTGGAGTGACGAATCGTGCTTCTCCATCTGGCAATCTGATGGACGAGTCTGGGTTTGGCGGTTGCCAGGAGAACGGTACTTGTCTGACTGCATTGTGCCAAGTGTAAAGTTTGGTGGAGGGGGGATTATGGTGTGGGGTTGTTTTTCAGGAGCTGGGCTTGGCCCCTTAGTTCCAGTGAAAGGAACTCTGAATGCTTCAGCATACCAAGACATTTTGGACAATTCCATGCTCCCAACTTTGTGGGAACAGTTTGGAGCTGGCCCCTTCCTCTTCCAACATGACTGTGCACCAGTGCACAAAGCAAGGTCCATAAAGACATGGATGACAGAGTCTGGTGTGGATGAACTTGACTGGCCTGCACAGAGTCCTGACCTCAACCCGATAGAACACCTTTGGGATGAATTAGAGCGGAGACTGAGAGCCAGGCCTTCTCGTCCAACATCAGTGTGACCTCACAAATGCGCTTCTGGAAGAATGGTCAAAAATTCCCATAAACACACTCCTAAACCTTGTGGACAGCCTTCCCAGAAGAGTTGAAGCTGTTATAGCTGCAAAGGGTGGACCAACGTCATATTGAACCCTATGGATTAGGAATGGGATGTCACTTAAGTTCATATGCGAGTCAAGGCAGGTGAGCGAATACTTTTGGCAATATAGTGTATCTATCTATCTGTCCGTCTGTCTGTCCATCTGTCCATCTGTCTATCTATCTATCTATCTATCTATCTATCTATCTATCTATCTATCTATCTATCTATCTAAATTTTATGTAATTTTATTTCTGGACATACATACACCTACAATTATTATGGTGCTTTTAAATACATGGTCAAACTAATTTGTTTTTATTTACATACTACACACACACACACACTTTAAACACAATAAATCAGTTAAAACTCTTGCAAATCAGACAAAAAGGCAGAAATGTTCCACTGACAGTAATTACATTAAGAAAATTCATATTTCCTTTACGGTGCCACAGTTTCACAGACAAAACTTTACTAATACACCTAATGTTGTAGTTTAGATTCATCACCCGACTGTATAGAAGGTCTCTATGCACTACCTTCAATTTTTTATCGTAAATAATATTGTGTGTGTGTGTTTGCAATGCTCTTCCCCTCAGGCTCCCTTAGAGAAGGAGGAGTTTTTAGCCTGGAGGCAGGACCTCGAGTCTGCTGATAAGGAGCTGTTGGCACGGCCGACAGTGTTTCGTTGGACCGGTGCCGGAAAAGAGGTCTATCTCTCTGGATCCTTCGACAACTGGGCAAATAAGATTCCTCTAACTAGAAGGTAAATAAGGACGTTAACAGAGATTCTAATCTCAACAGGCCACATGTACGTGAACAGAGGGGGAACAAAACTACTGCAGTGTTACCTGGCAGTGTCTGACTTTTATCACACTTAATGCCATTACATAATTATACACAATACAAAGCTTTCTGTGAGTTTATACTCCACAGCTCAGTCGAATTCCCCAATCTAAATGCAGTATATTTTAACACACATCACATTTTCTGTAGTAACAGCTCATAACAGCTCATTCACAGGGGATTTGCAGTTAAAAAGATCTAAGATGTTGATTTGAAGAGGTGATGTTTATGTTATGTTTATGGAAGGAGTCTCCAGTCTCAGCAACAGTCAGAGGTGAAGGTGTAACTTTAAACCTTAAGGACATAGAGAGGCAGATGAGAAAATGACTTTTTATAACTTAGGGGAAAATAAGGTAAGGATCTAAACTGTTTACAGCTTCAACTCTTCTGGGAAGGCTTTGAGTGTGTTTATGGGGATTTTTGACCATTCCTCTAGAAGCGCATTTGTGAGGTCAGGCACTGATGTTGGACGAGAAGGTCGCAGTCTCCGCTCTAATTCATCCCAAAGGTGTTCCATGGGGTTGAGATCAGGACTCTGTGAAGTTCCTCCACACCAAACTCACTCATCCATGTCTTTATGGACCTTGCTTTGTGCACTGGTGTGCAGTCATGTTGGAACAGGAAGGGGTCATCCCCAAACTGTTCCTATAAAGTTGGGAGCATGAAATTGTCCAAAATGTCTTGGTACGCTGAAGCATTAAGAGTTCCTAAGGGGCCGAGCCCAACCCCTGAAAAACAACACCTGAATTCAATGATATGGAGGGGTGTCCCAAAACTTTTGACAGCATAGTGTATCTGGGTAATTGCTGTGGAATAAGATTTCAGGCTTCAACCTTAAAGAAATGAATCCACCTTTTTTCCTGTAACAGCACTTGTGTCTTTTATCTTCTTTTCCTTCATCCAGTCAGAATAATTTTGTCGCAATCGTGGACTTGCCTGAAGGTGAACATCAGTATAAGTTCTACGTGGACGGACAGTGGACCCACGACCCATCTGAGGTGTCCAACCCAACTCTCACTAAAGTTACACAAATTACTCGACAATCTGCAGCTAAGTGTAGCTAACTGTATTTTTTTTTAATCAGCCTGTAGTGACCAATCAGCTGGGAACGATCAACAACTTCATCCAGGTGAAGAAAACTGATTTTGAGGTGTTCGATGCTCTCATGGTGGACTCGCAGAAATGCTCGGATATGTCAGGTAGCTAGAGTTTGACCTTTTTTATTATGATGATGATGTTTTATACCATAACAGCTATATAGCTTTATAACAGATGCAAATCACAGGCTCATAATAATGTGCTCTTTCATATAAACTGACTAAAAAGAGTGTAAAAGTTGTAAAAGTTTATTACGTTAGGAAAATGTAAATTGTTAATGCTGATGTCTTCTGGACAGAGACGTTTTGCGGTTTCTCAATAATATTGAGACGAATTGATTTATTAATATAAAGGCAGAGACAAAACAGATGCTGATGAAGTACCGAGTGTTATAGCTGTTATAATGGTTACAGGAGCTAACTTGTTTTATGGACGTTCCACAATGTTAAATGTAACTACTAACGCATTAAATGTCATGTTTTATTGTTAAAGAAATGTAATTGTTGGTAAACCTCTGTGCTATAAAAAATCTTGTTATTAGGAAATCGGGACATGAAGCTAACCGTGTTATAGATTATTTCCCTATAAATCCATTTGTATTTTAGTTCTTATTTAACCTCTATACAGATTTAAGATCAGGACTGAAGTAAGGCCCCAGAAGTTTTCTGTCCTCAATATGCAAAATGCGTCTCTGTTATTCAGCTCCACTTATTGCTGATGTTAATTTTCAGGGAAGAAACCTTGAGAGGAACCAGGCTCAGGAGGGAACCCTCCTTCATTTGGGTGACACTGGACAGTAAATAATGTAACTGTAACTCATTAACGTCCTTTCTACAGCATCAACCAAGGGCCCATGAGGAACTATTAGGTCAGGGTTAGGGTTAGCCCTAACCCTAACCCTAGACACTAATTCCTTGCTGTCACAAGCTGACAGATGAAATGGCAGATCTGTGACGGTGTGAAAGTCCCCAAGTGGCTCTGTCCACGGCTGTCTCCTGGTCACAGGCTGTCCACACATATCCACCCACAGTACCAGCGCGCAACACCAAGCGACAAGACTCCGACCAGGGGTGGAGCAAGGGGTCACACTGGAAACTCTGGAAACCAATGTTTCTTTCTTAATTTTTTAGATCTCTCAAGCTCACCTCCTGGACCATACCATCAGGACGCTTACGTACCCAAACAGGACGAGAAGTTCAAGTCTCCACCCATCCTCCCTCCTCACCTGCTGCAGGTCATCCTCAATAAGGACACAGGCATCTCAGTACGTACAAGATGCATCATTACACTACAACCTATAACTAAAATTGGAGCTATAAAAATGTGGGTGGAGTTTAGTTTACAGTCTCTCATGATTGGCCTGCTTGCCTCTACATTGCTTCCTGGTTTATTAAACAGCTTCCTGGTTTATTAAACGCACAATCTGGCGTGTTTAACAGCCTAGCAGTCCCGACTAATTAGACATTTAGCCTCGACATTTGCCTCGAGAGCTTATTTAAATGATCCCACACTTCTAAACGTTCTCTTTCACTGAATTAATGAAGTCGCTCCTCATGGCAGGAGTGTGGGAAGGTGCACGCTTCAGGCAGTAGACTGTTCTGTTTGCCAGGCTGAATTTTTCCAAGCTTTATGTAACTAACATCTATAAACCAGGTTTTTAGTGATATGAGGTTGTGAGTAATATTATTTGGATTTAACCAAAAATGTTTGTTAGGTATGTGTGTGTATGTATTTATTTATTTATTAGAAGTACATTCTGCATTTCAGCCATATATATATATATATATATATATATATATATATATATATATATATATATATATATATATATATATATATATATATATATATATATATATATATATATGTATTCCCTAAAATAATCATAAGGGACAAATTCTCTGTTTTTGTCTCACCAGTGTGACCCCGCGTTACTTCCGGAGCCCAATCATGTGATGTTGAACCATCTTTACGCTCTGTCCATTAAGGTAAGGGTGACATATGAAATGAAACACGATGGACATAAACACACCACACACACACACACACACACACACACACACACACACACACACACTATATGACCTCTTTTTTTCAAAAAGCGCTGCTTATGTTCACATGTATAGTTTTTTAACTACAGAAAAAGTAAAGGAGCTCAATGAGAGCTGGGTAGAAATGTCTATTTTTATTCTAAATGGAAAAGCTAGATAATTAGCTAATGTAGCTGAAGGGGAGAAGTTGTTTTGTTCCAGTGTGTGCATCATGTGCATCACCCCCCCCCCTTTAGTGCAGAAAGAGATTTGCCTAGCTATTACATTAATAATCTTTCTTTTTCAAAAATCTTTATCTTTCAAAGATAATAAGACAAAATTCATACTAGGTGGAAAACTTACAGCTTTACTTTTGGTGATACTATGGTGATTTTATTCCTTGTCAGATTGTGTGACTGTGCTCTTACTGTGGTAATAAAATGGTAATATATTTCAGCAAGTATATTAATACAAACCTGTGCCCATGTTATAAAAGGCAACGATATCATAACAAGACATAGTACACAGTTTAGTCTGCTATAAAGTGCCAAAAAAGTGGAGCATTTACCAAGAAAAAAATGTAAGCAGAGAACAAACAAACCATTAGTGAATAACGTAGAGGTTTAACATTATGACCAGTGAGAGGTGAAGTGAATAAGACTGATGATCTTCTCATCATGGCACCTGTTAGTGGGTGGGATATATTAGGCAGCAAGTCAACATTTTGTCCTCAAAGCAGGAAAAATGGACAAGAGTAAGGATTTGAGTGAGTTTGACAAAAGGCCAAATTGTGATGGCTAGACCACTGGATCAGAGCATCTCCAAAACTGCAGCTTTTGTGGGGTGTTCCCGGTCTGCACTGGTCAGTATCTATCAAAAGTGTCTTTTAAGTCCTGTAAGTATCCTTTAAGTCACAACCTAGAGGACTTAAAGGATCTACTGCTAACATCTTGGTGCCAGATACCACAGCACACCTTCAGGGATCTAGTGGAGTCCATGCCTCAACAGGTCAGGGCTGTTTTGGCAGCAAAAGGGGAACCAACACAATATTAGGCAGGTGGTCATAATGTTATGCCTGATTAGTGCAATATTAGTGCTTTATTGCCTGATTAGCCAACAACATTGCTGCTGTTTCTTACATATTGTCTATTTTTCACCTATCACACATTATGTAGCAATCTATAGGATGTGGTACAAGTCTAGACTAATGCTCTGGTTTTTGATTCCCAGGATGGAGTAATGGTTCTTAGCGCCACACATCGCTATAAGAAGAAGTATGTCACCACCCTGCTGTATAAACCCATCTGACCCCAGCAGCACCACCCTCTTCTCATGAATTCTACCACACCTGCCAAGTTTCTATTCACTCCACTACTGAGAGCTAGTGTCTAGTGTAGGTGTTTTCCCCTCTCTGTTATTTTGTTAATAAGTAATATGTGGCACGGGTTGCCAAGAGCTAACCATTTCAATTTTTTTGCTGTCAATAGAATATGTTCTACATGATAAAACAACCAGCTTTGGTATCAAGAGACCAGTAATGTAGACAGGTGGCATGAAAGAGACCAAAAAATATATGTAGGTTTATATATTTCAAGTACTATCATAAATAAGGATTAAACACTTGGATGTGTGCTGTATGGTGCAGCTACTCAGTTACTGTTACAGTACGTCTCAAAGTGTTTTATTCTTCTTATACCACAGAGATCACCAAAACGATGACATTAACTTATTGAAGACTGACACATCATACTTTTTATCCGTTTATAGATACATTTTCATGTTGGTGAAAACTCCTGAATTTCATATAAAGTGCTGACACTGGATTCTTTACACATAAATAACAGAAATCTTTACAATATCAGCGTTTTTTAAGTTGGTTTCTGTGAACCGTACTCAGAGCTGCTGTTATAAAAGAAAATTTTATCAGCACCTTCTGACCTACCCAGAATTCAATAGCGCTATGGTATCATGTGAAATCTCAGACTAAGGGATAAAGGTGACTGAATCAGTTCTCTGTGTGGGATGTATTTGCTGAGATTTTGTTGAATGTTTGCAAAACCAGGAAACAAAAAAGGGAGGATAAAGTGTCTGAAATGGGTTTTTTTTATTTTTTATTTAATTATATTATCTATCACTAAATACAGGTCGTGTGTCAAAAATGTAGGTGTATAATTTATACGTTTCATTTAACCATTTCTTTAGTAAAAGCTTTTTGTGGTTTATATTATTAGGGAATAATGTTTTTTGTTCTTTCTCTTCCTGATTTATTTTGTATTTTTATATATGTGTTTTTATTTTATTTTATTTTTTTTTTGAATACCTGACTAATGATCCACAGCAGCAATGTCTCACTCAATTTATTTGTGCAGCTTGATTGCTGAAATTTAACGTATACTCTCAAAGGAAGAGGATAAAAATCAATTGCCAATAAAGCTTATTTTTTAACACCCTTAGATTTTTTTTTTCCTGTTTATTCTGTGAGTGAATGTTGACCAGTGACCATAGACTTAATGTAGATTCCTAATGAGCAAGCCAGAGGTGCTGAGGGGCAAACTTCTGTTGAAGACACCATGAGACACCAGATAGTGAGAATATGAATCATTATACATACATATATAGATGTAGAAGAGTAAAAACAGCAGTACTGTGTGTGTTGAAATGTTCATAATGAGCAATTTGTGTGAATAATAAGTCCTGTGATGAGGCCATGATTGATGAATCTTTAGGATTACATCAGCATCTCTGTAGTCTCCAGGTACAAGCCTACAGTATCCAGGTGAGATCATCCACTGAAGCTTGTCTATAAATAAAAACAAACCCGTTCATTATCCATGGTTAACTCTCAGTCTCAGTGAAATTGATCGTCAGTAGCATGTGATTATGCATTCTGAAATGTGGGACTAAATGCTGCCAACCCTGTGTGGACTTTGAGGACACCTCCTAATTAATACACACACTAACGTTCTACATATGCTGTATCTGCATCACACAACTGACTGTACATGACTGCAGAAAGGACATTGTTCTTATCACACTCCCTGGCTTTCAGAATAATTTATAATCACACTCTCCGGTGTCACCCAAATGAGGATGAGGTTCCCTTTTTGAGTCTGGTTCCTCTCAAGGTTTCCTCCTCATACCATCTAAGGGAGTTTTTCCTTGCCACAGTCTCCTCAGGCTTGCTCACTAGGGATGGTTTTGTCTAACATCTAGGAATGTTTTTTGTTTCTGTAAAGCTGCTTTGAGACAACGTCCATTGTGAAAAGCGCTATACAAGTAGAATAGAATTGAATTGAGTTGAATAAACCACAGTGTTTACTCAGAATTGATTCAACCATGGTATCAGGCTTCTATTACTGTGATAATTATCGAAAGATTGGGTTGCAGATGTTGCTGGATCAGACCTCACCCTTATACCACTGGTGCCTCCAGAGGAAGGAGCTTACTTAAGTCTTGTAGAGCTTTTATCCTCAGCTTTGCATGATATGTGTCTCTCATTGTTCTGGAATGTTCTTACCAATTGGGGAGTGGAAATCCATGTGTCCTCATCTTCCAAACCCTGGTCCTGGAGAACATCATTCCTGAATGTGGTTTACATGCACTAACCGTCTTGGCTTACCCTCTGATTTGTTGGATCAGGTTTATCAAAGCAAGAAAAGCTTCTGACCAACCCTGAGTTTCAAAACCTTACATGACTACAATGACTTTACCTTATCTTTCCATCCAGGGGTATATCTGCTGCCGTATTAATGAAAATATTTTCATTATTCGAATGTTACGATCGATGGATCACTTTTAAAACAGAACCCATTCCCAAAGCAAAGGGGAAACCAGTGGCTTCCCAGAATAAAACAAAGCAAAACTGTTTCCGTTTTCTGTTTGCATAGCATATAGAAGTGCCTATAATACCACAGTGTCCTGAGATAGGGTAGGGTTTCTCAGGTTGTGAGAATTTCCAGCCTTGTATCCACATGTTCGGTGAAATTAATATACTGCCGAATCGCTGTTATCTAAGCAGGTTAAACCTTTCAAGGCTGCGTTGGGGCTACATAAGGAGATTTGCTAAAGCTTGATTTTCAGTGAACCTCTCAACTCGACACCATGAAGACCCTCCACACTGTCTTCCTGCTTGTTTTTGGCATTACTGTTGGCAAGTGCAAGCTTTGTCTTTTTATTAATAACTGAGGGTTTATCTGGATAAAAACAAAGTGATTGTAGAGATATTAGGGTTCGGTATTTTGGTTGTAGAATTATGAAATTTGTGGGAACCATAAAAATTGGAATGTTTATTCATGTTTCTTTCTAAACCTTAAACAAGGGATTGCATTATTTAAATGTTAGCTACAAAGGCAAAAAATCCTTGAGCAATCTTTAAGTAAGATCCAAGGAACAGGTTTGGATCTGCTGAAAAACTCAGCTTTGAGATAAAGATTATCATCTTTATTGTGGGAACATGGGATTGTACCATGGCTGTGTTCGTAATCTTTGTGATGTTACCCGAGGCTTAACTTTGTTTATGTCTGTGATTCAGCCCAGGCTCTTGACTACAAGGCGCTGTGGCAGTTCAGGTCTATGATCATCTGCGTCAAGCCCAATAGCTGGCCAGCCCTAGACTACGCAGATTATGGCTGCTACTGTGGTTATGGTGGGTCAGGGACCCCGGTGGATGAGCTGGACAGGTTGAAAACCCCCTTTAATTGCTGCATAGGCTATATTTAATTGAATGTATGTATATTATGGTCTGCCTTGCTAACTCTTTCTAAGATGTTAAGAAAAGTATTTCTTGAACAACATTATAGGATATTGTACAGGTCTGAAGTAGTCTGTAGTAGGTCAATAAATGAGCATTCATCATTTACTATGTACCCATTTCTTATAATTATGGCTTTAAGGTAAATTAATCAAATTCTTTTCTATCGCAAAAAATGGCTAATAATTTGTAGTGAGTTATCAATAATATAGTCAGACTTGCATAATACCCTGGAGCAGATATAGTTCTATGTATTGTATGTATTACTGATTTTCCAAACTCTTAAAGCTTTTTCATGTCTGAGGTTTAACTTAATTTTATGGAGTGAGGATTAGGATTTTGGGTACATTGTCTAATATTCAGATATTGTATAGATATTGAATATGAAGATACTGAAATACTGAAAGAAATCTCACCAGTGGAAGAAAAGTTTTACCAGTGGGCTTAGACTTAAGCAAGGCTTAATTCCCTTATAACTTTTTACACCCCAAACCTATAAACACACTCATTTTCAGCAACTGTTTGCAGTGGGAATGAACCTGGAATACACCCAGGATGGAATGCTAGTCCATCACAGGGCATCATGCACTGACAGGGGCAGTTAATCTATTTAGCCAAACCACCAAAGTTGGGGGAAAACTAAAGAATCCTAAGGAAACCCATGTGGACATAGGGAAAACTGTGCAACCCCAATCAGGATTAAAAAGGGTACCATGGAACCCTGGAAGTGCCGAAGCTCCCCGCAGGGCCAAAATTCTGCCCATACAAGTGTTCAATCGGCATGGCATTGGGAATACTAGCTACTGACAAACTTTTTATTGGGACTTCTTTCCAACTACAGATGCTGTCAGGTACATGACAAGTGCTACAGTGATGCCATGCAACATGAAGCATGCTGGCCAATCATAGACAATCCGTACACTGAGATCTATGCCTATAGCTGTGATAAAGACACTAAGACTATCACCTGCAAGAGTGAGTAATGATAAGCACCTTTCAGCTCATAAGATTTACACAGTGAACAATTTTAATGAGCATGGTTAATGTTCTTCCTCTCTCAGGCAACAACAATGAATGCGAGATGTTCATCTGCGAGTGCGACCGGAAGGCTGCCGAGTGCTTTGCTGTGTCTCAGTACCATGAAGATAACAAGAATGTGTCCAGTGATCGCTGCAAATAATTTATAAATGACGTACACACTATACCACCATACCGTAGAGCTAGCTAGTATTTGCATTAAACAGTTAGCCATTATATGATGAGTATGACATAAAAAAACTGTCTCAGTAATTATTTTATGTCCACTCAAGCAATAAACAGCTTATGATAAAAAGCAGCTGCTGGGATTTCTCATTCAGTTATATTTCTTCCTCCCATTATAACTATACCAGTCTTTGCTTTTGGTCATGCATGATAAATACCATTAAGCCTATTAAATCTATTCCATAGTATATGTACTGTAAACTATTTAACATGGTGTATGTTTAGCTTATACATAATAGACAGGAATAAGTCCAGACCTCAACCTCACTGAGATGCTGTGGCAGAATCTTAAGAGACCTCGAACATCAGCGAACTGTAATGGGCCAAAATTATAGACATTACAGACAAACATATATTATTGATCTCTACTGTATGTATGAGACAGGAAAACCAAATGATAGGACAAGATGAAGTATGTGTTTGTACTGATGTGTTGGACCCATGACAGACTGAACATAATTAAATGAGTCACTATGATGTAAATGCTCAGATGTTTGGTTGTACAGAAAGTGTTTTGAATTTTGCCATAAATGTTAAATCACCAATAATCTATTGTGATATGATCTGTAGTAGATGCAATAACAGAGATAAAATCTGTTTTGGTGCTGAGGACACATGCAGAGCTTCACACACTATATAAAGCCTTCCTGATAGCCCGCCCTCATGGTACCCAACCTAACACATGAGGCCAGCTTTGTCTGGAAGACTTTTTCAACCAGAAGAAAAACCAGCAGGGAGTCACACTTTTCAGTGTCAGCTCTGGTTGTGACTAGTAGGTTCCCCCGGCTCTGCATCCCGCAGGACTCGGACACAAGCAGCAGGCTTCAGATCAAGTGTGAGCACTAAACTTATAACAATGGCAGCACATTTAGGGTTGCAGACAGTAACTCAATCTGTGTGCTGTTTCACTTGCCAGCTACTGTGAAATTTTGTGTAGCTGCATAGCAGTAGCTATTCTTAAGTGTTTTATAAATATACAACATCTAGCAGAGGACTTTATCATACATTTAGTTCATTTAACCCTACAACTGAGCAGTTGAGGGGTAAAGCCTCTTGCTAGCCCTGGAATTTAAACTTCTGGGCCAACATCTTACCCACTGAGCTACCACTTCCATATAACTTACTGTATATAAGGATGTTACTACTGCTTGAGTAATGTTAAATTTAGAACATCTTACAGTCCAGTGGATACCTTTCATGGTCTTGGATACAGCAGTGTTGTATCTTGGTGAAGTGATAGCTCAGTGGTTAAGGTGTTGAACTAGTGACAGGAAGGTTGAGAGTTTGAATCCCAGGAGCACCAAGTTGCCACTGCTGGGCCCTTAAGTCGGGCCCTTAAGTCAGACCCTTAACCCTTAGTTGTACAAATGACATAAATGTAAGTTGTTCTGGATAATGCTGTAAAGGTAAAATACCTGCTCTAACACATTAATGCTGGCAGAGAAAGGGCCTGCTTAATGACCTGATTCTAGCCCTGAGTGGACCTGAATGATCTATCATTTACCCACCCCTAAAAGTAAACGTGACACCAGAGGCATTCCATTAAACCTATGTTTCTGCTTTCTGTTAACATACTACTCAGACTGCCTATAATAACTGTGCTGATGTGAGATAAGTCAGGGTTTGTGATGTGAGAATTTCCATGCATGGATCCATGTGTCCATTTAAATGACTATATGTTATCTATGCAGGTTTACATTTTCAAGGCTACTTTGTGACTAACTACTGAGGCGTACATTTTAATAAACCTCTTGACCGGGCACCATGAGGACCCTCTGTTCTGTTCTCTTGCTGGTGTTTGGTATTACCATTAGTAAGTGCAAGCTTTGACTTCTTTTTTCCTGAGTGTGGAACAGCAATACTAATATATCTGTACTAATTTCAGAACAAATTAAATTATATGATGTAGTTTAGATATTATGATCTGGTGTTTTTCTGTCTTTAATTTAAGAATTTCCATGTCAGAGAGAACCAAAAATATTGGGTTTGTACAGATTCCTTGTTCTTAAAAATTATATAAGTGATATACATTGCTGAATTGTTGGCTATAAAAACTGCCGAAATCTATCTAATCCTGCAGAAGTCTATAATGGCTACATGATGTTACCTGGATATGCCGAAAAACACAGCTCTGAGATGAAGGTTATTTTTTTGGTGGAATTAAAACTGGCTTGTATCATAACTTACATTTCTGGCATTTGGCAGACACCCTTATCCAGAGCAACTTACAATTTGTCTCATTTTATACCATTAAGATATAAGACCCGTTAAGGGCCTTGCTCAGGGACCCAGCAGTGGCAGCTTGGTGGATCTGGGATTCAAATTCACACCCTTTTGATCAGAAGTCCAGCACCTAAACCACTAAGACACCACATTCCTGATGGTCCAGTCTTGGTCTGGAATCTTTGTGAAGTGACTTGCCAAGTGTACCAGTGGATTAGCAAGCTACCTTTGATTTTACCCAAAGCTTAACTTTCTTTGTGTGTCTGTGGTTCAGGTCAGGCTCTTGACAACAAGGCACTATGGCAGTTCAGGTCTATGATCCTCTGTGTAAAGCCTGATAGCTGGCCAGCTCTAGACTACGCAGATTATGGCTGCTACTGTGGTTTGGGTGGCTCAGGAACCCCAGTCGATGACCTGGACAGGTTGAAAACCAACTTTTATGCTTTGCATGTCATGCTTGTTGGATGTAGTTCAAATGATGAATGTTAGAGGTTTTAATCTGGCATGCATTTAATCTGCATGGCATTGAGAATACTTGTTATTGGCAAACATTCTAGTGGTACTTCTACCAGGGATTACTAAATTACGCAGTTCTCTTTAATTACAGATGCTGTCAGGTTCATGACAAGTGCTTTAGTGATGCCAAGCAACATCAGGCATGCTGGCCAATCCTGGACAATCCTTACACTGAGATCTACGCCTATAGTTGTGACAAAGTCACTAAAACAATCACCTGCAAAAGTGAGCGATGATATAAAACTCAACCCAATTAACTCAAAAGCGTTAATGAGTAGTGTTACTTTTTTAACGTTGCATTTCCTTTTTGTCTCGCAGGCAACAACGATGAGTGTGAGATGTTCATCTGTGAGTGTGACCGTAAGGCTGCTGAATGCTTTGCTATGTCTGAATATCATGAGGAAAACAAGAACCTGCCCAGTGATTGCTGCAAATAAATGATAGATAACTTGCACACCATATCAGCCACCAGAGCACTAGCCATCATATCACTTGAGTTTGATATGAAATGTACTTTCAGCAAATATTATGTCTATGTATTTTATCTTATGAAAGCCTTCACCCAAGCAATAATCAATAAATGGTACCTTCTCACACTTTCAGTGCATGGAAAATACTTTCCTGTTACATGGTCAAACAAATATGACACAACTTACAGGAAATTCTTTAGCTTTACACAATGAAAGTATGAGAATGTAGCTTTTAAGATGGTATGAAACAGGTGTGGAGTGTAAAAATGGGGAGTTGAGGCTATGTTTGTTCATACTTTGCCAGATCTAATACACTATATGGTCAAAAGTACAGTATGTAGGCACCATCACAGCTGTTGCCACATATATAAAAACACACAATTGTCTAGAATGTCTGTGCATGTATTATGAATTTCCTGTTACTGGAAATAAGGGGCCCTGTGATGGATTGGTGACCTGTCCAGGGTGTACCCCTGCTTTTCACCCAATGTGCACTGAGATAGGCTCCAGCAGACCCCCGTGACTTTAATTAGGAATAAAGCAGGTATAGACAATGGATGGATGGATGGAAATAAGGGGTCTAGTCCACACCAAATGACCATGCCCCTGTGCATAGTGTGAGCTCCATAAAGACATGATTTGGTGGAAAAACATGACCCTCAACCTCCCTTAACACTTTTGTTCATTGACTAAGATGGAATGACAACGTCATGCTAAATGTTTTAATCTGAATGTTTTATTCAAGGCTTCAGATGAGCAGTGTTGGTGTACAGCAATTCATGCAAGTGATGCCTCAGATTCTAAATTGGACTGAGGTCTGGGCTTTGACTTTGCCAATCTAAGACATTTAAATGTTTCCCTTTAACCAACTCGTGTAACTTTAGCAGTATGTTTAGGGTCATTGTCCAGCTGGAGGGTGAAACTCCATCCAAGTATCAGATCTCTGACAGATTGAAACAAAGAATTGCCCTGTATTTAATATTTTTGTCAAGAATCCTTTCTTCAATCTTCACCACTTTTTCAGTCCCATGGAGTATGGAATCTATTCTTGCCACACTCTGGGTCAGTTAAAACCAGTCAATTTACCCATTTTCTAATGGCCACTTCCAGCATGATTATGTGCTATTTCAGACAGCAGTAATCTCAAAGTGGTTACATGAACATTACAATGAGTTCAGTGTTCTTCAATGATGTTCCCAGTCACCGGAATTTGGACTATTTTGTCAGGTTCATTACATTAAATTTAAGTAACAAAAATTCCCCTTTTTCTCTAGAATTTATTGCAACAAAACAGGAAAAATAGCAAGTGGTATGAATACATTCACAAGGCTCTATATACACTGACCAGGCATAACATTATGACCACCTTTCTAATATTGTGTAGGGTTAGTCCCCCTTTTGTTGCCAAAACACAACAAACAGTGATGCACTGGGTATTCTGACACCTTTCTATCAGAACCAGAATAACAAAAAATTTTTTTTTGCAATTTGAGCAACAGTAGCTGTCTGTTGAATCGGATCACACAGACCAGCCTTGGCTGCCCATGACCTTGTTGCCAGTTCACCACTGTTCCTTCCTTGGACCACTTTTGACAGATACTGACCCATGCAGACCGGGAACACCCCACAAGAGCTGCAGTTTTGGAGATGCTCTGATCCAGTGGTCTAGGCACCACAATTTGGCCCTTCGTCAAACTCGCTCAAATCCTTACACTTGCCCATTTTTCTGCTTCTAACATCAACTTTGAGGTCAAAATGTTGACTTGCTGCCTAATATATCCCACCCACTAACAGGAGCCATGATGAGCAGATTATCAGTCTAATTCACTTCACTGGTCAGTGTTCATAACATGATGCCTGATCAGTGTATAGTCCTCACTGAGAAATGAAGCTGTGTGAATCTCTCCACTACTGGTATTCGGCCTCAATGTTAGAACCTAGAACAGCAAAGACTTAAACTGTTAAATGCTTTTGTACAGTTTAGGGTTTTTTTACACTGATGGTCCAAAATCTCAGGAATAAGGAACATTTCTGATTATGTGAAAATGTTGGCGAGAAAGTGGGTTGAGCTGGTCAGCAACGCATGCTGATTCTCTCCCGTGTCTTATTACCGCCAGCCTACTTATTTTTTGTCTTTCAGTGACTGCAGTAATGAGAACACAAATAAGTAGGTTGAAGGAAATAAGACACCGGTGAGAATCATCACGTGTTACCTGCGGTTTGACCCGCCTCCTCTCCATCCGAGAGATGATGTTCACCACAAACCCTGCTGCTGATCCAAATCTTTCTGGGTGAGAATTTCCAAGTCTTAAACAAACTCTTAGAAAACTCCCCAAAAAAAGATAAATGATTCTTTTTGGAGATTCAAAAAGAGAGTTCAATTTGACCTGTGGATTGACCTGAGGCTCAGACACCCCTGTGGCTGACTTGGACAGGCTGGAAATCATCTTTCACTCTTTTTTATGTACTTAAATTCTAAAGCAAAAACTTTGAAGTAGTTCAAGAGGTAGTCTCCAAACCCACCTGAACTAGGTAAGAAACCTGAAAATAGTATACTAGTGTGCTAAATAGTATACAGTATATACAATGCTATATGTTCTTAAACTGTATACTACAGTCACTTAGTGTAGTACCTGCAACAGACATATTTAGACATGTTCAGACATATTTTCCTCATGATTCCTATTTCTTTTAAAATATCTTGTTCTACTGCATGTGTGTGTAAAAAAAAATTGAGTCATTGACTTTTGTGAAACTCAAAACCTTTGCAGGAAGTTAGGGTTCCAAATCAGAGCATCTTTCAAGTATCAGATATGGAGGAAGGCCAGGGCTTCCAGAGTTTCTTTTAATATTAGAGTGTTCAAAACCCAATTGTATGATCTGCTATTTTAATGATGAAAACAGACACTTAATTTTTGTTTTGTTTTGTACATTCCAGACTATTCCGTTTTTAAAATGTGGTCCTTCAATACTCCAAATGCATGAAGATTGGCAGGTCTAATACAGACTTTTATATATTTACTTTTGTAACTGTAATTTTAATCTCACCCCTCACACACAATTCTGCAATTCCTTCACACCTCACATTTTGAATACTTCTGATCTACAGTATGCAAATCTGACATTTAGCTAAGCTATGTCCCCGTAGATACTGTAATAATGTTTGGCGAACTTTCAAGTCTGACATGTTGACTAGTGATGGCAGCAGATCCCTGAGAAATTTTTTATTGAGCTGAAATTTTCTAACTCACCAGCAAATATGGCTACTAAATTTTTTAAGTTATCAGCCATCCATAACTTCTACTAGGCCAAAAAAACAGATGAACTACATCACAGCATATGTCCAGCAGTCCTCACAATATCTGATTTGTCCAGTCATACACAAGCCATTCTCACCCAGTTTGCCTGGTAGTCCTTCTGTTTCCTGGAATCATCCTCTGCTACTTTCAGAGCCAGATATTGGTGATATTTTTTTAGTTGCTGGATCAGAATGTTTCTCCATGGTTATGTTTCATGTCCTTCTGATATGATGGTGGGAATTTGCCCATATTTTATTTGCATTTTTTTCACAGCTATCACTGGCCAGAGCAAAGAGTCTGATACTAGCAGTTTCAGATTTCTTTGTGCTTTCTGAAATGGCATATAGACACACAAGTAAATAAAAAAATATATATAAATCATCGAAGCAATTCATGGATTATATTGCTATTTAGCTTATAATTTGCTTAATATATACTTAAGATTTGAGAATTTTTTTCTCTCTATTATCTAGGTAAGTTAACCATTTCAACATGAAGAGAATTTGTTGAGAATTTGAGAGACAGTGTGAATCTGTCCACTGGACACTATGATCATCTTCCACACTATCCTCCTTCTGGTACTTGGCATCAACTCTGGTAAGTGCAACTGCGTTTTATTTTTAATTGAAATTATAACAATCATTCACAGTACTTTTAGCTGTCTTGTAACATTACATGACTGCCATTTACAGAGGAAAATTTTAAATCTGTGATTCTGTGACAGTCTTGGGTCTATTTTTCTCTACTTTTGAACAGCTAAAGCTGTTAAGGAATTAACTGTAAAAGGCACGACACTTAAGAGCTGAAATTGAGTAGATACCAATAACATCATACTAGTATGGGCAGTAAAAACCTTGCGGTAGAAACACAAGCTATAACTCAGGTTTTTGGACTTATCTGATGCTTATCTTCATATCCTGTGTGTGTTTGCATGTGATTCAGCTCAGGCACTTTACTACAGAGCATTGTGGCAGTTCAGACACATGATTATCTGCACCATACCTACTAGCTGGCCATTTCTGGAATACGGAAACTATGGTTGCTACTGTGGCTGGGGCGGCTCAGGCACTCCTGTTGATGACTTAGACAGGTTAAAATACACACTTCTTATTGCTTTAAAATAATTTTTCATGGGCTATGCTTAATTGCTTTGCTAAATATAGTATTTCTCAAACTAGCCCATCAGGGACCAACAGGCATGCCACCATTAAAGTCAGAGAGATCACACCTTTCCCCATTCTGATGTTTAATGTGAACATTAAATAAAGCACTATAATAATAAAGTGCTACTGCTACATGATTGGGTGATAACTGCAAAAATTAGTAGGTGCACACACATTCCTATTAAAGTGGACAGCAAGTGTATGTTATGATAAGGTATGATGGGTAAATTGCTCTTTAGCACATAGGTTATGGATTATTTCATAAAGAATACAGCCAAGAATAAATAAACAAACCAAAATTGTTCAATTCTGGTTAGTCCTTTGGTAATGGTTCAGGGGTAATTACTTGTGGGGACAAATAGGAAAAATATTGACATTGTTTTGCAACTTATTACCTGCTTATAGTTCAATATCCCAAGCATTCAGCAAATTCCATTGCTATTAGAAAACCTGCTTATTGGCAAACTTCATAACAGTAACTTATGAATTCTCAATTCTCTCCCATGCCTACAGATGCTGTCAGGTTCATGATAACTGTTATGGTGAAGCATTGAAGCATAAGGCATGCTGGACCATCTTTGACAATCCTTACACAGAGATCTACGCCTATGATTGTAACAAAGCCACTAAGAAAATCACCTGCAAGAGTAAGTGGTTATGATAAACCAGAAATGGCTTTGAAAAATGACCAAAATCAACCTATGGAAATTTACAGAGTGGATTAACTAAAAAAAATGTGTTACTGCCTAGTATTATTTGTATGTATTTCTATCTTAGAAAACAACACAGTTTGTGAGACAATCATTTGTGAGTGTGACCAGAAGGCTGCTGAGTGCTTTGCTGCATCTATATACAATAAGAAATATAAAAGACTGCCCAAGAGTCACTGCAAAAAGAAATAAGATATTTCCAGAAATAAATTTGAAGTGCATGCAGTGAACACTCCACATCAAAATTATCAGCACCTCTGTTGCTTGAAGATCAGCTTGTACTGAATACACTGATTTTAGAATGATCTGTACCTCAGATTGCATCTTAACCCTGTATACAACTAAAAAAAGCTCTTTCAAAAACAGTATGTTGTTCCATATTACAGCATTTTAATAAAGCTGTTCCTAAAACCTGCATGTTTATCTTCATAATTGGAGTGTCAACATTTAATTTTCCAACTTACTTGGAATTGTGTCCTATAGATTTTAGCCCAATGACCAATTCTTTAGAAGAAACCCACTGAAAATGATTTGCCTTGGTTTGTCAAGTACACACTAAGGTAGAATGAAGTTAAATAATCTGGTCAACATGACAACCATTTTCTATCATTTTAATTTAGTTTGGGTCAAATCTTAAACCTGTACAAGTTTCAAACAAAAACTAGTTAGACTTTCTAGTACTCCAAACACCACACTGATTTATTCTGATGAACATATTTCATAGGGAAAATGTTGAAACTGTTCTGGAACCATAAATGGTAGGTGTTTGAAAATAAGAACCATGTGCTAGAGATTGAAATAACACCAAATACTGAGAAACCTATTACACCTCAACAGAAGAGCTATTCACTTGAAAGAAAGAAACCAGTCTTTTGACAGTCAAATTGTGCATTCTCCATTATAACAAATACTCAGACAAGCATCCAATTAACCAATAAAGTACCTCAAATGAGCAAATATTTAAACAGCTCAACAGTCCTCAGTGATTGCAGCACATTTGAGCTGGTCAGGAGGGCCCAATGTTGCAGTGTTACTGGTGCAAAGTACGCTGGAAGTAAGCCTGAGATTTAGTATCACTCTGGCTTGCAGATTCTTGTGATGCAGCACTATCCTGGTATGATGACTGGGTCTGGAATCCAGACACTTGTGAAGAGGGTGGATTTATCTGACCTTGCAAAATTGTGTACCTGCCAGAAGTTTGACTTGGGTAGGATGATCCCAAGGACTGAGCCTGTGCAATAGCAGAATGACCTGCCAGAACTTGTACTGTGGTACTGGGCTGGTATATTGACTGGGTCTGAAATCCAGACATTTGGTTTGGAAGGATAGCAGGTTGGGAGGATGGAATGCTTTGGTCCAGTGAAGTCAAATACCTGCCAGAGGTTAGAGCTTGATACAATGCTGAAGCACCCATGGACTGTGCCTGAGGTGTAGAAGCAGATTGACCTGCCCAAACCTGCATTGAGCTAGGTAGGTTTAAGGGCTGCATCTGGATTCCAGACACTTGGGAAGAGGATGGAGTCATCTGACCAAGTAATATGGTGTACCATTTAGCAGGTCCTGGTGTTTCAGCCCCCAAACTACTCTGAGCCTGAGATGTAGTTGCAGGTTGGCCTGCCCAAACCTGTGTTGTGGTGCTAGGCTGGTATGATGAATGGGTCTGGAATCCAGAGATTTGGTTTGTGCTGACCCCAGACTGTGAGAAGGATGGAAGAGTCCTGTACCTGCTGGAAGCTTGCCACTGAACCAAGGTTGACAAATTCAAGGACTGCATCTGAGAGGCAGAAGCAGACTGCCCTGACAAAACTGGTGTTGTGGAGATAGGCTGGTATGAGGTCTGGTTTTGGAGTCTAAATATCTTGTTACTGGTGACCACAGCCTGGGAGGAGGAGGATGGAATGCTTTGGTCCAGAGAAGTCAAATACCTGCCAGAGGTTAGACTTTGATACAATGCTGAAGCACCCATGGACTGTGCTTGAGATGTAGAAGTAGACTGGCCTGCTGAAACCTGTGTTGTAGTGCTAGGCCGGTATGAGGTCTGGTTTTGGGGTCCAGATATTTGGTTACTGGTGACCACAGCCTGGGAGGAGGAGGATGGAATGCTTTGGTCCAGTGAAGTCAAATACCTGCCAGAAGTTAGACTTTGATACAATGCTGAAGCACCCATGGACTGTGCTTGAGATGTAGAAGTAGACTGGCCTGCTGAAACCTGTGTTGTAGTGCTAGGCCGGTATGAGGTCTGGTTTTGGGGTCCAGATATTTGGTTACTGGTGACCACAGCCTGGGAGGAGGAGGATGGAATGCTTTGGTCCAGTGAAGTCAAATACCTGCCAGAAGTTAGACTTTGATACAATGTTGAAGCACCCATGGACTGTGCTTGAGATGTAGAAGCAGATTGACCTGCCCAAACTTGTGTTGAGCTAGGTAAGGACTGCATCTGGATTTCAGACACTTGGGAATTGGATGGAATCATCTGACCAGGTAAAATGGGGTACCATTTAGCAGGCCCTGGTGTTTCAGCCCCATAGATACTCTGAGCCTGAGAGGCAGACTGGCCTGCTGAAACCCATGTTGTGGTGCTAGGCTGGTATGACTGTATCTGGGATCCAGAGATTTGGTTTCTGGCAACCACAGACTGGGAGGAGGATGAAATGCTCTGATCCAATGAAGTCAAATACCTGCCAGAGGTTCGACCATGATTCAATGTTGCACCCATGGACTGAGCCTGAGAAGTGGAAGCAGACTGACCTGCTGAAACCTGTGTTGTGGTGCTAGGCTGATATGATTGAGTTTGGGGTCTAGATATCTGGTTTGAGGGGAGCACAGACTGGAAACAGGATGAAATGCGCTTGTCCTTTGAAATGTTGTACCTGCTGGAGACAGACCCTTGATTCATTGTTGAACCACCCATGGGCTGAAACTGAAATGTAGAAGCAGTCTGGCTTGCAGAAACAGGTTTTATAGAGTTAAGCTGGTATGATGACTGGGTTTGGGATCCATATGCCTGGTTTGTAGTGGCTGCAGACTGGGATTGAGAAAGCAAAGTGCCATAGTTTTCAGGACCACCAGAAGACTGAACAAAACTAGAATCATGTTCAGCAGTTTGGACTTCAGAAGTAAGAAGAGCACTTCCAGAATTTCCTTCTCCAACATTTCCATTTGCATCTTTTCTGTCTAGTAGCCCAAAAGGTTGAACACGTGTAGCAAGTTGAAAATTTTGGTTCCCAGTGGTATTAAAATGTCCAGCGGGCCAATCCCCAATTGAGGTTCTGTTCCACACTATAGGACAAAGTTAGTTTTAGGTTATGGAGTTAAAACTACAGATGCACATGCCTGTTAAATGTTCATGCCACATGCTTACCTTCAAATCCATCTGCATCTCCCCAAAGAACCAAAGCAATGAAAATTAGATGGAGCCTAAAAGAAAAAAAAACACCACAAGTTACATTCTTGAATTGTGTGTAAAAAAAAAAAAGCATAGAAAGAAGAACACACTCTGAATCCACACCTCTTCATTGTCCATGACATATCTCAAAGGATAATTAACAAAAGGAAGCCCCACTACTAACATAAAAACCCACCGTGTCTAAATACTAAAACCTCCACTAACCCAAACACGCTACTTATATAATTAGTTTCACCTGGTCACATGTCACTGGCAACTAATACTGAAATTTCTCCTGGGTCCTAAACAAACTTGTTTCTCTTCAGTCTTGTCTTTTCGCCCTGCAGTTACATTAGGCCCCTTATAGGTGATAGAGCAAGGTGTTAGGCATAAGTCTTTATAACCTTTAAAAACTTAATCATGTTTTGACAATTGATTCATTTTTCTCAAATAGTACTAAACATCACACCATTAAAGTTATGGAATTATGAGAATCCTTTAAAGCAAATTAATTTCCAACTATAATATATGAGCAGAGAAAAAAAATGGACTAAAGTAAACATGCTGTGAAACACACTGGAACATTTTCCATGTACTGCAAAAGAAACAGTGACCACAGTGAATTGAACTGTGACCATAAAATGTAGGACATTACTGAAAATAAGATACAGATTCTGCCCACCAAATATCGAAAACCCATTACCACTCAAGTCAAGGAGCTATTCACTTGAGAGAAAGAAACCAGATCCTTTTATTACAATATAAATATTCAGAAAATCATACAGACAACCTCAAATGAGGAAATATTCAGAATACCAGTCCGCAGTGACTGAAGCACTCAATATTTAAATGATATATTTGAGCTGGTCAGGAGAGTGTATTGCTTCAGAATGAGTTTGGATTATATAGATTCTAAGAAGTTGTATCTGTTTGAGCTCACACTTTCTGTTGTATTGAAAAAAAAAAGCTAGATAGGACCCTGAAAATGCACTTGTTTGACATTTGAATAGGAGGTCCACAATTTCATGGTTCATAGGCTGGGTGACTTTGCACTCTGGCTTTGAATAAATTTGTTGTTTGCAGTTTTTTTGGGAAGGCATACAGAAACCTAATGTAAATATATACACCAGGATGTACTGGTCTTGGCGTCCTACCTGGGGCAAAGTACCCTGAAAAGCTGTGCCTGCAAAATTCTTTGCAACACCTTGAGAAGATACAACAGCATTAAAGCCTGTGCCTTGAGATGTTGAAGCAACGTGGGAGGTTTGACTGGTTGCTATAGTGGCGATTCCAGTCAACACATGTGAACCTTGTATTTGTTGGAAAGGCTTGGCTAGAGAGACTGAGTGTGGGAAAGGAGTGAACTGTGTAGTTGTGTGAAATGCTGGGGACTGCACATTTTTCTTGGAAATGGCAGGAGTTCCAGCATTTTGGTTGAGAAATGACAAAACGTTTTTGTTTGTTTTTGTTTGGGTGTTAGAATTCATAGATGGAGAAACTTGCATGTTCAGTAGCCAAGTCTGGAATCCAAAAGCATTTATGATATGTAATTTTGCAGGCTGATAGCTGTCCTGAGCCCAAGATGTCAAAGCAGCCTGCTTTTCAGAAACCCTTGATGCAGAGCTAGAATGCTCTGATCCAGTGAAATCAAATACCTGCCAGAGGATAGACCTTGATACAGTGTTGAAGCAGCCATGGACTGAGCAAGAGATGTCAAAGCAGCCTGGCTTGCAGAAACCTGTGATGCAGAGCTAGGCTGGTATGATGACTGGGTTTGGGAACCAGATATAGGGTTTGTGGTGACCACAGCCTGGGAGGAGGATAGAATGCTCTGATCCGGTGAAGTCAAGTACCTGCCAGAGGTTAGACCTTGATACAATGTTGAAGCACCAGTGGACTGAACCTGAGATGTAGAAGCAGACTGGCCTACTGAAAACTGTTTTGTAGTGCTAGGCTGGTATGAGGTCTTGGTCTGAAATCCAGAGATTTGGGAGAAGAATGGTCTTGTAAAATGCTGCACTACTCACATGTCCTGATGATTCAGCCCCATAGCTACCCTGAGTCTGAGATGTAGAAGCAGACTGGCCTGCTGAAATCTGTGTTATAGTGCTAGGCTTGTATGATGACAGGGTCTAAGATGGGATACTCTGGTACTGTAAAATATTGTACCTGGATGATTGCCACTGAATGCCATTAAACGTTGAAGCATCTGAGGACTGGACACTGGCCAGTCAAAACATGTGTTGGAACTAGGCTGGTTGGTAGGCTAGGCTACTGGACTACAAAAACTTGGAAAGAGGATGGAATTGTCTGACCAGGTAAAATTGTGTAGATGTAGAAGCAGATTGGAAGATGTGGTTGCAGATTGGAAAACTTTTCAGTTCAGGTTTATACTGACCTTTTTTATATTAACATACATTAACAGAAGGAGCCTCAATTACTAACATATATACTACACTATGCCTAAATACCAAAACCCTGATTATATAATGAGTATCACCAGGTCACAAGTAAACTATGAGATAAGTCTCTTCAGGGTCCTAAACAAGCTTGGTAAACTTGTCGTGCTTTAGCGTTATTTGTATTCATTAATCCTCCTATCAATTACATAGAACTTAGCTGTGGTTACAGGCGACAGCTCACTCAAATTCAGATTTGAATGATTAAATTCTAACTTTCTCAAAGCACATTATAATAAGATGGGCCCACATGTGTGACAAGTGTCAGATACAATACAGGTACAGATAATTATTTACATGGCTCATTATCCAGAGCTATTTAATATAAACTTAATGAAATACTGTGACATTCATGGAAAAAAGTGCAACAAGGTAATTTACTTGCCTTGTTTGGCTCAAAAAATTGTATGAATTGTAGACTCAAAGTTTAAAATAAACATCTACGGTTAAATTGTTTTTATGGTTTCCATAGCTTAAATGTCCAGTTAAACTAGCCATTAAATGAAAATTCTTTGTTAAAATGTACACCAATCAGGAACAACATTATGACCAGGTGCCTAATATTATGTTGGTCCCCCTTTTGCTGCCAGAACAGCCCTGACCCCTCATTCACTGTATATTCTGACACCTTTCTATCAGACCAGCATTAACTTCCTCAGCAATTTGAGCAACAGTAGCTCGTGTGTTGGATCGGATCACACGGGCCAGCCTTCGCTCCCCACATGCATCAATGAGCCATAGCCACCCATGACCCTGTCACTGGTTCATCACTGTTCCTTCCTTGGACCACTTTTGATAGATACTGACCACTGCAGACCGGGAACACTCCACAAGAGCTGCAGTTTTGGAGATGCTCTGATCCAGTCATCTAGCCATTAAAATTTGGCCCTTCATCCAAACTTGCTCAAATGCTTGCCCATTTTTCCTGCTTCTAACACATCAACTTTGAGGACAAAATGTTGCCATGGTGAGAAGATAATCAGTGTTATTCACTTCACCTCTTAGTGCTCACAGTGTTATGCCTGATCGGTGTATACACTTTTGCTGTAATTAAAAAGTTAATTGTAGGTCAGTCTAAAAATAAATAGAAAGAGGACACATGTAGAAGAAGAGGTACGGTAAAAGAGGGAAAATAGAACTGAGGTTAGAACTTGGGGTCACAAGTTTGTAAAAGATGCCGTCCTACTGTTGAGATACTGTACTGTATATGCTAATACGATATGCTGTAGGAGCGTAGCCAAATCCTGGTAGTTCATTAGATAAGGTATTGAATCTATAACTATATGGATTTAGCTGTTCAGGACAGTCTGGATTCATAAGCCCAGCTGGAAGAGAGTTCTGGCAGAGGAACATCATCTAATGCAAACCAGTACCAGCACTACTGGTCCACAAGATTACATCTTACTATTACAGATGAAGGGATCTAGACACTATATGGCCAAAAGTATGTGGACACATCACACACATATGTGGATCCTAAATTTTTTGTCACAAAGTTGGAACTTCAGTCTTGACCTAAACCATGATGAACACCTTTGGGACTTCTTGCCTACCATCAGTTCCTGACCTCACTCATGCTTTTATGGCTCCAAAATCTACTGGACACCTTCCCAGAAGAGTAAAGGTTGGTTTATTTTTTGTGGAAGGTTGTAGTTATGTATATATTGGGGGTTAAATCTTATATATTATGCTATATATTTTGGATTGCTATGATGGATTGCCTGTGTATTGAAGTAAATAATAATCTCACTATCACCCACAGGAGGATGCTGCTACAGAAAAAAAACAGTGGATGGCGCTGTAACACAGGAGATAGATAACATTTTGATATTCATCACATGGCAGATTTTAGTTCACTACCCATGATGAAAAAGCCAATTAAATGACACAGTAGAACAAGGTAGGAGAAGTTTCTTCATGGTTATTCTATAAAAGTAGAATTAACCTGGTTTTACAAAAGCACCTATCACAGGGAAAAAGTATAACAAATTACCCTGGCTCCCTTTTATGTGAAAGTTTATTTGTTGCCATGGTAACCTTTATCTTCCTTATCATGTTGAGTACCTATTTTTCCCCTATATTTTATTTATATTTACTTCTGTAATCCACAATCAGATTACCAAATGATAGCTAAAGATTTTTTTATTTTTTATAAACAATCTAAAATGAAATTTTTGTGCAGTTGAGCTGGAAACAATTTGGTTCAGCAATTGAATGTCTTCTAAAAAAATAATTTTATATACGGCGTCTATCTATGTATGTGCAGTTGTTGTTTCACTTTATCACAAAGGTCTCAACCGGGGTGGAGTCAGGGCTCTGTGCAGGACACTCGAGTTCTTTGACAAACCATGTCTTCATGGACCTCACTTTGTGCACAGAGGCATGGTCATGGTGGAATAGGTCAGAACCAGGCTTTCAAATTTGTAGCAGCAGTTTGGAGAAGGCCAACATATGAGTGGCACTGTCTGGTGTCCATACTTTTGGCCATATGGTATATCACCAAAGGTCAGTAATTGTGGAAGTGAGCAAGAAAGCAACAGAGTGATCCTCATAGCTCAATAACCATCCTTCCTTGGTTGAATGATCACATCATTCTGTGTGATGTATCACATGCGATCTGGGAGATTTTTCCAGACTGATAACTAACAAGAAATTGAACTGCAATGTTCAACTCCAACCTCAAGAATATTTATAAATATAGACTACCTGCTACGTTAAACGACATCCGTGGAATTAAGATTAGATATCACTATCCAAAAGAGTAATTACATAATTCACCCTGTAGTCATTTTATTTCATAAATGTATTTTGGAAAACAAAAGTAAAGAAAGAATTTCGGAAACAACTTCAGCAGAAGTAAGATTAGATATCACCTTCCAAAGGAGTAATTACATAATTCACCCTGTAGTCGTTTTATTTAAAAAATGTATTTTGGAAAACAAAAGTATTGAAAGAATTTCGTTGGAAATAGAGGTAGTGGAATGAAAGAGAAAGACAACTTTATGTGTCATATAGAGTGATATAGTGATAATGTTCTGTTTAAGCTAATGGGAAAAATTAATTAAATTTCTTTAAGCATTTTCCACAAATATTTTGAGATCTTTTTTTATCTGCTTTCTTTAACTTGAAATAGCCTTTATTTGTCACATATACATTATAGCATAGTGAAATTCTTTTTTCACATATCCCATCCTTGGAGGTTGGGGTCAGAGCGCAGGGTCAGCCAGGATACAGCGCCCCTGGAGCAGAGAGGGTTAAGGGCCTTGCTCAAGGGCCCAACAGTGCCAACTTGGCGGTGCTGGACCTGAACCCCCGATCTTCCGGTCAATGACCATCAGCCATAACATTATGACCACCTGCCTAATATTGTATTGGTCCCCCTTTTGCTGCCAAAACAGCCCTGACCCATTGAGCCATAGACTCCACTAGATCCCTGAAGGTGTGCTGTGGGACCAAGATGTTAGCAGCAGATCCTTTAAGTCCTCTAAATTGCGAGTGGGGCCTCCATGGATTGGACTTGTTTGTCCAGCACATCCCACAGATGTCTGATTGGATTGAGATCTGGGGAATTTGGAGTCCAAGTCAACACCTCAAACTCGTTCTTGTGTTCCTTTTAAATCATGTGGATGGCCGGGTGCATGTGCGCTGCTTACCTGGGGAACACATGGCACCAGGATGCACTATGGGAAGAAGGCAAGCCGGCAGAGGCAGTCTCATGCTTTCTGTAATGTTCTGCTGGTAAACCTTGGGTTCTGCCATCCATATGTATGTTACTTTGACACGTACCACCTTCCTAAGCATTGTTGTTTTAAACAACTTCAGCAGAAGTAAGATTAGATATCACTATCCAAAGGAGTCATTACATAATTCACCCTGTAGTCGTTTTATTTCAAAAATGTATTTTGGAAAATTAAAGTATTGAAAGAATTTCTTTGGAAATAGTGGTAGTGGAATGACAGAGAAAGACAGCGTTGCATACCTCGTGTGCGTCAAATGATAATATGAGTGATAATGTTCTGTTTAAGCTAATGGGAAAAATTAAGACTTTTTTTTCAAGCATTTTCCACAGACCATCAGTGTTTATTATTTACATTGCTCTCTCTCTCTCTCTCTCTCTCTCTCTCCCTCACTCTCATGCTTTGGGCAATGTTTGCTGGGAAACCTTGGGTCCTGCTATCCATGTGGATGTTACTTTGACACGTACCACCTACCTAAGCATTGTTGCAGACCATGTTACACCCCTTCATGGAAATGGTATTCCTTGATGGCAGTGGCCTCTTCCAGCAGGCTCAAAGCAAAAATCCAGGAATGCTTTGATGAGCACAACAACGAGTTTGAGGTGTTGACTTGGTCCAAATAAGGATATTGCGAAGGCATGATGATTAGATAAAGGAAGCTTGTTGTGCACAATACTTTAGACAAGAATTAAAACAATCCACTGAACCTGGATCAGCAATCCATCTCCAACCTACAATGTTCATCTCGAACCTCAAGAAAATCTATAAAGGACTATCTGCTGCTATAAATGACTTCATCGGAAGTAAGATTAGATATCACTATCCAACGGAGTAATTACATAATTCACCCTGTAGTCGTTTTATTTAAAAAAAAAATCTATTTTAGAAAATGTAAGTATGGAAAGATTTTCTCTGGAAATAGCAGTAGTGGAATAAAAGAGAAAGACAGCTGTGCATCATTTAGAGTAATAATGTTCTGTTTAAGCTAATGGGAAAAATAGACTTTTTATATATAATATATAACATATACAGGGGTTGGACAATGAAACTGAAACACTGGCCAATTTAGTGTTGGAGGTTTCATGGCTAAATTTGACCAGCCTGGTGGCCAGTCTTCATTGATTGCACATTCCACCAGTAAGAGCAGAGTGTGAAGGTTTAATTAGCAGAGTAATAGTACAGTTTTGCCTAAAATATTGCAATGCACACAACATTATGGGTGACAGAGTTCAAAAGAGGACAAATCAATGGTGCACGTCTCGCTGGCGCATCTGTGACTAAGACAGCAAGTCTTTGTGATGTATCCATCATCATACCACCAAGAAGGACGAACCACATCCAACAGGAGTAACTGTGGACGCAAGAGGAAGCTGTTTGAAAGGGATGTCCGGGTGCTAACCCGGATTGTATCCAAAAAACATAAAACCACAGCTGCCCAACTCACTGCAGAATTAAATGTGCACCTCAACTCTCCTGTTTCCACCAAAACTGTCCGTCGGGAGCTCCACAGGGTCAATGTACATGGCCGGGCTGCTATAGCCAAACCTTTGGTCACTCGTGCCAATGCCAAACGTCGGTTTCAATGGTGCCAGCAGCGAAAATGTTGGGCTGTGGACAATGTGAAACTGTTCTCTGATGAGTCCACCTTCACTGTCTTTCCCACATCCGGGAGAGTTACGGTGTGGAGAAGCCCCAAAGAAGTGTACCACCCAGACTGTTGCATGCCCAGAGTGAAGAATGGGGGTGGATCAGTGATGGTTTGGGCTGCAATATCATGGCGTTCCCTAGGCCCAATACTTGTGCTAGATGGGCGCGTCACTGCCAAGGACTACCGAACCATTCTGGAGGACCATGTGCACCCAATGGTTCAAACATTGTATCCTGAAGGCGGTGCCGTGTATCAGGATGATAATGCACCAATACACACAGCAAGACTGGTGACAGAGTGGTTTGATGAACATGAAAGTGAAGTTGAACATCTCCCATGGCCTGCACAGTCACCAGATCTAAATATTATTGAGCCACTTTGGGGTGTTTTGGAGGAGCGAGTCAGGAAACGTTTTCCTCCACCAGCATCACATAGTGACCTGGCCACTATTCTGCAAGAAGAATGGCTCAAAATCCCTCTGGCCACTGTGCAGGACTTGTATCTGTCATTCCCAAGATGAATTGATGCTGTATTGGCCGCAAAAGGAGGCCCTACACCATACTAATGAATTATTGTGGTCTAAAACCAGGCGTTTCAGTTTCATTGTCTAACCCCTGTACATATATGGCACAAGTAAAACAATCCAGCTCAACGACACTTTTCCTCCATTTCACATTTTTTGCCCATATAAGGACATTGCGAAGGCATGATGATTAGATAAAGGAAGCTTGTTGTTTACAATACTTTAGACAAGAATTAAAACAGTCCACTGCACCTAAGTCAGCAATCCAAGTACAGACTTGCATATATCCTTTTGATATGATTTCCAGTGACTTCCTGTTTCACCCTGAATTTATCAGCTGTTTAATCAGCGAGTCTCATGTTGTTGTTTTCTGCTGGGTTTGTATGGAAGACAGAAGGGCTCTCATAAAGTGTTTATTATCTGTCTTCGATTTTTATGTCATTTTAATTAGGGAAAAAATAGCACTGACAAGCTGCCCCAGCAGTGACATGCTGCTATCGATGGGCCCTTAAGCAAGTCCCTTTGCCCCTTAGCCCTCGCCGCTTCAGGGGTGCTGTATCATGGCTGACCCTGCGCTCTGACCCCACCCTCTAAAGCTGGGTTATGCGATGAAAGAATTTCACTGTACTGTACTGTACTGTACATGTGACAAATAAAGGCTTCTATACCAATGACACTGATTCTCTTGTTTCTTTCCACCTTTCAAAAACAAAGACTAAACAAGATATAGAAAAGGTAGACTGAATAAGATAAATAGTATCATTTTCTATTATATCTTTCACCTAGGATTTGGTGTAAATGATAAATACTACATGGACAAAGCTTTATTTTTGTACCTCCCCAATAATAAGGCATTGATGTCATGTAGATAAGACACAGATGGGTGTGAAGATTAGTAACTCCAGCAGTGCGACACTGGTGTGTAACAAGGCATGTATTCCGTATTAGTCATAAGATGATTTAGTAATCCTTTACACATTCCTCTTGCAACAGTTGCATGGGTGTCGAATAACTAAAGGGACGCAATACATGATATGAATCAAAATGTACACGTTTCCTAAGAAGTCTTCGTTTGACGCAGCCATTCTTGCGTTTGATGACCGGGACATTTATTAAATAAAATGGAGGCAAAATAAGGTGCACACCATTAGGGAATTGCTGAACCGGAACCGGAAATTATTTTATTTTTGCATACTTCCAATTATAACAACACATATCACATGACATGAGCAGTATGAGGGCTGTAACGTCTGGGACCCCCGCCCTATGCGGGGCTCGACCCCAGACGCCCGTGGTGTGTGTGCACACGCCAGCACACGGTGTAATGAGACCCATGCGCAGGATTCAGCGAAGCACTGCTTTTATTACATTTAAGACACGACATAGGGAAACAAATGTAACACTAGACATGGCGTGGTTAACTAAACAAAACAAAACCTAGACCTTAGCTTGGACATGGAACCTAGCAAACAAAACCCCAACAGAAACCACAGTATAGATAACAATCATGGACAAGGACACAAACGCAAGGATCCCTATTTATAGGGGTAGACATTAGGGCTAATGGGATACAGGTGACAATCAGGATAGGAACAATAGGCGTAACAAAAGACACACAAAGAAGCAGGCTTCCAAGGTTCACCTGCCAGCGCCCTCTCTGGGCCTGGCAGGGAACTGTCCAGCTGTTCCTGACAAGGGCACTATTACAAATTATAAGCTATTACAAATCTTAACAGTCTTACTACTACTATAACTGCTTATAGCATTTTATTTCTAACCGTCTTTCAGGTTAAAAAAAAAAAATAATAAAAAAGAAAATGAACAATAATAAACGAAATCAGAAAGAACACTGCAATTTGATAAAATAATAAAAATAAAAACTTATATAAAAAAATAAGTGTAAAAAATTCTTTCAAAAATAGAAGTTCTAATAGTTTATTATATAGATTTTTTTTATCAATTAACAAAATGGAAAGTAAAAAAAAACAGAATAGAAATCCAAATCAAATTAATATTTGGTGTGTCCAGCCTTTGCCTACAAACATCATCAGTTCTTCTAGCTAGACTTGCACACAGTTTTTTGAAGAATCTCAGCAGGAAGGTTGTTCCTAACACCTTGGAGAACTAACCACTGATCTTCTGTTCATGTTGACTACCTCAAATCCCTCCGTCTCTTCATGTAATCCCAGACAGATGTTGAGATCAGGGCTCTGTAGGGGTCAAACCATCACTTCCAGGACTCTTTGTTCTTCTCTACATTGAAGATCTTAATGTTCTTAATGACGTTGGCTGTATGTAGGTTATTGTCCTGCTGGTGAATAAATTTGGGGCCAATCAGATGCCTTCCTGATGGTTCTGCATGATGGATGAGTATCTGCCTGTATTTCTTGCAAGGAGCCTCCACCATGCTTCATTGTTGTCTGCAGACTCTCATTATTGTACTTGCTCTCCAGCCCTTCAGCAAACAACCTGCATCTTTCTACAGCCATGAATTTAAGATTTTTAATCATCAGTCCAGAGCACCTGCTGCCAATTTTCTGCACCACATTTCCTATGTTTTCATGCATAGCTAAGTCACTTAGCTTTGTTTCCACGTCAGAGGTTGGCCGTAATTCTTCAACTAAGTCCACTTCTGGTCAGATTTCTCCAGATGGTATATAAATGTACATGGGCCCCTTTATAACATGTTATATAGAATGCATACTGGTCTGCACTATTTTGTGTATCTCTCCTGTACTGTCTCCTGTAGTGTTTTGTTTTGTACTGTCTTTTTGTCTTGCACTGGTTGCACTAGGTTGCACACGTTGCACTTTATGTAGTTAGGACATCTTACTTTAAATCCTTAGCTCTGTGTTGTGCAGCACCCGAGTCTTGGAGAAACATTGTTTTATTTCACTATGTACTGTGTCTGCTATGGTTGAAATGAGAATAAAAGCTTCTTGACTTGACTTGACTTTGTTGGTGGCACTGCTGAACATCTGATGTCGAAGATAAATAAGCATGATGTGTCTGTCATCTGCCGCATTAAGTTTGCTTAGCCGACCACTACATCTACGGTCCTCAACATCGCTTTGTGCTTTTTCAAAATACTGTAGCTTGAACAGCATCTTGAAACTCCAGTCTGAAATCCTTGCCTTGGTGCTGTGTTCAGTCTTGCCATGGTGTATGACCTGTAACATGAAACTGTCCTCCACAGCCTCACCTTAGAAGCAGAGTTTGTTCACCTCACCCAGATTATAGCCTCCTACACGACTGTTTCTATTTCAGGTAAGGACGTGTTTCAACCTACATATGAAATTGATGATCTGACTCACCTGACTCTGATCCTATGAAATCTCTGACTTTGTGCAAGTGTACAAAGCGTGCAAAGATGCTGGTTTGAAGCCAGGGGGTAATTTAGATTTTTCACAAATTGATGAAAATGATTAATATTTTATATATATATATATATATATATATATATATATATATATATATATATATATATATATATAAGAAAAATGAAATAATTTAAAAAAATAAATTAAATTGTGAATATTTTAAAAGAAAAAATCGTTCAAGTTATGTTCAGTCAAGAAATATTAATAAAGAAACGATCCTGCTTCTCACAAAATGTCTTATAACACAACTGATGAGGATATTAATATTATATTGTCATTTTCCCAGTCCTTTTTTTAATTAATTCATTATCCAAATATTTAGACATACACCTAAAAAGTGTTAATATAATAGCATTTCAAAAGTAATGCATTTGTTTTGTCTCTCAGTCCGAATCTGTTAGACACCCTCATGCAAGGTTTACTGAAATTCTGCAGGCAAAGTGCTTGTGATTATAAACAGATAAGGAGACTAGATGAGGCAGGTACAGACTGAAATACCACACAAGTAATAATAATACAGACGATTCAGTCTATGGACGTCATTACAGTACAAAAGCAGTGGGACTTAATTACAGTGAGCAAATAAAGTGGACTGTTTATGGGTTTATGTGCATTTGGGCTCAGGTAAGGCTTGGCAGAAGTCTGGTGAATGTGAAATGATTGTAGGTTATGTGATGTTTGATGAAGTGCTGAGAATTATAGGAAGTTGGGAAGTGAGCCAGAATCATGTCTAATGCTCCCAGTATAGGCTCAGTAAAGCAACCCTCTGGGGAAGCGGTGGCTTAGTGGTTAAGGTTCTGGCCTGCTAATCAGACAGTTGTGAGATCAAATCCCAGGTCCACTGAACTGCTACTGCTGGGCCTCTGAACAAGTTTCCTAACCCTCAGTTGTATAAAATGAGATAAAAATGTAAGTTCCTCTGGATAAGGGTATCTGCCCCTTAAATGCTGTAAAGGTAAACCCTGAACAGGTTAAAATGGTTGCTGCAGATGAATACAGCTTTTCTACCTCATGCCTTTATTTTAATTTCCAGCGATCCATAAGACCAGAATAAAGCCAAAAAGTGAGAAAATATATCTGCAATTTATTTGTATAGTGTTTTGGAGATTATTTAACGCCCCACATAAAGGCACTGTGACTCACCATCTGAACTGAGAGCCGAAAGTCATAAACTCTGAACAAGCCTTGCACCTGAGCAATGACGCTCTCCCCGAATAACTTAGCAATGTATGTATTGTACTGCATTTAGGATCATAATGTACAACATTCCTTACATTGTATTTAACAACGTATTTAAAGTGCATGAATAACCACATATGTTAGGAAATGCATTACATCATATCTCTGTTGCATAAGAGCTGAACAGTACGCTCAACATTTCTTAGAACTATGCTTCGGTGCAAATTAGGGTTTGCTCCAGAAGGCATGGAATTTATTAAAGAGGGAACAAACATGCGGTGAACATTTCTGGCTGAACTTTTTATTCAAATAAAAACCTACTGAAGTCTGTCAGACTGTGAGAGTGGAATGTTCTTTGTCTCCCTCCCAACCACAAGACATCGACACATGACACGCCTTACACAAACAGAGCCACGCTGCCATGGTATTCAACCGTTCAGCTGTGTGTCATAGCATGTGAACTTGCACGACAAGCCACCTGAGTGTGAGAGAACGCTCAGTATCTTTCCTTCAGGGTGCAACCATTACTGCTCCATTTTTTAATTTAGATTATTGTTTTTTACTCCTTTTAAAAAAACTTTTAAAAAAGACACGGAAAGGAATTCTGGGAAATACATTTCTTTCTTTTTTTTCTGAGACAGCAATATCTCAGTGATCCAAATCCTTTAACCTTAAATGCCTCTATAGTTCTATAACATGTCAATATTCCTGTATGACTAGGTTGAACAATTAAAATCCCTGTAGGTGTATCGTATTAAGGCATGGTTTGGGTTTGATCCAGTAGCGTAGCTATGGGTGGGCCTGGGCCCACCCACCTGTCAGTCAGGCCCACCCAGTCAGTTGCTTGCTACAGAAAAGATTGCTTTGACTACGGCGATTGCTGGATGCCTTTATACATGCCTTTGTCCGTATTAGTTTTTTTGGCATGTCATATGTTACTGCTATGAGTCAATTTTTGTACTTTCTGTGCGAGAGCGCCCTCCGGTTTCGAGGAAGAATGAAACGTCTCTACGCTCATGCCACCCCTCTCCCTCCACACCGAGCACATTTCACAGAGGGTCACCGAAGTTTAGTTGCACATTAAACTAAAATGAAACAGAGCAACTTACTAAAGTTTGTGTCAAAAAGACGTTGTGTGCAGCCGGAGGAGAAAGATAATTCCGATGTTCAGGAGCCATGAAGCTCGAGTAGTAAGGAGCTCTGCTAGTGTTCCTTCACCTTTTACTCCATCACCAGCAGCACTTTATTCTCCAGTGTGTACCTCCCCTACACACCAGTGTAAAAGGAAGCCAATCTACATTTTCCTACTATGTAGTTGTATAGTCACTGTTGTTCATTTCATGTGGTTTATATGGCCGTTGAGCCATATATCGGACAGTTTACATACTGTCCTGCTGATTTGATAATGGTGTTGCGGCGCGTCTGTCAGATGTGCGCCCGCGCGCGTGTGTATGTATGTGTGGTGTGTCCGCCGTGCTCATGCTGTTCTTATTGTTTTGCTCTTAACATTGCTTACGATGACATACAAGCTTATGCTCTGATTAAATGGTGGTTTGCATTCAGGCAGGTGTAGTTATGTTGGCTTATTTTGATAAAAGATGCATTTTAGGCTAGGCCCACCCAATTTTCTCTGGGCCCACCCACATTGTGATTCCTGGCTACGCTAGTGGTTTGATCCAACACTAATGTATAATTCCACACATGACTAGCCAAAATATGTAGTAGTTAAAAAACACTAGTTAAAAAATGTAGCTAGCTGAAATAAATTTAGCTAAAAATAAAAAATTCTCCCCAGAGGTGTTAAGATCTAAAATTCTGTCTTAGCATTTACACTTTTGAAGCCTGTTTATATACACTATATTGCCAAAGGTTTTGGGACGTCTGCCTTTCCATGCACATGAATGTACAGTAATATGGAGTTGTTCCGCCCTTTGCAGCTATAACAGCTTCAACTCTTCTGGGAAGGCTTTCCACAAGGTTTAGGAGTGTGTTTATGGGAATTTTTGACCATTCCACTAGAAGCACATTTGTGAGGTCAGGACGAGAAGGTCTGGCTCACAGTCTCTGCTCTAATTTATCTTAAAGATGTTTTGTTGGGTTGAGGACAGGACTTTCACTGGAGCTCATCCATGTCTTTATGGACCTTGCTTTGTGCACTGGTGTGCAGTCATGTTGGAACAGGAAGGGGTCATCCCCAAACTGTTCCTATAAAGTTGGGAGAATGAAATTGTCCAAAATGTCATGGTATGCTAAAGCATTAAGAGTTTTCTTTCACTGGGACTAAGGTGCTGAGCCCAACCCCTGAAAAACAACCCCTGAATTCAGTATGAAATTGTTAATTTTTCTAATATTTTAAATATTTCTAAAAGTGACTTGAAGGCAGAATTGATCAACTTAGGTTAAATTTGACCTGTGAATTCTTGCATTTCTGGACAATAAAAAATAAAGTAGTTTTTTTGATGAGTTGCTTTTTTGTTTTCTTCTTGTTACTTACTGCAAAATTAAAAGAAATGTAAAATTACATTTTTTTTCACTATCTGCTTGTTTTTTCTTGTTAGTAATATTTAGTGCCTTTGGAAATGCCACACAACGTGCACTACATTAATGACTGGTTTTCTTGAATCATAATGAACAACAACAAAGGCAGAGGCCACTTGTCTTAGTTTATCTGGGTCAGTTTGTTGTGGAAAGAAATATCTCCATGTCATTGACCTAAAATCTATCCTAAAAGAGAAAATGAGAGAGAGAGACTCCAATTTACCTAATGCTTGGACAATTTGTTTTTAGAAAAGTAGCAGCGTATGTTTTGTGTTTTTAGGAAGGGTTGTACCTGCACTCAGCAGTAGGGTAGGACAGGGCTCGGCAAGCCTGGTATGAGGAATGAGTCATAATTCATGTGTTCTATTTTTATTTCCTCAAGATGAACCAACTGTGAGATTGTTTTCAACATTTTAGAGATAACATCATCTAACTCCTTAGTTAAAGAACTTATTTAGTCTAATGAATCAAAAGGATTCTTGTGCTGGTTTCTTAAAGGTTCTTTATAGAAATCTACTACAGAGGATATCCAACCCTTACATAAAAGCAGTTGTGGTAAACCTCTGGCACTGTTGCCACAAATTTACTGCAAGTTCACATTTCAATATGCAAAATATGTTTGTACCAAATGTCTGATGAACTAGAAAGCTAAATCCTTAACCATCGAGCCATTTAAATATTTCCTAATTTGCATATACCAAAGCTAGATTTCTAAATATGTACTCATGCAAAAAAACATTTCAAGGTCTAGATCCATTTATGGTTTCTTTATTCAAATAGGTTCCATGTAGGTATTACACTATATTGCCAAAAGTTTTGGGACACAACTCCAAATCAATGAGTTCAGGTGTTGTTTTTCAGGGGTTGGGCTCGTCCCCTTAGTTCCAGTGAAAGGAACTCTTAATGCTTCAGCTTCATACGAGACATTTTGGACAATTTCATGCTCCCAACTTTGTGGGAACAGTTTGGGGATGACCCCTTCCTGTTCCAACATGACTGCACACCAGTGCACAAAGCAAGGTCCATAAAGACATGGATGAGTGAGTTTGGTGTGGAGGAACTTGACTGTCCTGCACAGAGTCCTGACCTCAACCCGATAGAACACCTTTGGGATGAATTAGAGCGGAGACTGTGAGCCAGGCCTTCTTGTTGAACATCAGTGCCTGACCTCACAAATGTGCTTCTAGAGGAATGGTCAAAAATTCCCATAAACACACTCCTAAACCTTGTGGAAAGCCTTCCCAGAAGAGTTAGAGCTGTTCTAGCTGCAAAGGGCGGGACAACTCCATATTACATTTATGTGCATGTAAAGGCAGATGTCCCAGTTTTGGTCTGGCTCGAAGTCTCCGCTCTAATTCATCCCAAAGGTGTTCTATCAGGTTGAGGTCAGGGCTCTGAAAAACAACACATGAATTTAATGATTTGGAGTGGTGTCCCAAAACTTTTCTCGTTATAGTGTAATGTAAATGTTCTATGAATCCTAGCAGCGCTGATCCTGATTCATAAGTCATAAGCTAAGGAACCTTTCCAAGTAAGGGCACATTCGAGAAAGCTTTGTTTCTAAGAGAGCTGGTTTAGTTCTGTACTTCTATTGGTTCATGGTGACCAAGATAAGGGCTGGGAACCAGAGAGTTACTCTTTATAGGACCGTGGAAATCAGAGGCGGGACTTGGGTTGGAACTGAGCTCAACATTCACAAATCTGTTCCAGAAAGATTTGGATCTGAATTCCTGTATGTTTTTAACATCTCTTGTACTTAAGTCCTCCATTTTTAATTTCTACTTAAGTTAAAGTATAAAGGTACCAAAATGTACTTAAGCAAGAAAATATTTATTTTTATTTTATTACTGATTAAACACCATGCAGATGTTGAGATGACACATTTGCTTGTTTTTTGTTAGTGTGTGTGCATGTCTGAGCAGGTATCTGAATATGAAAGATGTTTTCTTCTGTTCTTCAACTTGAAATAAATCCTGCAGGTAAGCCCACAGGTCATGGGTGTGCAGGCGGCAGGATGGGGTCAGGGTTTCTTCCATTTTAGGCTACAGTATTTCAGGCCCTGGCACTGCAGTTTTAATGCTCTACTGAATCATTTGCACTCACTGCATTTATTGCTTTGTTAGTGACCACCACTGGTTTTTAACCCACTTAAAGTGACCAATCAAAAAGAGAGAGAGCGAGAGAGAGAAAGAGAGAGAGAAAGCATGAGAGAGAAAGAACCCTGGAACTCCATTAACCCAAACTTGAGAGCTGCTGACTGCTTTAACCACCGAATAATAGCAAGAAATTTAAGATACAATCTCAGATGCTCAGCCAAAAGCTTATACCTGGCAAAATATTTGTACCCTAAAGTAGGACGAGAAAACCAATTGTTAAATAACAGCCTGGTAAACCACTATGACTTATATAAACAGCCATCAGACAGGTAGCAACACCTCCCTCGTCACTATTTCAAAACTACATCCATATACAGGTTTATGTTTCAGCATGGGAACATGTACACACTAGTCAGAAAGAGTTGAAAGTAAAGTGACATGGCATGTGAATGAACTGCTTCTAAAGATTTCAGGAAATGATCTCAGATGTCTGACTTGTTTGAGAGGTCTTGTATGTAATGTAAATCAGCTTTACTTGAATAAACAATGTCACTGAACAATGTAAAGAATCTTTACAGAAATGTAGATTTAGATCTTTAATGAAAACAGTGATGAGGGGGGAAAAATATCCCCTCTGACTGGAAACAAAAGAAACCTTGCCAGAATGCAGACTCGAATGGGAATCGTTCATGGGTTTTTCCTAAATCAAACAAACAGATAACCATAACTGATTTGATCTTATTTCCTGAAAGACGACTGTCTGACTGTAAACCTAAGCAACACTTTATTCACTTCGTTAAAGCTGATTATTATTATAGAAGTGATCATTTTGGATACTATTCACATCAACTGTGTTTGCTATCGTGATTAGATGCTTGGTGGTCTGGCTCTAGAGTCAGGAAGTGAGCAGGAAACTCAGCCCTTGCACATCTGCATTCAGACTTAACAAAAGCATCACAAACACTATAACTGTATCACAGATGTGATTGTGTTTCTTGTTTCGTGCAATACCTCCAGTGTAATAACACTAATGCATTTCCATTGACACTGAGGTGACAAAATAATAAACCTTTTCTATATTCTTACAAAACACATCAAATATCTGCAATCTGGCTGTTTTTTTCTTCCTCCTGTTAAGACATATTTGGAAAACAGACCCTGCCTTTGTCGTCCGTCATGCTATCGTCTTTTCATGCCATCTAGAAAATAAAATAAAACCAACATTAGATCCTAAAGACAGATTAAAAGGGTCATTATAAAGTCAGCTTGCAGTAATTAACGTTCACATACACCACATTATCGGGTATCTTATCATTCTCTAGAAGTAAATAAGTTACACAGAAGAGATGCATCTTGTAAATCCTTTAATGATCTAATGTTATAGTGTATGCTGCCAGATAAAGAAATAGTGTATGATCATCATTGATAGTGTATGATCATCATTGATAGTGTATGATCATCACTGATCATTTGATCAAAACATTCAGGTTTATAGACAAACCAACGTGCAGAAATGCATGTGTTGCAATTAAATATTCATTAACTGTCTTTCTTTGCTGTCTTGCAAACAATCCGGTGGTCAGTAATAAATAATAAAGTCTGTAATGTTTCTTCAAATGAATTAAAAATACTGAAACAAAGCTGGACCATTTCTCAGGAGCAATGACTAGGGATTTTAAAAAAAAGGTCTGCAGCCTCAACGTTTTTTTTTCTCAATCATGTACGCTTCCTCTACAAGGATTCGATAGTTTTGTCCACCATTGCTGTCCCACAGTATAATGTTGACGGATCCTGGATGGAAGGACTCTAAACGATCCTGAACACTGGGACAGAAGGGAACAGGGATGTTAAAGTCAAACAGTACTGTCTCCGAGTCTTCTCCATTTATTACTGCAGCTGCATGAATGCTCTACCTCACTACCTCGAGTGAAACAACCGTAATGAGCGAGTGCTGATGTTCGTTATATCGCTTGGCTTTTCTTATTTACAGATGTAGAGTCTGTGTCATTTTCTCAACACTGACTCACATCCTGACTCATACAGACTTACCAAACTTGCACAAACATCGCTGTTGGTCTCTCTTTTCTCCCTCTCAATGCCTATTTAAGCAAAATTCATCAAACAGGGTTATAGAAAATTGAAATGGATGAGTCTACCAAAAAAGGTATACTCTTGCTAATAGTCTCAGAAGGGAATTTTCAGGTGCAGTGATTGGCATCTTTGAGACTTCTGGGGCATCAAGGGTTTTGTCTCAACCATGCACACTTCCACATCCTCCACAAGGATTTGATAGTTTTGTCCACCATTGCTGTCCCACAGAACAATGTTGCCAGATCCTGCACGGAAGGAAACACAGAACTCTAAACAAACACTGGGACAGAAAGGAACAGGGATGTTGAAAACAAATACTTCTGTCTCTGGGCCTTTTACATTTTACATCAATGCATTTACATCCAAAACATTTACACAGTTATATTACTACTTCTGTATGAATGCTAAGTCTCATTACCTCATTACCTCATGAGTAAAACAACCGTAATGAGCGTGTGCTGATGTTTGTTATAACAGTTGGCTTATCTTATATACAGATGTAGAGTCTGTGTCGCTTTCTCACCACTGACTCACATCCTGACTCATACAGACTTATCGAACTGGCACAAACACGGCTGTTAGTCTCTCTTTTCTCCCTCTCAATACCTATTTAAGCAAAATTCATTAAATATGGTTGTAGAAAATTAAAACGGATGAGCATTGCTAGAATTACATTTTGGACTAATGTCTAGCCTACTAAACTAAACAAGCCTACTCATGGCTTTTGTATTCTCAGAAGAACTTTGTGAGTTAAAACATTCTTGGCTTCTTGGTGGCTGCACAGGAGAGGGTTAAAAAGCTTATTACAAACATTACTCTGTGAAATTAATCCCATCTATGTAGGGTTAGGGGCAATAAATGTGTAAGATATGTCGTGTCGTAAAACCGCGAGACTCTTTCTGATCGTCCGAAAGAGGAAAAAATTCAGAACCTTTCCATTTTTTTGTAAGGGGGGCACTGTTTTGTATTCATCTATTTTATGTGAAAGACTTCCATTACATGATTACTACTTTAGTCTTAAAGCTTCAGTAGGAAGATAAAGAAGGAAATTCGAACTAGGTGGAAAATGAAGTTGCTGATTTTGTATTCATTCTCCAGCTGGTTACTTTTGCATCTTCCGGCTTTTCTATTAGCATTAAAGGCCAGTTTTACAGACCACTGTGGAATTTTTCTTCTCGTCTGTAAAGCAATGCAAAAACCAAAACAAGGACGACTTCATCCAGTCATGTTTGTATCAGAATATATTTATTTAAACAGAAAATGCAATGAAGATACAGATACAACATTGAAACATTCAAACGTTCTTTATGCTACATATATGTTACATGAGCCATTTCATCGCTGCCGCTAGGTTAATGATCTGTCTCAGTGCAACTACATCACAGGAAGTGAAAGGCCTTCACAGCTTGAAACAGGCTGATCTTGTTAAAGTGCTAATGCTTGTTAGCATATCCGATACTCATCTGATATACAGTTGCACAGTTCTCAAGACAAATTTATCTATCTCACTATATCATCCCTGACTGGTCACTGACTCATACAAGTACACTGGAGACATGTCTGTCTGTCTGTCTGTCTGTCTGTCTTTTATCCCTCTTGATGCCTATTCAAGCAAAATTCATCAAACACAGATGATTAGAAGGTACCAATACTGATCGGTTATTTCATGTCACCCTCTATGTTATCTAAAACCAGTTTGCACTGGATGTTAGACACAGTTTTCTGCTCAATTGCTCCCAGAACATACATCCTGTATTTCTCTTTCTATCTCTCCTGATAAATTTGTCTTTCCCTAAATAAGAGTTTGCTCATATTCTCAGAGGAAATGTGTGAGCCAAAATTTGCTGACTTATACGAAACTGGACCATTTCTCAAAGGCAGTGATTTGGGATTCTGAAAGTTCTGGGGCCTCAAGGGTTTTTTCTCAACCATGCAGGCTTCTTCTGAGTCAATGTCCTCTACAAGAATTCGATAGTTTTGTCCACCATTGCTGTCCCACAGATTAATGTTGCCAGATCCTGGACGGAAGGACACACAGAACTCTAAACGATCCTGAACACTGGGACAGAAAGGAATAGGGACGTTAAAGACAAACAGTTCTGTCTCAGAGTTTCCTTTCTTCTCTTTGATAGGCGTACATGGGATGTCCTGGTGGCTTCTCCACGAGTCGTACGTGATGCGAATATGCACGGCTTTCTCTTGACTGATGTTGCAGACCCTCACCTTTCCGAGTAGCGATCCATAGATCAAGGTGCAGCTCTCCAGATGCACCAGAGATTTTGTCAGACCTTCAAAGTATGATGGTAAATCAGCAGGCTGAGTGAACCCCAAACGGAGACGCAGCTGCTTTCCTTGGGCAGATAACTCCGTCTGCACTTTGACCGGTGGAGACAGCTCCTCCATATCGGAGATCGGAGGATCTGACTTGAAGATGCGTACCGCAGTTAGGGACAGTCCTTTAGCATCTGCGAATACTACTCGTTTTTTCTTCTTGAGAATCCCGCAAGGGCTTGTAGAGTTTAAAGGAGAGATAGGAATCTGGGGGGATCTAGGAGGTCTGGGTTGCTGAGAATCGCACATGCTAGGTCTAGAAACAGCATGATGGGCTCTAAGCGTGGACAAGCCCAAAAGTTGTCCTACTGGAGGATGGCGATTCAGGCCCATGTGCATGGCAAGGTCCACTGGCATGACTCTGATTAGAAAAGAAGAAAATGATATTAGAGAAATCTCAGCTTAAAGGGAGGAGCGGCTACAATTTTTTTTGGTTAAAATAAAGTTCAAATTAATTACAGATAAAGTTTAAAAAAAACTTAATTCTTTGAAACCCTCATAAAAGGCTATTGTTGAAATTATTCATACCATTTTTGCTCTTTAACCAGAACTAATACAAATTTTATCTTAATTATAGCAGGTAAATTGTCCTAGTTGCCAAGCACCTAAGGTTTACCGCTACACAGATAGCGTTTCCCTGATAGGAAGTAAAAGATCTCCTGATGAGTTAAATCAGGGCTGTGCAGCATGCAGAATGAACAAAAATATAATAGGATAATAGTTCATAAAAAATACTAAGAATACTTATAGAGGACTTACTTGGCAGTGTTCATTACTCCGTCTGCAAGATCGATGTCTTCTCAACGAAAAGTACACTGAAAAGAAAATCAAACAAGTAAATTTCACTGTGGTGCAGAAATATTAAAAAGTAAAGAAAACATTAATCAAAGCTCATTAGATAATCATGAACAAGTGTAAACAACTCACCCAAAGCCTTTGCTCTTGACTGGGTAATTTAGATTCAGTCACAACAAAGTCTTCTGAATTCGATGGTTTCTTAACGCTGTAAGTCCTATAAAAACGTCAGCACATGATCCCTCCAGCACACGGCTTTGTATCATCTGAAACTGCCACTCACCATGCCACAAGGTTATAAGAGAGCTCCAACGCCTACGTAGTGGGAGAACGGCCCTAACTGCATTGACTCCACCTTTATGCTGGAATGTGGGAGAAAAAAAAAATCAGCAGTATACATTACAATATTTTATGCCTTAAGATGTATGAATGAATAAAATTTAAATATGCTTTAACTGTGCTTGGTGACAATGTGGTCAGTTTAAAATAAAATAAAATAAAAAAAATAATAGTGTAGGTTAGATGATCAAAGTAAATAATACATGTATTTATTTATTTATTTTAGATTTTTTTTATAATATGTTTTATATATAAAGGATGTATAGAAGCATAAAATAGATACAATTTTTTTAGTGTTTTTATCCATAAGTGAAATTTCTCTCTATATAAATTTCAGTATGTTTCACTAAAATATAATGTATATTACACACTATTCAGTAAAAATAGAGATAAATACCTTTCTTAAATAACTTTCTTTTTAAAAGTTTTCTTAGCTACTTAGCTAAAAGGTTCTGGTTTTGAAACTTATAGGAGTGGTGGAGTAGTGGATAGATAGGAGTAGTGGAGTAGTGAGGGTTAAGCAATGGCAGTACTGGGACTTGAACCCTGATTCTTAAAAGCTTGAGCCAACACAGAGTGACAGATTAGAAATTTTAACCTTTTTTTTTGTATCTTCAGATGGAGTGTAGTATAGTATAGTATAGTGTAGTATAGTATAGTATAGTATAGTATATTTAAGCTAGCATAAGTACAGTAAAGTATAGCCTAGCATAAATGTTTGGAGTTATATTTTGGATGATAATTAAAACTTCCATTAGCCTCATAGATAGATGGGAAAATTCAATAGATTCTTTAGCTTGTTTTTTTATGCTAATTTAATGCTATTGCCATATTTCTAGCTGTCTCTGGATGAATGCTAGCACCAATATTGTGTTTGTATCAAAATACAGGTTTAATCGAGCTTCTAATATTATTTTGTCATGAATTGATCTACATAGAAAAACTTTCAACGGTTGTATCACATGAGTTATGAGTCACAGCTGAACCTTGATAAACCACTGATCTTCATTATCATCAGAGAAACTCATCTGGTATACAGGTGCACAGTGCTCGAGAGAGACATCTGTCTCACTGTCTCACCACTGACTCATAAAGGCAAGACAGACATGCCTAACTGTCTGTCTGTTTCTCCTCCCTCCCTCCGTCCCTCCCTCCGTCCCTCCCTCTGGATATCTGTTGGAGGGAAAATTCATCCGACATGAATGATGACGAAAATTTAAATGTCTAGTAAAAAAGAATAAAGACGTTAAAGCGATCTCACAAAGAAGGAAAACTGGCTATGATATTTTTTTAGTTAAATTAAAACATTCTTTGTTTTAACAATTCAGATTCAGTACCGTAGAGTGCAAACGTTTGCACGCCCTTTCCAACAAGATGAACAAGACAAAGAGGTTTTAAGGTTTCACACAGTCATCGATAGAAAACAATAGTTTAATATCTGTTAAAAACATTACAAACTACTATCTTTAAATCAGGCCTGGAATACCAGAGGCTGTTGTCAAAAATATATTTTCTTTTTAAATATATTTTCAGTTCATTTTGCTGTATAAACTTTATATCTTATAAACCAAAACTAGTGATCTTTTGAGCTCAACTTTATATCAATTACAGCAGTTTAACATCCTTTAAAACAATTTTTTGATAGTAATCAAAAATTATTATTCCAGTAGATCGCTAGTAGATCGCTCCCTCCGCTACCGCCTCTGCTCGACTGACTCCACCATCTCACAGGGTAAGATATAAGTATACATTAAGACTCTTCTCTGTTCTGGCACCGAGGTGGTGGAATAAACTTCTCCTAGATGATTCTTTCAACACAGTTTTTAGGCTGATGGTATTCTGATGGTATTCAAGTCTGTGACCTATTGAACCACTGTTAATGTATTCAGTGATTGAGAATTTAAAGCACTTTTGTTTGTTGCTCTGGATAAAGCTGTGTGCCAAAGGCCAGAAATGTGAATGTAAATTTAACATCAGTGATCTAGAGTTGCCTCACAGCAAGAAGGTCCTGGGTTCGAATCCCGGGTTCGAACAGGCAGGGGCCTTTCTGTGTGGAGTTTGCATGTTATCCCAGTGCTTGCTTGCTTGTACTCCGGTTTCCTCCCACAGCCCAAAAACATGTACATTAGGATTAGGTTGATTGGTGATTCTAAATATGTGTGGCCCTGTGATGGACTGCTGACTGGTCCAGGGTGTACCCCTGCCTTTTGCCCACTGTGTGCTGGGATAGGCTCCAGCAGATCCCCGTGACCCTAATTAGGAATAAAGTGGGTATAGACAATGGATGATCTAGAGTTCAGAGCTATGTGTAAAAGCATGAAGCTCTCCAGATGAATTGAATCAGGAATGTCACAGCAGGGAAACTAAATTCTGTCCTGCTCTTTGGTACAGTGGGTAAAATCAATGAATTATATTTGTATTTTTTATTAGTATATAAATGATCTCATTTCATAAATTGTCTAAATTGGCGTCTTTTCACCTATGAGAAATTCCAATATTAGTAAATTTCACTGTGATAGATGAACATCTATTTTCATTTGTATTTCCAAGCAAAGCAAATAAGCCAAAAACACACCAACAAAAAGATTGTGTAAGCTTCTCATGCAAGACCATTGCTACTCATCAAAGAATTTATTTTTCACCTGAATTTAACTTGTGTCTTTTACCTTACATGTCCTTTCAAAACACTTTCGCAGAAGCCCGGTGGCACAATATGTCTTGTTATGTTGTCATAAAAAATGACACAACATGAGACATGATAAATGAGCTATAGATGATCAATGAGCTACAGATCCACCCTGGAGAAGATCTTGGAAAATGTCGTCACTGGAAAGTAAGCGCATTTTTTTCATGTTGAAATTTTGACAGGATAACAGGAATGATAACAGTGTAAAAAAATTTCGGCAGTGTTGATATATTTTATTATTTAACACAAAAAACATTAAATTATGCTTTAAGGGGGACTTGCCAAAGACAGTGTAGTGAGTTTAAAAGATATTTCCAGTGTAGATTAAATGAGCAAAGTAAATTGTGTGTGTGTGTTTAGAAAATAATTTAAAGATATCAGCCTCATATTTCCAGTGGGAAGCTAAAGGAGGAAATTTGGAGATGGAAAACTGAGTAAAGTTGAATTTTATTCCCAGTGCAGAAGATAACCCATGGTCTTCTGTCTCCTTTTTGCATCTCCATCATTTTAAACCAGCCATAAAGACAAATGATCTAGTCATATTTCATTTTTGTGGACGAATGCTAGCACCAAATAAACAGTCATGCTTGTATACATTTGAATACATATTTATTTGCGCCTTTAATATTTATTTCCATAAACAAACATTCATAGAAAACAGATATATTTAAACAGAGTCATATTATTATATGTTACACATTTATATACAGTTATATTACAAGGCATTTCACCACCGGAGCTAGAGTGCAGCTACCTCACAGGAAGTGAAAGACCCTCACAGCTTGAAATTGGCTGACCGTGATAAAGCGCTTATCAGAAAATTCTCATCTGGTTTTACAGGTGTACAGTGTTCCAGAGAGAGAGAGACATCTATCTCGCTGTCTCACCACTGACTTGTCGCTGACTAATACAAGCATGATGAAGTGCAGAGAATTGGCACGAACATAAGCGTCTGTCTGTCTGATTTTTTTTGCTCATTCTTGATGTCTGCCTAAGGCAAAAGCTACTGCTGATGAAAATAAGAATGGACAAATATACACAAAACCCATCACTCATGCTAGAAGGATTTCTCAGCATCAGGAGGTGAGTAACTTCTTGGGATAATGTTCTCTTGCCTACTCCAGGTCTTCAGCATATTTTTGGAGTAAATGTTTGAGTTATAGCTTGTAGGTTTGTATGGAGCGGGACCGTTTCTCAGCGTCAGAGGGCTTTGGATGTTCAGGGTCCTCAAGGGTTTTTTCTCAACCGTTTTTTCCACCACTTCTTCTGAGTCCATGTCCTCCACAAGAATTCGATAGTTTTGTCCACCATTGGTGTCGAACAAAAGCGTGTTGCCAGATCCTAGACGGTATGTCACGTAGAACTCCAGGCGATCCTCTGCATTGGGATAGAAAGGAACAGGAACGTTAAAGATGAACATTTCTGTCTCGGAGCTTCCGTTCTTCTCTTGGATAGGGGTACACGGGATGTCCTGTTGGCTTCTCCACGAGTCGTGCGTGATGCGGATATGCACAGCTTTCTCTGCACTGACGTTGCAGACCCTCACCTTTCCGAGTAGCGATCCATAGATCAAGGTGCAGCTCTCCAGACGCACCAGAGATTTTGTCAGGCTTTCAAGGAATGATGGGAAATCGGCAGAAGGCTGAGTGAACCCCAAGCGGAGACGAAGCTTCTTGTTTTGCACAGATGACTCTGTCTGGAATTTGAAAGGTGGAGAAATCTCCTCCACTTCAGAGATCGGGGGATCTGATTCAAAGATCCTCACCGCAGTAAGAGGCAGTCCTTTATCGTCTGCAAACACCACTCGTTTTTTCTTTTTGAGCGTCCCCCAAGGGCTCGTAAAGTTTAGGGTGCTCAAAGGGGAGATGGGAGTCTGTGGGGATCTAGGACTTTTGGGACGCAGAGAATCGTATGTGCTAGGTCTGGAGACAGTACGATGGGATCTAAACGTGGACAATCCCAGAAGATTTTCCAGTGAAGCATGGCGACTCAGGCGCGTGTGCATGGACAGATCCAGTGGCATGACTCTGATTAGAAAAGAAGGAAAGGATATTAGAGCAATATTACACTGAAGATAAGAGTAGCTTCAGCCAGAGTACTTTGGTTTGAATAAAGTTTAATAGTATATACCTGAGTGGAAAAGTTCTATTTGGATTTAATTAATTTTATTATTCAATACATTTAGTAAATTAGGTTTCACAGATTATCTCAATTATATTGAAAAAATAAAATAAAACCATTGCAATACTTTTGAAATCAAGCCAAGGAATATTATATCTGTATGTGTATATATATATATATATATATATATATATATTTACAATACTTTTAATACTATTCTGTTTTTTTTCACGGTCCATTCTTTGAATTTTTCTTATCTAATAATAAAAGCAGGTAAGATGGCCTTTTAAACAGTTTAGTTGCTAAGTGCCTGAAGGTAATGCAGTATCTACATACGTATTTCCCCTGTTTTAACATGTCTTTTTTGAATAAAGAGCTTGATCATTTGTTCAGAGAAACGAAACTGTGCTTTGGTGCATTGTGCAAAATTGCTGGAAATCACAATATTATTTCATACAAAATGTAACAGTTGTTGCTTACTTACTTTGCTGCACACATTCCTGCGTCTGGAAAGATCAGTGTCTCTCACAAAAAAAGTCCACTGAAAAGAAGAAATGGAAAAATTTAATTTCACGATAGTTCAGTATTTTAGTTTCTGGATTCTATGTTAGAACACTAATAAATAGAATATCCAAGTTACTCACCTGATACTTTTACTCTTCAGCAGGAAGTTTGTTTTGGTTGTGTGTATTTGCCTTGTGGCTTTAGTCTATAACTCTTCTGATGAAAACACAACCGTAAGATCCTGCTAGTGCGCTGCTGGTCCTGTATATCATCTGCAAGCGTCACACAATATGCTTCATGATTATAGGTGTTCCTCAATAAGCTGCAACACCTTCTGAAGGAACAGCCCAAACTGCATTGTAACACCACCCAGGATTAGACTTTAGAGAATTCCATCACAATTGTTGCCAGGTTACCAGGAATGCTAACATGGGAAATGGGAATATTTATAGCAGTATGGAAATCTTTTAACCGGGCTTTGTGAGAATATAATCGGTAAAGAACAACAACAAAAACATAGTTTTCAGACTGCAGTAGCATGAACAGTATTGTAGATTAAATTATTATAGTAATTAATGTTTTTTATCAAGAATATATTATATAAAATGGAGAACATTGGGTTTAAATAAACATAAATGAAAATTTCTATACTGTGTATTGCACAAACATATAATGTATACTATAGTATAAGATAGAACGGGTACATGGTATGCTATACCTTAAAATACCTTAGCATAGCAAAGTAGGCCAGCACATAGAAATATATGACAATATAGTACACCATAATATAGCCCTGTATTGCTTAAAAATGTAGTATAGTATAGTATAGTATAGTATAGTATAGTATAGTATAGTATAGTATAGTATAGTATAGTATAGTAGCAGTGCATAGTACAGTAGAATACAACACTGCAGCACATCATACTATAGTGTTTAGCGTATCATACTACGGTGTAGTGCTGTGTAGTATAGTATACCATAGTATATACTGCATATTGCACCCTAAACTCTGAGACTGTACCATACAATGATGTCTGTTTGCTTCCATTCCATGCAACAAAGTTGCGTGAATTTAGTAAATATATTCTCTCTCTCTCTCTCTCTCTCTCTCTCTTTCTCTGGTGGTTGGATGGGAAATATGTATGTGAAACATTTTCAACCATGTTGTCTTTCAAGGCAAGCTGGTTGAAACCAGGCAACCAGGGTTCTAAAATATCTAAAATATGCAAGTAAATACCATGAGGCATGATATCATCAATACTTACTATATTTTCAAGAATCCCTGTACCACAAGGTCCAAAAAATGTCCAGTGTATTATCTATCATGCGTCCACAAATAAAGTCATGATTGTCACAGTCGTAAAACAAGTTTTTTGGGAGTAGTGTGTCTGTGGTGTGTGTGAGAGAGTGTGAGAGTGTGAGAGAACATATTTGGGTGTGTGAGTCTGAGATTCTTTGCTGTCACTCCAAACCACTCCTTATGAATGCCCATGGTTTCTATGGTAACAAGATATGCAACTCTTCTGAAGTCCAGGGCTCGGCATTGATGGGGCACATGGTTTCAAAAGTGATGAGCTCATGTTTGTTTTGTGCCCACGCACGGGTGCCTTGAAGGAGAGGTAGTGGTGTTGGTGGAAGAAGGACAAGGGTGGGCTGCTGTTGCATAACAGAAACCGTGTGTTTAGGTCTCACGGTACGTTATGATATTCTTCATGTCCGTATTGTGTTTCCACTAATCTCCTTTCAATCACAAATAAATACTAAATGATCCTAAATACCTTTCTCCCATCTGTTTCCAAAGGCACAGCTGCAGCTTAATGGTGATAAAGCCGCAAACGTCACGTTAAACAGGTTTGCGTCATCGTCCCAATTGACACAGCGCTTCAGCATGTCGGGACACCCTCCGTTTAACGTCAGCCAGAAGATCATAATAACATCATGCTCATTATCTCCTTAAAAGTGTATGAGATAAAAGCGTTTTTGCACTCCCAGTTTTTAATAGAATAGGAATTTATATTTATTGATATATTTTGCTATTGTTCTGTTAAAAATAATGCTATTTTCTCACACTGAAAATATTCAACTCAGAATAAAAAATGAGCATTAAATATAGAGTATAAAATGAATAAATAAAATAAATGACATGCTAGGGTTAAAAAAATTTCAAGTGAAAAATAATTCTATTTACAGTAATTCTAAGGTTTTTATTTACATTCGTAATGTTTAAAATGTCGCAAATGTACACGTTAGTGCAGTTAAAAAAGGAAAATGTGTTTATTTTTTAATGCTTTAAAGATGTTTCACACTGTCTTCCTTTACAAGTGCAATAGCCATTAAAGAAACATCCCAAATTCTGGCACAGCATGAATGGGTGGATGGATGGATTTGTTGTTAACAATAACAAAAATGATGAACTGTTCCCTAAGGTGCCGCTGCAGAATGGTGCAATCTGTTCTAACTACACTGACAGCAGGGGTACAAACGTTACAAGAATTGACAAATGACTTGATTTAATGCTCAAAATGTAATAAAATAGTATGAAAAAAGCCAACGTGTAGTAAAAACATGGAAAAAAGTTACTAAAATGCTAAAGTTTATTCTATTCCTCAAGCATCGCATTGGGTATTGTTTATTTATTTATGTATTTATTAGGGCTGGGCAACGATTAAAATTTTTAATCGCGATTAATTGCATGATTGTCATGAGTCATAACGTGCGTTAATGCTCTCTCTCTCTCTCCATGGTTTGTCTGTGTGTCTATTCAGAGACGCTGAGCAACAGACATTTAAAATTATTTACAAAATAATAAAAACTGCGTTAATGCGCGTTAAAATAATTGTCAGCGTTAATTAATTAATGAGTTAACGCGATAATAACGTGTTAACTTGCCCAGCCCTAGTATTTATGTATTTCTGAAATCACAAGCACAGGATTTCTCTTTTAACTATTTCAAGTGAAGACACATATGTAATGTACTTTGTACCTGAGCTGTACTCAGGTTCCACTCAGTGATTGCAAAATCGTACAATTCAATCAAAAAACAATAAAAATCTTCTGAGTAACCAAAAGTGAATATTCAGTGGTTCGTTCAGTGATGGTCCCTCTGGGTTTCTTTCTTTTTCCTGTGCAAAAATTGACATTTGTTCATCAGGGGTTGTGTATCAGCTACGACCTGAAGAAGCTAATCACACAAGAGAGCAGGACTAATGTTACATGTTGTAACAGATCCGAGTGCCTGAGTGCTGATTAACTGCAGATTTGGGACCAAGCCCTGATCTCTGATAGTGTGGTTTAGGTTCATACCATTCTTACACACCTACTACATCACCTGAACCTTAAACACACTCCTTTTACACTGTACAGGTGTGTTAGATCGGGTCTGAAACTGGAATAGGAACATTTTTGTTATAAAAGTGAGGTCTGTTCTCAGTTTATTTAGATTACAGCCCTTCCCTTTCTCACTGACTGAAATAAAGTCTTAGATTACAATACAGAAGGTCAAGCATAAATTGTAAAAGCTCTAAATTTGTACTGTATAAATGCACTGAATTCTGAATTATTCTTAAAAAATGTTCTTAATTATATCTTAAATATTGACAACTATATATATATATATATATATATTTCTGGGCTGTTTCGGCAGCAAAAGGGGCACCACGTTATTAGGCAGGTGGTCATAATGTTATGCCTGACCGGTGTATATCACAATAGCATTTAAAAGATATAAAAGTGTACCTGAAATATATTGCAGAGTATTTTACACATGACTTTAAACTGAATTAAACCCTGCAAAAGCACTTTTAACCTGGAGATCATCACATGTTGAGCTTGCAGTGCCGAAATATATTTATAGAAATGCATAATAAATGAAGTTGAAAACATCTGGAAGTGAAGCACATCATGAACATCCCCCGAAGAGACAAAGTCTAAGCGCCACCTGTTGGTTAAACGTGTGAACTAATCGTGCAGTACTTTGACCTTTCCTGTTCGGATGACTTTCCTTTGTGAGTCGTTGCTATAGAAACAGTCGATCTCGTGAATATTTGCCTGTGGTTTGAGTTGCACTAGTGTCAGATCCGCTGTTAAAAAAAAGTTATCTAAACTTTCCGACCAATCAGAATCCAGAACTCAGCAGCACTGAGGTGAACTTTTCTCCCACACAGTGGCATTTAGGAGACACTGGTATGTCCAGTATGGCATGAAACAATGCTCAGGAATTTTCATTTCATTTAAATGTTTCTCAGTACTCGAATAATCCATCATGTGTTTATTTAGAAAGTTATGTTACTAATCAGACTTCAGGCATGCTGATTAGTTTTAGAGATTCAGTGGTTCGTTCAGTGATGGTCCCTCTGGGTTTCTTTCTTTTTCCTGTGCAAAAATTGACATTTGTTCATCAGGGGTTGTGTATCAGCTACGACCTGAAGAAGCTAATCACACAAGAGAGCAGGACTAATGTTACATGTTGTAACAGATCCGAGTGCCTGAGTGCTGATTAACTGCAGATTTGGGACCAAGCCCTGATCTCTGATAGTGTGGTTTAGGTTCATACCATTCTTACACACCTACTACATCACCTGAACCTTAAACACACTCCTTTTACACTGTACAGGTGTGTTAGATCGGGTCTGAAACTGGAATAGGAACATTTTTGTTATAAAAGTGAGGTCTGTTCTCAGTTTATTTAGATTACAGCCCTTCCCTTTCTCACTGACGGAAATCAAGTCTTAGATTACAATACAGAAGGTCAAGCATAAATTGTAAAAGCTCTAAACTTGTACTGTATAAATGCACTGAATTCTGAATTATTCTTAAAATAAAGTTCTTAATAATATCTTAAATATAGGCTAATGTATATAATATTCCTCTTATAAGGTTACATTAAACTAATACTAATTATAAGACTATGGCAAATTTCAAAGCTTGACATCTTCTATATACTTTTTTTCTAAATAGGATAGATAGATAGATAGATAGATAGATAGATAGATAGATAGATAGATAGATAGATAGATAGATAGATAGATAGATAGATAGATAGATAGCTATCTTCTAGCAAAATAAAAATATTGAAAGCTTGAAATAAATAAATGCATCTAAAAAGAACAAGCTAAATAATCGTACATGACTTATAAATATATTTCAGTTCAAGATATATTCAGCTGTTAAGCTTTTGAACAAATCTATTCCATTATTTTATTTTAATAAATGTATATTATATCTAATAATACATGTGATAAGAAAAGAAGAGAGCTATTAGAGGAATTTAAAAATAAAACCAGGAATCCATTCATGATATGACAAACTAATTTACAGAAATGTGTGGGTGGATAAACATTTATTTATTTATTTATTTATTTATTTATTTATTTATTTATTTATTTATTTATTTATTTATTTATTTATTTATTCATTCATTCATTCATGTAAACGATTTAACTGACTAGTTGCTTATTACTTTAATTTAGGTTTAAATATTTAGTTTATATTTATTTAGCACAAACATACAGTATGTACACCGATCAGGCATAACATTATGACCACTGAGAGGTGAAGTGAATAAGACTGAGTATCTCCTCATCATGGCACCTGTTAGTGGGTGGGATATATTAGGCAGCAAGTCAACATTTTGTCCTCAAAGTTGATGTTAGAAGCAGGAAAAATGGACAAGTGTAAGGATTTGTGCGAGTTTGATGAAGGGCCAAATTGTGATGGCTAGACCACTGGATCAGAGCATCTCCAAAACTGCAGCTCTTGTGGGGTGTTCCCGGTCTGCAGTGGTCAGTATCTATCAAAAGTGGTCCAAGGAAGAACAGTGGTGACCCGGAGACAGGGTCATGGGCGGCCAAGGCTCATTGATGCACGTGGGGAGTGAAGGCTGGCCTGAAATATATTGCAGAGTATTTTACACATGACTTTAAACTGAATTAAACCCTGCAAAAGCACTTTTAACCTGGAGATCATCACATGTTGAGCTTGCAGTGCCGAAATATATTTATAAAAATGCATAATAAATGAAGTTGAAAACATCTGGAAGTGAAGCACATCATGAATATCCCTCGAAGAGACAAAGTCTAAGCGCCACCTGTTGGTTAAACGTGTGAACTAATCGTGCAGTACTTTGACCTTTCCTGTTCGGATGACTTTCCTTTGTGAGTCGTTGCTATAGAAACAGTCGATCGCGTGAATATTTGCCTGTGGTTTGAGTTGCACTAGTGTCAGATCTGCTGTTAAAACAAAAGTCATCTAAACCTTCTGGCCAATCAGAATCCAGATAATAATCCATCATGTGTTTATTTAGAAAGTTATGTTACTAATCAGACTGGTTAGTTTTAGGGAACAATACTAACCTTGCAGAGTTTACCTGTTGTAACAGATCTGAGTGCCTGAGTGCTGATTAATTACAGATTTGAAACCCCGCCCTGATCTCTGACAGTGTGGTTTAATTTCTTACACACCTACTTCATCATCCCAACCTTAAACACACTCCTTTACACTGCACAGGTGTGTTAGATCGGCTCTGAAACTAGGATAGGAACTTTGAGAAACTAGGTTCTGTTTCTTTACATTACAGCCTGTCCCTGTTTCTGACAAATCCTTTAAAATGTTCCTGACTGAAACCAAGAATTATATTAATATACTGTAGCTTTATTATAGAAAATATATCAGAATATATACTATAGTCCTGTACACTGAAATGTACATAATATAATATGTTTTACAAATAAGAAAGATAAGTCGATAAGAATAAAGAGAGAGTTTGCAGTGAACACTGAAGGAGTGAGAGATTTGGCCATGGGGAAAAAAATAACAAAAAGCAAAAAATTAAATTAAATTAAATTAAATTAAATTAAATTAAATTAAATTAAATTAAATTAAATTAAATTAAATTAAATTAAATTAAATTAAATTAAATTAAAAAGTAATTAAAAATAATAGCACCAAATAATTCACTCTTCATTCATTATGAGAAAAAAGACAAATCATAATATTTCAATATTCTTTCCAGGTTGCTAACTTGAGTGTTCTGATCTAATTTGTAGAACATATTTTATTTTTACACAAATATTTTTTTGGTGTGTGTAATAGAAATTTGTTCTATTGTGTACAATGACAATAAAGTATCTTTATACCAAATAACAATATATATAACCAATATATTTTAATCCTATACAAAAATGTTCATATATTGTTAAATCCATCAGTTCAGTATTCATCAGAATACATCAGATATCAGAACAGATTTCTTACCATGAGGATATGAGACACCGTATCTAGGATAAGCTACAAACTCAAATGAAAAGATGCAGAAATGAACAAAATACAGAACTGGATTTATTCATTTTTATCATTCAGGTGTCGGAAGTGAACCCCATCAGTCCAGAACACACCAATTCCATCATTCACAGAAAACTTTTAATCTTTCTTGACATTTAAAATACAAGTCCAAGAGACGACGTCAGAGCGCCACCTGTCGGTCAAACCTGTGAACTGATTGTGAAGCATGATGAAACAAGTACTTTATTAGAATATAATAATAATTATTTTTCTTTTTACAGAATGGTGGATTTGGCATTCGGTACCTCTTCTTTTTTCTTTTATTGTAATACCAAAAAATAAATCAATAAATAAAAAAATAACCTCACAGGAGATTGTATGTATTTTCACATGCGCTTATGGGAGTAAAACCTGTGACATGAATAATCTATGATCACAAGAAAATAAGTAAATGAATGAATGAATGAATAAATGAATGAATGAATGAATGAATGAATGAATAAATAACCATGTGAAAATAAATGTGTTATATACTTATATAAATAAAGTGATTTTATCATTTAAAAAAAATGCTAAAAAGACAAGGACAGAAAACAAAGAAAAAAGAAAAAGTGCAAAATTGTAAAAAGGAAACTGAAGAGAAATAGAGAGAAAAACAAAATTTGAAAATGTACAGAAAAAGAAATATATATACATACAGTAAATACATACATGCGTTTAAAAAAAAAACAAAGAAAGGGAAATCTAGCTTGTATTTTTCTTCTTTATTCATGTATAAATCTTTAATCTTTTGTTCTAAATATATTCACTGAAAATTTTCAGCTGATGTTGTTGACTGTTCCGTATCTATATGTGGTGTCCATCTCATCTCCTGTTTCAATAGCAATATATAAATCCATTATTATTTACTGATGTATCATCCTGACACTTTGGCAAAGCCCAGAGACCAGAGTTTCACAGAAATAAATAAGTTCAAAACTATCACCTTTAACCTCTCACCACTATAGTGTCATAAACATCGTAAAGGTAAAGTGTCTCCTCATATCTCCTCATGCAGTGAGGAGCTCCCACATGTGCACTCATTAGGTTGTAATTGGTTGCTTGTGCTTCACTGAATCCATAATTTCTTACAGATAGTGAAAAATCAATAAGGATGGCTTCAGGTGAATGATTCGGTTCAGCAGGTACGCTCTGTTATCCAGAAAGTTCCAGTTTATCACCAAGACGCCACCGGCTACCCAAATGTCACTAACTCTATCCTCTGGTCCTTCTTCTAATCTCATTATTGATCTTTACAGGTGCAGATCTTTACAGATTGGGCACACTCTAGTTTGTTTCACTCGATAGTCATTAATCTCCAAATAAGATTCAGTCTGGAATAAATGAGTCAGTGACTCAAAAATCTCTTATATTCCTTGTCTTCATTTTCACATTTATTGAGTCTTTGTTATGAGTTTTAGCCTATCTATCCATTCATCCACCCATCCATCCATCCATCCATCCATCCATCCACCCATCCATCCAACACAGAGTCTCCATCCACCCATCCATCCATGCATCTCTCCATGCATCTCTCCATCCATGCATCCCTCCATTAATCCATCCATTCTTACACCTAACAGGGGTATAGTTCTTTAAACACTAGCACTGAAAATGATTGTAGTGTATCGAGTGATTGAGCCATCCATCCATCCATCCATCTATCCATCCATCCATCCATCCATCCACCCATCCATCCATCCATTCATCCATTCATCCATCCATCCATCCATCCATCCATCCACCCATCCATCCATCCAACACAGAGTCTCCATCCACCCATCCATCCATGCATCTCTCCATGCATCTCTCCATCCATGCATCCCTCCATTAATCCATCCATTCTTACACCTAACAGGGGTATAGTTCTTTAAACACTAGCACTGAAAATGATTGTAGTGTATCGAGTGATTGAGCCATCCATCCATCCATCCTTCCATCCATCCTTCCATCCATCTATCCATCCATCCATCTATCCATCCATCCATCCATCCATCCACCCATCCATCCATCCATCCACCCATCCATCCATCCATCCATCCATCCACCCATCCATCCATCCACCCATCCATCCATCCATCCACCCATCCATCCACCCATCCATCCACCCATCCATCCATCCATCCATCCATCCATCCACCCATCCATCCATCCACCCATCCATCTATCCTTACACCGAACAGGTGTAAAATTCTTTAAACACTAGCACTGAAAATTATTGTAGTGTAATATCACAGCGTCCAGATGATGGCAGCAAAATGCCACATAAAGATCTCTCTGAATCTCAAACACCCTCTCTGTCTGTCTTTCTGTCCTCTCTCTCTCTCTCTCTCTCTCTCTCTCTCTCTCTCTCTCTCTCTCTCTCTTAGTCTGCAGTGCAGTGCTCCCCCCATGTTTTCTTTGACACATCAACAAAAATCCCTTATTGCACAAATATGGCTGAAAACTGTTTCTTATTTACAGATTTTGCAACAATTTCCAATACTGTGTGATGTTCACATCTTATTTTAAATGGCAGTTATGTAAAGAACTTGTTGCTCAAATTGTTGTCATGGCAACAAAATTATTTTGCCCCAGCACTACCGGCTCTATTGTGGAGAAAAATAAAAAGTTTACAGACATGGCCACTGTGTCTGTCAGTCAAAGTAAAGAAGATGTGGTCATTGTGTCTGTAAGGACTAGTGAAGAGAGTGTGGTCATTGTTAGAACCAGTGACAAGGGTGTGGTCATTGTTATGGCCAATGAAGGGGATGTGGTTACTGTCAGGACCAGTGAAGAAGGTGTGGTCACTGTTAGGACCACTGAAGGTGGTGTAGTTACTGTCAGTCCCAGAGAAGAAGGCATGGTCACTTTCAGTCCCTGTGAAGGGGGCATGATCACTGTCAGTCCCATGGAAGAGGGCGTGGTCACAGTTAGAACCAGTGAAGGGGTCGTAGTCACAGTTACTAGTAGTGAAAGGGGCATGGTCACAGTCAGTCCCAGTGAAGGTTATGTGGTCACTGTCAGGCCCAGAGATGAGGGTGTGGTCACTGTCAGTCCCAGTGAAGGGAGCATGATCACTGTCAGTCACAGTAAAGGTGATGTAGTCACTGTCAGTCCCATGGAAGAGGGTGTGGTCACTGTTAGGACCAGCAAAAGAGGCATTGTTAAGGAACACACAAAATGGCCAAAATTTTGTTGCCACCTGTCCACTGCACCCATGTTGCTATTATAATATTCTAATTTAATTCTAATGATTTCCGCTGTTCTGGGAAGGCTTTATATTAGATGCTGAAGCGTAGCTGTGGGGATTTGCTTATTCAGCTGCAAGGGCATTAGCGAGGTCAGACACTGATGTCGGGCGAGACGGTCTGCATTTACTTTGAGAAGCTGGATGAACTGGATGTGGTCTGAGACTAATATAATGCAGCAATAATACAGCAAATATTTTGCATGAGCTTCTATAAGCTGTTTGAAACATTACGCTCATAGCTGCTGTGCAAAACTAAACAATTAAATACTGGGCATGAAACATGTCTTGGCTGACTGACTGCATTCGACTACAAGCAGAGAAAATTGATGAAAATTGAATGCTGGTATACTTTAGGTATAATTGTGCATAATGCTGCTTTATTTTTCCACTATTAAAATACATCTTTATGAAATTCATTCATTTATCAAAGCAGCTGCAGTCTTAAGCCATCATAGCAACCAGAGCTCAGGATCAGTGACATCCCAGGAGAAGCATGTGCATCTCGACAGCATGTAAGAGATAGATAGGTAGATAGACAGAGAGAGAGAGAGAGCGAGAGAGAGAGAGAGATTATTCCTGCCTCACTTGCCATCTTCTCTTGCTGTGCTTCTCAACCAGATGCAGCTTTTAAGTACAAATCTACTGCATCCAAGTAAAATATTATACAATGCTGAAAGAGTCTTGGTCATAAACTTTTTTAGAGGAAGTCGAAATTTTTGGATGTAGACGTGGGAAAAAATACAGCAGTAAAGCTCAAAAAAGCCAGAAGCAGACAGAAGAAGTCTCCAGTGTCAGTGCTTTGTAACAGTCAGGTTGAGTTTCTCAGCACAGGAAAGTAAAGACAGAGAGAGAGAGAGAGAGAGAGAGAGAGAGAGAGAGAGAGAGAGAGGGGGAGAGAAGACAACTTAATTTTTTTTTTTACCTCAAACCGTTAAAAAATGCCACTCATGAATAAAAGGAATGTTTTAATTGTGGGCAAATCGCTGTAGTGTTAGCAGAATAACACACTTTGGGCCACACGGTTTCGGTGTGTTAACACATCACCCAGGCATGGAGTCATTTTTGTAAAAGCAGCACGGTCTATTGTGTTTTATTCCTTACACAATACAAAATACAGCTGTTCCCAGCTTATAATAGCACCTTATCATGCTAACATCACAAAAAAAAAACCTTGTGAGTTGGCTTTTCAGGAGGAAGTAACATGTTTTTTTTTGTTTTGTTTTTTTTGCAGATGTGGGCGGGGCTTATTCTTGGGCTAAAAATTGTAAGCAAAAATAAAAAATAAAAAAAATAAAAAAACAAAAAAATAAACCTTGAAGAATTGTCCAGCAATTGTGGAAGCTTTTTCTAAAATCTATTCAGAATAATTTGGCTATTAAAGATCTTTTTAAAGATAAAAAAACAAAACAAAAAACAAAACAAAACAAATTTTTTAATTTAAATGTATTTTTCCCGACATCAGATCATATTATTAATGACTTCTGCCTCATTTATTCCAAAACTATCCATTTTTATCTTCTGTTTGCTTTTCAGTCTGTCTACACCAACACATATTTCCATCTCTCTCTCTCTCTCTCTATTTTTTTTTTAAATAAAATAAATCTCATTTTTTATATCTGACTTATCTCTAAACGCCTACACTGCATCATGTGTTGTACCTGTACACGTAAATATTTTACTCAACCTCCATTCAGTGGCTTTTTAGACAGAGTTGTGTCTATAAACCCACCGTGTGTGGTCATGTAGTACGCTTTATTAAAGCTAAAACGAACGGGTGCAGCAGACATCTAATCTACACGTGAGGCGATTTAATCAAAAATCCATTTCGGCTTTTTAATAACGCAGTGCTTAACAGTGTGGGAAATGCGACAGGCGATCAAGACGTATCTTATTACCGATCACTCTTCGCTGCAGAAGAAGACCAGATACTCAAATCTCAGCATTCTTTCTTTTTACTTTTTGTTTACTTTTTGAAATGGAAGGCTACATTTCCAAAGTACTGTGGGTTTTACAAATACAAGGAATTTGCCTTGGTGTATTGGTGCACAATAATAAACAAAAAAAAATTAAAAAGAAAAATCTAAGAATTTTAATCAAGATTAACTGTGTAGAAAATATAGAGAAATATATCCACTGTGTTAGAGTGCAGTATTATATTGTACAGAAAAGTAACCTAGTGTAAACAATAAATGACCAAAGCTACAGTCAGTGCAGGTGGAAACTAACTGGACATTAACTGGATATTAGTGACCAACTAATATAATATATTTTGAAGAAAATAAGAAATAGTTGAAATATCTGCAGTGAAAGACAAGGAAAGAAACGGACAGATGATGAAAGATAGATGAAAAAGAAAAGACTTTTTCATCACACAAAAGGTTCTTCATGGCACTAAAAAATAAAAAGAGGTTCTTTTATACTGAAAGATTTAGACTGAAAGGAACCAAAAATTGTCTTCTATGGCAGGGGATCCCCAACCACCGGGCCATGGATCATTTGGTACTGGGCCACAAAAAACAATAAACTTATCAGTTTATATATAAGTTAAAATTATATGTATTTTATTTTGAAAAACCTCGCCAGACTCTTGCATTTGACTCAGTCACGGGTTTTTCCATACATCAGTAAGTCCGCAAGCTAACCCATGCTAAAATGTCCCAAAAACAAATGTCAACCCCCCGACCCCCTGCGAGCCGTGGTAAAATGATCCGATATCAAAAGGTTGGGGATTAAACTGATGAACTAAAACCCCGCCTTTTTGATTTATTTTTAAAACTGAAAGACTTTTCCATATAAATTTACTCCAGCATGATGTTTTAAAAGTTTTCAAAGGCGCACCAGGAGACAAGGACGCACTGAACTTTTAACCAGATGAAAAAGAAACTGATGTGGGATTGATTACGGGATATTATTACAAACGTAGATCAGACTTTGCTGCTTCAAAGGAGTTTATTTGAATCAAATCAGCTTTCAGCTTTTTCTGACATATTAAAGGAAATCGGCAGATTGCAGACCAAAAAGCTGAGAAGCTGATATTCCTAGAGCTACAGGAAATGTGAGGAACTCATACTGCAGTTTTAAAGTGAATGTGTACTACACAACTTTCACACAGAAGTCTTTTATTTTGTCATGTTTAAAGCGTGCCCTGATTTACATGACAAAAGTACTCCACATTTTTTTGTCAACTTGTCAGGATTCTTTTGTGTCGTAAATCATGATAACGACAAGGATTTAAAATGATTTTATTACTCATTAAGATATTGACAACTCTGGGTTATAATAAAATCATTGTTTAATAACTTGAATAAATCCTTCAGCATTATTATATAATGGTGCTGAATGGGGAAGTGGTAGCTTAGTGGTTAAGCTGTTAGACTTTTTTTCGGAAGGTTGTAAGTTTGAATCCCAAATCCACCAGGCTCCCACTGCTGGGCCCCCGGGCAAGGCCCTTAACCCTCGGTTATTTAAATTGACATAACAACAACATTAAAATGTAAGTAGCTCTGGATAAGCATGTCTGATAAATAATGTAAATGTACACTGATCAGAAATAACACTGTAAGTGCTAACAGGTGACGTGAATAAGACTGATGATCTCCTCATCATGGCACCTGTTAGTGGGTGGGATATATTAGGCAGCAAGTGAACATTTTGTCCTCAAAGTTGATGTTAGAAGCAGGAAAAATGGACAAGCGTAAGGATTTGAGTGAGTTTGATGAATTGTGATGGCTAGACCACTGGATCAGAGCATCTCCAAAACTGCAGCTCTTGTGGGGTGTTCCCGGTCTGCAGTGGTCAGTATCTATCAAAAGTGGTCCAAGGAAGGAACAGTGGGGAACCGGCGACAGGGTCACACCTTGCAACTTAAAGGACTTAAAGGATCTGCTGCTAACATCTTGGTTCCAGATACCACAGCACACCTTCAGGGATCTAGTGGAGTCCATGCCTCGACAGGTCAGGGCTGTTTTGGCAGCAAAAAGGGACCAACACAATATTAGGCAGAAGGTGGCTAATCAGTGTATATAATATTTCAATGCAGCTCTTATGAAAGCATCATGAATAAGTCGATACACTTCAAAATAAACTGTTGCTGAACCAAATATTCGCTTTTATTAACATTTTAGATTCTCTGAACAATTCATAGAAACATCCTCGATTACTGCACAGTTTCAGACAGAGTCATCTGGTGTTTTTTTAAATTAGCTGGAAGACAGGTGTCTGTTATTACAGTGTGTTATAGTTTCTCTTTAATTCTGCTGAATTTAATCAGTTTAGAGCAAAGGCAGCAAAAGTTTTCTAAAAGTGAATGATTACAACATCTGTAGCACATCCACAGCTGCAGCCAATCAACTACATAAATATAAAGGAAAGTCATCTTGGAAAGAAAAGAACTTTCTAGAAGTTTTCCATTTCTTGATTTCTTGTAATCTGTGATTGATAATGTGGTGATTGTTTAAAGATGACCGCAGAGTGTATTCGGAGTGTGGCTTTGATTTTATGGAGCTGAGAATTCCTGTAAAGCTGTACTTAAACGAGCTTAAACCTCAGTTTAATGTTGAGAGACATCCAAGTTTATAAATCCAATAAAATGCGATGATAAGTGAAATCTCTGCCCAAGGCTTTTTTATGTGTAGGAAATGTTTGTGTCAGAGTTGAGAGAGAGAGAGAGAGAGAGATGATATATTTTCTACCTTAGTGAGGTTCATTTCATCTGACAGAATGGAAAAAAAAAGAAAAACCTTGAAACGTGCCACACACAGAGTCAAATACATGGCTGCGCATTTCTTCTGCTTGCGTCTTCATCTGGAGGCTGCGCACGTCGGCGGAGCTGCGGGAGCGTCTGCGCAGCAGGGAGTCTGATAGCTGTTAGCTGCTGGCTCGGAGAGAATCAGGCTCCTGACTGCATGGTGTTCATGATTGCAGCTATCTGAACAGGTTTCTGTGTCGGGGTCATGCGCCTCTAACTACCCCATCCAGCGCAGTGTGCAGGGGTCCTGCGGGTCCTCAAACAACCCGGGAATTGCGCAATGGTTTTCCAATTATGACAGGATGTAGAGGAAGTGAAAAGAAAAGCTTTCATATACCTTTATGCCTTTATTATTTTTTTTTTTCTCCTGGTACTGCGGATACAGTGAAATAAAATGATTTATTTTTCTACAGTGGCATTGATCTCGTGCCTTATTATGTTCTTATCACATTCTACGTTTTCAAAAGCTTAAATTCTACATTTTATAATAAAAATCTATATAAGAATATTGCATATTTCTATGGGCCATAATTTTGTATGACTAAGAAAAATCACTATGCACAACAAAGGCAAACACAGTTTAGACGTTTGTTGCTTCAAGGGTGGCATTTTAATTTATTTATTTAATTTATTTACTTATTTATTTATTTTATTTTATACTATAAAAATATTTTCTGTTATAGACTATAAAATGTTTTCTATGGCATTAAGAAAAAAGAGGAGAGAACCAGTAATTAATACAGTCATATTTATGGATTTAATAATGACCTCAAAAGGCATTTTTTTCTTGTTATATCATTTACAGCCAAAACATACATTTCAATGTGATATACAATACCAGGTTTCAAGGTCAAGGTCATAATTGTGTGTACGGTAAAAACGACACACACACACCGGTGTATTCATGCAGCGGTGTGTGTAAATGTCCTCGCAGCCCATAATTCTGTCGTTACATTTGAATAGTAATGTGTGTCTTGCTTTTTTAGGACAGGACATTCGCTTCTTTTATAAAACTCCCCAGCAAACCGGCTCCGGAGTGAGGAGAAAAATGTTCTGCTAAGCCTTTTGTGGAGTTTAGATGACCGTGTAACAGCCTCGAGCCTCTATGGAAAGAAATACGGGCTGGCTGGAGAGCGCTTTCTGCTGGACGTCTCTCCTATTTCTTGCAATTTGCTGTGATTTGATGTACTGTAAAGATACTTGAGACGGCGGTGTGTAAGAAAGACGGGGAACGAATATGAGACGTGGAACAGGAACAGGAAGAGGAGATACAGCATCCTGAGGGATGTCATCCACACACACACACACACACACACACACATACACACACACAAGGTCAGGAAGAGCTCCGTGTGGAAATATCTATCCTCCTCCTTTATTCTGTCATTTGTCCCTATAACACCTTCATCTCTTAGAGTAAGGTTATCTTCAGCCGCCTGATTCACGAGGTGGCTTTCTTTCTGATTTTGTTGGTGCCTCCTGATGACTTTAGTTATGTCGGAGATGAGCTGTCGCACCTCTCGATTCAGCTGAGTGTGTTGGGCTGATGAGCTGGACACACTCTTCCAGATTGCTTCTGGCTGAAACTGACCTGCTGCCACGTCTCACCTCACAAACCCCAGATGAGTTTTTTTTTTATCTAATCATGCAGCCCATTTTCTGAAGAATGGAGACTGGGAGAGATAAAAACAAAAACATCCAGCATATAAAGAATCTCAGTTTTCTATGTCGGGCTTTCATAACCCTTAGCTTAATCGCTTGTGGGCAGGTAGCGAGCGCGGACGTATTTTTTATTTTAATTTTTGCATGCTAGCCTTCATCTTGTCTTTGTTAGCAGACACGTACACTCATCAGAGACGTACTGATCTAAAGCTTTTGTGTCTATGTCTATATATACAGTATACACATGCAATATAAAGCTGTATACGGCAAGATGAGATGGAACCGCGGTTCTAAAGTCTTCATTGACTTTTGCAGGTCAAACGGAATAAACGGTAGACTATGAGCAGTGAAGTGAAGGAATGTTAGATCTCCTACACACTTAACAGGAGGAGAAATGTTTTTTTAAAGAACACGAAAATGGTTCTATTACTTGCTTCTTATGTGGAATAACAAAATTGTTCTTTGTATAGACTCATATTGAACAAACACACACACACACACACAGATAGATGGATGGATGGATGGATGGATGGATGGATGGATAGATAGATAGATAGATAGATAGATAGATAGATAGATAGATAGATAGATAGATAGATAGATAGATAGATAGATAGATATTGAACCCATGAGGGAAATTCTTCTTTATATAAAAGTTTCATCGCTTACCATGCCTCTCAGCTCTGGTCTGCTGTAATGGTGGTTTCATGTTGCTCAGGATTGGTCACTTGAGTAAACACAGGCTTACTGTGACCACAGATCTGTCAAGGCCACTGTTTGTTTTCTTTCGTCAAGATTTCTGGCACTTCTGACCTGATGAAAAGAGAGAGAGAGAGAGAGAGAGAGAGAGAGAGAGAGGGAGAAAAGAGAGAAAAAGAGAGAGAAAGGGTAAAGAGAGAGAGAGAGAAGAGAGTGAGAGAAAAGGAAAAGAGAGAGAGAGAGAGAGAGAGAGAAGGAAAGGAGAAAGAGAGAGAGAGAGAGAGAGAGAGAGAGAGAGAGAGAGAGAGAAAAGGGGAAAAAGAGTGAGAGAGAGAGTGGGAGAAAGGAAGAAAGGAGAGAGAGAGAGCTTGCAGAGGTTCGTGAAGGCCCCACAGGTGCCAGGCAATACTTCTGTCTTTCTCTCTTTCTGTTTATACTTGAGAGATTCCTCAGGGAGAGAGAGAGAGAGAGAGAGAGAGAGGGATTGTGGAGCTTTTTCCTTTCTCTTTCTATCTTTCTCCCCAGAACTCCAGGTCTCTCATCACATTTATAGATTCTGATGCCATTTTAGGAGAACATCTGTTGTTCACTGCATCTTTTCCTCTACAGGCAAGAAGGAAAGTTTTACCCCTGAATAATATCTTAGTTAAATAAAAGTACCCTGAAGGGCTGTTTGGTTCAATCCTCTGGGGAAATCCTGGGAAAAACCCAAACGCCAAAACCCTGCAAGAAGGATTTGTCTTTTAGAAACGGTTCCGTGATGAATTTCCTCAGAAGTTAGGTATAAAGAAGTGAGGTATAAAAACACCTAGGGTATGAATTTATAGAACATGAATCAACAATGATGCAAAGTCTAACAGCATTTGGGAGAAATGACCTTCTGTATCGTCCTTCAGACATTTAGGTCTATCACTGAAGGAGCTGCTCAGAGATGTAACTGTGTCAATGATAGACTCCTTTTTCATACTCTGGACATCCATCCATCCATCCATCCATCCAATCAATCCACCCAGGCAACTGCTCATCCATCCATCCATCCATCCATCCATCCCCTAATCCATCCACTGATCCATCCACTAATCCATCCATCCATCCCCTAATCCACCTAGTAATCCATCCATCCATAAATCCATCCATCCATCCATTCACCCACTCAACCATCCATCCATCCCCTAATCCATCAATCCATCCATCCATCCATCCCCTAATCCACCTACTAATCCATCCATCCATAAATCCATCCATCCATCCATTCACCCACTCAACCATCCATCCATCCATCCATCCATCCATGAATTTATTGAAAATTAATCAACAATGATGTAGTGAATCATTCAATTAAAGCAGATCATGAGTTATTCCTCTTACCTCACAGCAGCTTGCTAATATTTAGACACAGTATACTTTTTATCCATTTATAGCTACAGTCTATGTAAAAGGGCAAAATTCATCCTTCATCTCACGTACCTTCGATTACTTTCATCCCCTCAGCTAAAATCTCTTTTTTTCATGCTCTGTGGAACCACGGTTCTAAGTCATTAGATCCCATACACACTTAAAAGGAAAAGGAATTGTTCTATAAGGAACCAAAAAACGGATCTATTACTTGCTTCATATATGGAATAACAAATTGTTCTTTCTCTAGAATCATATTGAAGGGTTTATTGAAAACACACACACACACAACGGTTTTTTTTTTTTTTTAATTCAAGTCTAGATGGAAAAATTCTTCCAAAAAGAATTCCAAAAAAATATAATAAAAATAAAAAAATAAATAAACACAATAAATAAACAATATAATATAATATAATATAATATAATATAATATAATATAATATAATATAATATAATATAATATAATATAATATAATATAATATAATATAAATGTAATAAATACATAATAACATAAAGGCTCATATTTAGCTGTAGCGTCTCACTTTAGGCTCGTTGCTAAGATTCTCATCTAGAAAGTGTTTAGATTTGAGATTATCTGGGATTTCGTCGCTCCTCATCTCTCACAGCACCCCTCAGATTTCTTGCTAAAAGGCTAGCAGGGTGCTGCTAACTCTGTCAGCGCTAACTTCTGTTTCTCAGTAGTTAGCTAAGCTATCCTAGCTGGAGACCCATTTGCACTATGTTTAGCACATTAAGCACTTTATGTCGCCATTATGGCTCTCTGCTCTTGCTGCTTAATGTAATGTTGCTGCCAGATCCTGATGTGCGACCCCCAGCTGTGCATCCTCCTGCCCTTCAGACACGCCCTTGCTTTGATTCCTTTCGTCTGCTTCGTCTTCTTTTCATGTGCAACTCACTTTCTATGGCCTCCCCTCGAGATTTTTTTCATTCTTCCCAAGAGCTTCTGTTCTGATTTCTAAGTGGCTGTCTGCCATCTCATCCGTTGATGCGGGTCATTGAGTAATTACAGAGCTAACAAAAGGTCTAGAGTTAATTATAGATGAGACACCGGCATCTGGAGACTGTCGTCTCTCAACATGACAGCGGAAAACGTGATGATTCCTAAAAAAGCGTGCGTGATGAAGCTCTGATTCATTGACAGGAGGCTAAAGGTCAGAAGAAGACAGGTGTGGGTGATTGTTTTTGTGGAATGGAATGACCCGAAGTATGTCATTCTACAGCAATTGTTTGTTATTAAGCAAAAAATGTAGAATTAACCCGTTAACATATTCTAGCACCAAAGATAAAAAAATAGAATAAAAAGGCAAATCCTTGCAAAAAAGATGCCTGATTGAGCTTTAATCCAAACAAAGGCTTAACTCGGATTTTCCGACTTCTGACTATCAAAAACATTCGCTTGAACTCGAAATTTTGCGTCAAACTCGTAGTGACAGATATGAATATGAGAAGCACTAAACTCCTTGTTTTATTATTTGTGTTCATTTCACGCTATTATTTTGAATGTGTGAGAAAATCCACATAAGTGACTACGAGGACAAGGCTTTCGTGTCCTGTAAAATCCTGTTCATTCAGAGCACAGCGTGTGTGGAACAAACATAGGACAGACAGATAGTGTGTGATTAATCACCACTTTCACACTCACTCTCTCTCTCTCTCTCTCTCTCTCACACTCACACACATACACACACACACACACACCCTGCAGCGATGCCATAACACAGCACTCAACTATGACAAAAGACAGAGGGACTCTTTCTCTTACACACCGGTTGTGCTTACACTTGTAGGAGAGATGGATCACACACACACACACACACACACACACACACATGGCACAGATGGAGCATCTGTGTGCTCATATATATATATATATATATATATATATAGAGAGAGAGAGAGAGAGAGAGACACATGCAGCTGATTTTTCTGTCTTATTCACACACTTATTATACAATATTATTAAGTATATTTGAAATTGATTGCAATAACAAAGACGCCATTTTCAATGATAGACTCCTTTTTCATACTCTGGGCATCCATCCATCCATCCATCCAAGCAAACACCTATCCATCCATCCAAGCAAACACCTATCCATCCATCCATTCATCCATACAATCCATCCTCCCACCTACCTATCCACCCACCCTCTCATCCATCCATCCATCCATCCATCCGCCCACCCATCCAAGCAAAAACCCATCCACCCATCCACCCACCCACCCCACTCACCCATCCATCCATCCTTCCATCCATCCAAGCAAACACCCTCCCACCCATCCACCCACCCCGTCATCAATCCATCCACCCACCCATCTAAACAAACACCCGCCCTCCCTCCATCCATCCATCCATCCATATAAATGCCCACTGACCCATCCATCCACCCTCCCCAAGAAGTCACGAAGCAGACATCCTCCCTCCTGAAGACTCGCGTCAGAAACAATTTCCGTAAATGTTAACACAGTAAAAGTTTACTGTGTGTAAAATCTATTCAAGTCTCTGAGTAAGTTAACGTACCATCAGATTTCAAGCATTAATAGAAATCATGCAGATGTACTGAAAAAGTCAGGAATTTAGTCAATACCTTCTGACCAATCAGGACTGAGGAATGAACAGCTGTGTGGTTTAACGGAAACATAACATAATGCTGCTTGTTCAGAAATCCACCGAATTAATGACAGCTTTATTATAGCAGCCTCATGAATCACTTGTCAGTTTGATTTGGATTATTATTGACTGTGAAAGTGGGATTATTGTGTATCATAAAAAAAAAAAAATACACACCATTTTTGTGAATCCGAAAGCCGACAGCTCGGTTCTGGCGTATAGTGATGCATCGTGTGTGTGACTTTTCTGATCTTTCTGACACTTTTACAGCATCTTCACTTCAGTACAACAGCTATCAGATCCTCTTGTTATTATTTTTATTTCCCACTCACACCAAAGTGCCTCGCAGCATCTCGGAAAAAAAAAGAATCAAAGAGAAGCCAAAAGCTGAGCTGTCGCGGGCTGAATACGGTTACATCAGCCATGTTTGATGTTTTATTTACAGCAGAACGTAGGCAGCAGATTAGCACTTAACAGCCTCGGAAAACACATGCTGTCACTGGGAAACAGCTCCGAAGACGAACATTTCACTTTATGACAATTTGATTCTTCTTTTCATTTCTGGAAAGAAATTCATGAACATCTCTGCTTCACCTGGATCTGATTGCCATTGACCCCGGGCTGACCGTCTGCCTCAGAAATGGACCCCATACGTCCTGTGTATGACATGCATTCAGACTGCTTTGGAAAAACAATAGCAGACATAAATCCTCTATGTAACATAAAACAACTTACATTTCACAAGAAAAAGTGTACTTTTAGGATTCCGACACTGTTTTCCACACAGTTTTTCTGAACTGAATTTTTTCCAACACTGGTCACACAGAAACACAAACCTGGACGTAGAAGCTGATAACTTTGAAAGAAATGAAACGAGTTTAAGGAAAATATAGGAGCTATATTTTAACCTAGAAGGAAATGAGAACTTATCTTCATAGCTATCTAAAACATCTGGTTGAATTTTTTTTATTTATATGTATTGTGCAGAAATAATGGGAAATAAAAAAAAAATATATTTTTAATAAAATGTATTTTTAAATAAATAAATAAATAAATAAATAAAATAACTTTGTATTATTTACTTGGAAAACATAAATAATGCTACTTTGTGGAAATCCCAGCAAAAAAAAAGTAATAATACTTCAATAATACATAATATTTCTAGCATTATGCATTAATATTAAATAATTTCATATATTTTATAAATATAAAATATATTACAAAATAAGATGTCAAATAAAATAATCATTTTAGATTAACACTAGCATAAAACAAAAAACAAACAAACAAATTAATTAAAAGGATTCTTTTATGGTTTGCTGGATAATTATTTTGTTATTGGGTTCCAAAAAATAGAGAAAAATAAATAAAATTAAATACAATTAAATTTAATTTAATAAAATTAAATTAAATAAATATTTACTGGAAAAATATACTCTTCTGGTTCAAAAGAAAAAATAACAGCTTGAGGGCTGTATTGAGCTGAAAACAAACTGATAAAACGCTCATTCATGTATTGCTCAGAAAAACATGATGCCGTGATCAATCAGGCACACGGAGCAGGCAGTAAACAATGATTTATGAACTGTATACATTCAGAGGCTGATTTATCTTTTTCTTCTTCAATCCAAATCTTCAGAACATAAAACTCTGAAGTCCTTTGGCCTGAATTTCGCAGCTTTCATCTACAAAATGGCTAAAAAAAGTCCCAACATTCAAAACACATGGCATGTCTTACAGTTGGGTTGATTCACAGTCGAATCACTGAGGCCACCTCAGATGACCCGAGTGTGATTGCCTCATGGAGGGAGAGCCCTCACCACGGTTCCAGTCCAACTCATTAAACGTCAATACGGAGACAAGCAAAAATAATCCTTAAACCTTCTACGTTTATTTAGTGCTTGTTTTTGTTTTTGTCTTTTTCGAGTTCAGTTAAAGTGCCTGGAAACAAATCGTCATAGCAACACAATCCAGCCCTTTACGCATCCTTCAGCAGTCATTCATGACAACTTCAGCAAGGCCTCGGCTGCTACCATGGTGACAGCACACACATGCGCTGAGAAACAGCACGAGGACGTTGACGTGTGTTTAAACCACAGCATCACGCAGACGAGCTCGGACAACTTTCATCCTCAGGGCCGAGCCGTGTCGATGAAGAGCTTCCCGAGGACAACACGTTAACACAAGTCACGGGTTTTGATAAAGTGAAAGCTGGGTTCTTTGTCTTGCCTGAGTTTTAAAAACACAAATCACATGTTTTTGTTTTAAATTTTGGATGAAGTTATGAATAATAACTTAGAACTAACAACTTTAATTAGCAGAAAAAACATATTGAAAGGAAAGACTATGTATTATGTATGATGTAGGCTAAACCACGCCCACTGTCCATGATCAATCAATCAATCAATCAATCAATCATTTAACCATAGAACAAAGAAATTATATTTAAAAAACTGATATTAATCAACCATTTTGGGTGAAGGAAGAAAGATGTAAGAAATGTGAGTATTTTTTATTTCTTTACTTATTTTTAAAAATTGAGTTCATATAATATGAAACTGAATTCATATATTATATTATATTATATTATATTATATTATATTATATTATATTATATTATATTATATTATATTATATTATATTATATTATATTATATTTATATATAAAGACTAAAAAGAAAACCAGAAAACCTTAAATATAGAATACAATAGCTTAAATTAAACTTAGTACTAGTGCAGATATGAAATCCAGTTATAGATTTAAGCATATTTCATGTCAAGGAGCTTTTATTGTCTTGTCATCCATATATAGCTGATGCGGTACACAGTGAAATAAAACAGCGTTTCTCCAGGAACCTGGTGCTACATAAAACAACACAGAGCTAAGGATTTAAAGTAAGTTGTCTTATAGCCACTTAAAAATGCATCGTGTGCATCAACCATTATACATTCTTTATTCTTATTCTTACTGTATTATGTTATACAGTACATTGTGCAAAAACAAGAGCACTGTAAAGAAAAAGGTTTCTTGTAAACATATACACTTCAGGTTGAAATGTGTGCAACAGCAGCAATTGAGCAAATATGTGCAAAATAACAGCATGTAAGTAGTTATAATATGGGTGGTGCTATAGACATGAATGCATATTGAATTAATTTGAGTGTTTGAGTTTGAGTTCGGAACAGTTCAGTTCACACAGTATTTCCATCACAGTACGCATGTGCAAACTGGCAGCAGATAATAAATGTGAAGAACCTTGAGAATCTACCATATAATGATGTTTATGGTTGTAGTAGTGTAATGTAAGTGTACGATATTATTGCCAATGGCAAGAATGACCTTCTGTAACGATCTCCATGACAACCAATCTAAATGAGTCTCTGCTGACGTCCAAAACTCCCCTCAGAGTATAGAAAAAAAAACCAAAAACAAAATGTACATGAACTTTTACTTATATTTTAGAATTGGTTCTGGGGTTATGATTTACAGCCACGATTATTTGATTTGGTTTATCTGGCAGAGGCTTTACTCGGCTCTCAGAAGAAGAAAAAAGCACAACACAGAAAACATAAAGGAGGTGGAACGTAACATTTTAGCAGCGAAGGTTTTACCGTCTGGATACGACGGGTCAGTTAGTGTAGGAGGGAAAGTTAGAGGCAAGAATATCTGTTGTTAAAAGTTTGAAGATGTGAATATCTAAGAATGTATTATATAAAAAAACTTTTTTCTTTTAACAGCCTGGATTACCTATTATTCTTATTTTCTCTATTTATACTTGCATCATTTTTCTACTTATTCTTCGGGAGTTTCACGCATTTCAGATCTTTGTGCTTGTTCATTTCATAACTGGTTCTTTAAAAGAGAAAACCTGAAAGAAAAAAAAGCTTTGCTGTATTTATGCAGAAAATTAGGGAATTAAAAAAAAAAAACATAAAACAAAAAAAAACCAATAGATTTGCTAATATTTGTAAATTTTTTCTAAAATTTACTTTTAGTTAGTTTAAGTAGCAAATTAATAACCAGTCACATAAAAAATAATGGGTGGAAAATCAAAAAAATAAAATGAAATAAAATAAAGAACAGTTGCCAACATGAAGAGTTAGCTTTTTATTTACTTTATTATTATTTTTTTATTATTGTTTTTTTTTCTGTAATTTTGATTTTAAAGATTTTATTGTACATTTTAAAAAATTTACAAATCTTCCTTAAAAAAAAAGCTACAATAAAATACCATGAAAAAATAAAAAATTTCGGTGTATTTTAATTTTGTTTTTTTTTAAAGACACAATATTGTGAAAACATCACAAGTGTTGTCTGGTTTAGGGGGAAAAACAAACACAACAACAACAACAACAACACCAATAAGATCAACAGTGAGTCATTTGGGAATTAAAAGAATTTACTCTTATTACTGAACTGAATCAAATAATCTGATTCATTAGGAGAGTCGAAAATTCTGAAATTAGGTTTAAATAATTGAATGCAAATTTGTTAAAAAGTTTTAATACAAAAAGAATAATAATAATCAACTGACAATATTGCTCATATATTGCTTTTAAAAAATGTAAATGAAAACAACAAACATGAACAATAACAGCAACAATAACAATAATAATAATAATAATAATAATAATAATAATAATAATAATAATAATAATAATAATAATAATAATAATAATAATAATAGCGCCTTATAGTGCCTTGCCTAAAAAATAACAAAAAACAACAACAAACAAAAGACTGGAAATGAATCAGTGCAAATGTGGCGGTTATCAGATTAGCCCACCCTCAACCATAACATTTTTTTTTTTATTTGAACGATTAGGAAAATCATTTCTAAACGGCTGAGTGCGTTTCATCCATGGTGGATAATCTCTTTTCCACCTAAAGGCTAAACACAGGCTCTGGAGATCACAATCTCAGCCCCAGTGGCTGGTGGAACATCTTATCAGCATCTCCAAAGCGAGGCCGGATTGAAGATTAAGTGCAGCACATGAGTCTGGGTGTATTGTTTGCCCAAACTGACCACATGCTCTTTCTATCAGAGTAGATTTGCACAGCGGTGCACAGTGTATCAGCTCTCATCTCAGCTACAGCTCTACAGCTCAGCGTCGTGGAGGAATGACGAGCCCGAGCCTGAGGCGCAGCTAATTCATCATCATCTGACGGCATATTAAGTGTGAGTCTCACTTGAGATCCGCAGCACTGTTACATACGGAGACTCGTATCTGGTTTTATTCGAGTGGACTCGCATCTCAGGGATCGCTCGGTTCCATTCAATTTACCACAGAACTGTTGTGTAGCTGAATACAACAAATACAATACATTGTCTTGTCAAATGCAGACAAATCATTTATTTATGATAATGTATGACAAAAATCCATATTCGTCACCTATGGAAGATTTAATCATATAACAAACAGTTAGCAAACAAGTTTTGAATGGTTCTTGCTGATGCAAATTTCTTGCAAAATTTTAATTCTTAAGGCGAAAATTCATAAGGGAGGGCATTCATATGCCGAGGTTCCATTGTATATGTTTACATACTATCTATCTATGTACTGTATATATATCTATAAATACAGTATAAGTATAAATGAGTGTACATATACTAGATATATATTGTATATCTATCTATATATCTATCTATCTATCTATCTATATATATATATATATATATATATATATATATATATATATATATATATATATATATACACTATATTGCCAAAAGTATTCGCTCACCTGCCTTGACTCGCATATGAACTTAAGTGACATCCCATTCCTAATCCATAGGGTTCAATATGACGTTGGTCCACCCTTTGCAGCTATAACAGCTTCAACTCTTCTGGGAAGGCTGTCCACAAGGTTTAGGAGTGTGTTTATGGGAATTTTTGACCATTCTTCCAGAAGCGCATTTGTGAGGTCACACACTGATGTTGGACGAGAAGGCCTGGCTCTCAGTCTCCGCTCTAATTCATCCCAAAGGTGTTCTATCGGGTTGAGGTCAGGACTCTGTGCAGGCCAGTCAAGTTCATCCACACCAGACTCTGTCATCCATGTCTTTATGGACCTTGCTTTGTGCACTGGTGCACAGTCATGTTGGAAGAGGAAGGGGCCAGCTCCAAACTGTTCCCACAAAGTTGGGAGCATGGAATTGTCCAAAATGTCTTGGTATGCTGAAGCATTCAGAGTTCCTTTCACTGGAACTAAGGGGCCAAGCCCAGCTCCTGAAAAACAACCTCACACCATAATCCCCCCTCCACCAAACTTTACACTTGGCACAATGCAGTCAGACAAGTACCGTTCCCCTGGCAACCGCCAAACCCAGACTCGTCCATCAGATTGCCAGATGGAGAAGCGCGATTCGTCACTCCAGAGAATGCGTCTCCACTGCTCTAGAGTCCAGTGGCGGCGTGCTTTACACCACTGCATCCGACGCTTTGCATTGCACTTGGTGATGTATGGCTTGGATGCAGCTGCTCGGCCATGGAAACCCATTCCATGAAGCTTTCTGCGTACTGTTCTTGAGCTAATCTGAAGGCCACATGAAGTTTGGAGGTCTGTAGCGATTGACCCTGCAGAAAGTTGGCGACCTCTCCCACTATGCGCCTCAGCATCTGCTGACCCCGCTCCGTCAGTTTACGTGGCCTACCACTTCGTGGCTGAGTTGCTGTCGTTCCCAAACACTTCCACGTTCTTATAATACAGCTGACAGTTGACTGTGGAATATTTAGGAGCGAGGAAATTTCACGACTGGATTTGTTGCACAGGTGGCATCCTATCACAGTTCCACGCTGGAATTCACTGAGCTCCTGAGAGCGACCCATTCTTTCACAAATGTTTGTAAAAACAGTCTGCATGCCTAGGTGCTTGATTTTATACACCTGTGGCCATGGAAGTGATTGGAACACCTGATTCTGATTATTTGGATGGGTGAGCGAATACTTTTGGCAATATAGTGTATATATATATATATATATATATATATATATATATACACACACACACATTAACGACTGTTAGACCAGTCCTTCAAATCTTTTGGTTTATCACCAAGAAGCGACACTGATCAATTATCGAACCTCAGGATCCTCAGAGGAACTGCCATCAGAAACCATCAAGACAAAAGGCTCATTAACATTATAGAGAGCATAACCACATTAACATTAAAAGCATGAAGTCAGGATTTAAACAGTATTCATGATTTTGTGCTTTAATGTTCCTGGTTTAATCTCCACCAAACACAAGGTACTATGTGCTTTGAGACTGCGATACTGCAAATAAAGACTTCTCCATCTTTACACCAAGAGCAACCAGCATCCTAATTTTTATTACATTTTCTTTTCCCTTTATTATGAATGCTCAGATTTTCCCAATAGGCTAAAAATAATTTTTCAGAACAATTAAAATGCATCATGAATTGATGAGTGGATCAGTTCCAGGCTGCTGCTCTAATGATACATCTAAACCGATGCAGTATTTGACTCTAATTATTCAGAAAATGTTAATGAGGACAATATTTGCTGTCTTTTTTTTAATGTTGTTGTTCTTCACAGTGTGTTGACCTGCAGCATTTCCTCAAACGTGTGAAACATACTGATAATGATGATGCCCGAATCGTAACCCACACCTTCTGTTTCCTGTGTCATATGGTTTAAATGGAAGAAATGTAAATGATCTCCAGACAAACAATACGGATATTATTGTCTGTAAAGCTCGGAGGATTAACGGACACGGCTGTTAGCGGGCCGCTTATGAGTGTTGTGCCTGAGTGGCATCTCAATCAATTCCAATTTCATCTCCGTTTGATTATGTGCTGAATTAAAGACTAATTGGCTTCAAAATGAATGACTGAATACTAAATTATACCGAGATGAAGTTTGATGTTCGGACAATCTCGTGCCACCCTTGAAGTGGCTGAAAAGGATGATGGAGAGGAAACTTGGAGACTTAATTTATTTGGAAGGCCTTTTTGACATTTCTCTCTCTCTCTCTCTCCAACCGAAAAATAAAAATAAAAGCAGTAAAAAATAAAATAAATAAGTAGATAGATAAATAAATTAAAAAATTACATTAAATTAAAATTAAATTAAATTAAATTAAAATTAAATTTAAAAAACATATAAAAAAAATAATAATAATAACTGAGGGAATAATGTAAGTTCCCAAACATCACCTATAACTATAAATGAATACAGAAATAACAAAAACACTAAATTATAAAAAATATATATATATAGGTAACCTTTTTTCGTTGATTTTCACTTTATTATTAAACATTATAATTTCACATTGATTATAAAAGAAGTTCTGACTTGTTTTAACTTTCTTAGTTTCAACTTTTTTAAATCACGAAGGCTGCCATTCTAACAGCAATGTGCAGACAATTTATATCCCTTCCTCATCCCTGCCATGGTGATTGTTGCAAATCCAGCGAATAGTCTACAGAGAAATAAACGATGCACAAAAAAAAAAGCTGCAGCAGTTTAATTTTTTGATTGACAGCCGTGTTTAATGCCAGGGCTTTTATTCTTCACCCGAGTCGAGAGAATTTTCTCCAGACTCATTTTTTTGTCAGGAGTAATAAGGTTTGGAGTGAACAGTGAGGGTGCTGCCCAGCACTCAGAACACAATATAGGCTAATCCGGCTAAATTACGTCTGTCTGAAGAACAGTTATTAATACCCGGTGCCTTTATGAGTCACGAAAGCTCTGAGGAAGAAACCACGTCATTTCCAAACTACTGAACTTGGCCTACCTGGGGTCTCACAATGCTTGATTTTAAAAATTGTGCTGGAACAGAATTGTACTGATTTCTGGATATTTCTGGACATCAATCAATCACTGGTCCTGACAAAATGAAATCTCTCTCAGCTCACCCAGAGACTCACTGACTTCAATTAAGACCCATGTCTTAGGGTGCAGAGCTGTAAAAAATGTACTTCTCTCCAGGCACCAGGGCTTTTGAGCTGAACAGTCCACTGACTTTGACCTCCCAAGACTAAGATGGATGAGGAGACCTCCTTCACCCCTCCACACCCCGAGTTCTGATGTACTCAATCGTCTTAATCTAACTTTAGGGTCTTTCTGCAGTCTAGTAGGCGTGGTGGTGGTTTTAAGCTAATTTTACCAGTGTTGTCATTTATCTTGAGGTATGAATCCTATCAGAAATGTTCAGTTAGCTTCTTACATTTTCGCTAACTTGTTATCTCTACCTTTCAGAGAGAAAGAAATCTCTCAAAATGTGTAGAGATGTTTACAAAATTCTGGTCATTTATTTTGAGGTATAAATTTTCTCCGAAAAAGTAGGCGCTCTCATGTTAGCCAGTTGTCAATTCTTATCAGTCACTTTTCTGTTGGGGTAAAATCCTCTCAGAAATGCATGCCTAGCTTTTTATTTTTGATTAGCGTGCTAGCTCTATTATTAACAGAAATCTCTCAAAATCCTTAGAAATGTTTAGAAAAGTAGTCATTTATTTTGAGGTATAAATCCTCCCAGATTCTCTAATGTTAGCTAGATGGCAAGTGTTCCCAGTATTGTCATTTATTTTGAGGTAAAACCCTCTCAGAAATGCATGCTTAGCTTTTTAATTTTCATTAGCTTGCTACCTCTAGCAGTTAGCATTAAAATAAATCTCTCAAAATCCTTAGAAACATCAGGTTGCTAGCTATAGCAAACAATATAAAATGCTTAATGCATATACCTTTGATATATATAGAACTAAGGTTTGCTAGCTGGCTAGGGGTCGCTGTGAAGATTTGAAAGATTTAAAATTGCGTATTAGAAACCTGTCTTAAAATACTCTTGTCAGAGTATTTGTCAGATTAAATTATTTTAGCTAGTTGGCTGGTTCATGGTAATTTATTGGGTGATTAAAAAGACTCAGAAATGGTTAGCTAATGTTTGCATACCTGTCTGGCTGTTACAGTGGATATTAAACAGCTTAGAAATATTTGTCTGATTATGTGTTAGCCTGATAGCCATGTAAAATTAAGCAGTGAAGATTATAAATATTTATTATGAGTTCAATTATTTTGGAAATCCTGTCAGGTGAGCTAATTTAGATAGCTAGCTAAATAAGCAGTGGGTATGATTAAAAATCCTCTCTAGCTCATGTTAGCTGTGAATATATTTAAGCATTTTTTGTGAATATATCTTAGAAATAAATCTTAAAATTCCTGTCAGGTTAGCCGAAATCTGCTATCTGGCTAGTGTTAGCAGTGGGTAAGGTTTTCTTAGCTGGCTAATGGTGACGGTGAATATTATTAACATCTTCAAATATTGGATAAGATCTTCACAGAAATCCTGTCAGATGAATTCATTTAGCTAACTGTGACTATATTAGCTTGTTTGAATAGGACTTAAAATCTTTGCACACGTGAAATTCCTAGCATCAGAAACCCTGCACAGTTAGCTCTTTAATATTAACAGATAATATTATTAGCATGTCTAAATAGGAATTAAAATCTTCAGAGAAATCCTGTCAGTTGAGCTATTTTAACAAGCTGGCTAATGTTCGTAGACGATATTATTATGTTTAAATATGACTTAAACAGCCTGATAGACATGAGCTCATTTAGCTTGCTGACTAACAGTGGAGGTTAATATTATTAGTGTCTATGAATATGACTTTAAATCCACTCAGTAATCTTGTCAGGTTAGCTCTTTGGCTAGCTGGTGATTGTTAGCACTCAGTGTTTTTAATATCTATGACATCCTCTCTGAAATCATGTCAGTTAAGCTAATTTATCTAGCACTGGCTAATGTTGTCTGTAAATGTTTGTAGTATCTATAAATATGTCTTAAAAATCCACTTAGGAATTTTGACAGGTTAGCTATTTAGCTAGCTGGTAAATATTAGGCGGGCAGTGTTTGTAATATCTCTAAATATGATTTTCTCCGAAATCCTGTCAGATGAGCTCGTTTTCTAGCGCTGGCTAATATTAGCCATGAATTTCTATAAATATGTCTTAAAAATCCTCTAAGAAATTTTAGCAGTTTAGCTCTTTAGCTAGCTGGTGATTGTTAGCATACTTGTGAGTTAAGCTGATTTACATAGCGCTGGCTAATGTTTGTAGTATCTATATAAATGTTTTAAAAATCCTTTTAGTAATCTTGTCACATTAGCTCTTCAGCTAGCTGGTGATTGTTAGCACTTAGTGTTTTTAACATTTATGACATCTTCTCTGAAATCTTGTCAAATAAGCTAATTTACCTAGCCCTGGCGAATGATAGCTGTGACTGTCAGTATGTCTTAAAAATCAGAAATCTTGTCAGGTTAGCTCTTTAGCTAGCTGGTGATTGTTAGCGCTCAGTGGTTTTAATATCTAGGACATCTTCTCTGACATCCTGTCACTTTAGCTAATTTACCTAGCACTGGCCAGTGTTAGCTGTGAATGTTTGTACCATTTCTAAATATGTTTTTAAAAAATCCTCTCAGGAATCTTGTCAGGTTAGCTCTTCAGCTAGCTGATGATTGTTAGCGCTCAGTGTTTTTAACATCTATAATGTCTTCTCTGAAATCTTGTCAGTTCAGCTAATTTACCTAGCGCTGGCTAATGTTAGCTGTAAATGTTAGTAGTATCTGTAAATATGTTTAAAAAATCCTTTCTGGAATCTTATCAGGTGAATATTAGCAGTAAGCTAAATCTGGCTTAAAGATCGTCTGTGATATCATGCCAGATACGCTAATTTACCTAGCACTGGCTAATATTATTAGTCTTGTCAGGATAGCACTTCTTAGCTTAAAATTTATATCTTTACTGCATCTAAACATAGTTTAATTCAGTCAGAATCTGAGTATGGAGCTGGGCAGGTAAGAGTTAAAATAAAAATCATCTGAGTTACGATAAAGACATAAAGATAAAAAAAAAAGAAGGAAATTTAAGTCATCCTCCGCTGCTCAGGACGGGAGACAAGTGCAGCGGCGGTACAGCTGAGGTTAGAGGAACAGATTAATGCAGAAACGCTCTCGAATGTTCGTCACCTCTTTTGATCTTTCGTCACTTTGTGAACCAGAGGATGAGAGCGGGTGGTGAAAAGATGAACAGATGACATGAAGCATTTGCATTTCTGTGGTTTAGATGCTCAGGAGGCACCCAGAGGAAGGAAGATATACACGGAGATCAGAGCGAAAGAGGAAAAAAACAGCACAGTTGAGTAGGAGGAGGGAAAATGTTCCAAATTAACTCTGAGGGAGCGTGATTTATTTATTTATTTATTTTTTTTCAATATTGTGCAATGTATTAAGAGACGAATGTGATGGACAACCGTCCCAATATCTCGTCAGATTAGATCCTTTGCTAGTTGGTGATTGTTAGTGCTTTTAACATCTCTGTTATATTGTCAGATGAGCTAATTGACCTCGCCCTGGTTAATGTTAGCAGTGAATGTTTGTAGTGTCTAGAAATATGTTTTAAAAATCCTCTCAGGAATCTTATCAGGTTAGATCTTTAGCTAGCTGGTGAATGTTAGCAGTCAGTCTGAAATCTTGTCAGATGACATAGTCATCTGACATAGTTCTAGGTCATGTAAGATCAGGAATCTTGTCAGATTAGCTCTTTTGCTAGCTGGTGATTGCTAGCACTCAGTGTTAGTAACATCTATGACGTCTCTGAAATCATAAAATATTCCAAATTAAGTATTTTCTTTTCAATATTGTGAAATATATTTAGAGGCGAACGTGATGGACAACCGTCCCAAAATCTTGTCAGATTAGCTCTTTTACTAGCTGGTGAATGTTAGCACTCAGTGTATGTAACATCTATGACATCTCTGATGTCTCTAATTATCATCACAGTAATTTAAGACAGATGTTTCACATTCATAGATGTTTCAGATTCACAGATGTTACACATTGACGTCTGTTTGAAACTGGAGACTCTTTCACAGGTACTTTATGGAGCTTTAGCTATCCAACTCATTGTATAAACTGTTGCCATAGAAACCTTAACTTCTATAATATAAACCTGAGATTTGAGCAGCATGTCCTGGATCTTCTTCTGGAACACACACTGGTTCTTCAGCTTAGTGCCCTCCATCTGTTTACAACAAACAAGTATTGGCACCCTTCTTGCTAAAAAAAAAAAGAAAGAATAAAATTACCTAAGTAAAAAATGCCAATTAGTTTGTTAACTTAATCCTATAATGGAAATTTGAGAAAGAGTGGACTTACTTTGAAGGAAATTTATGTAGTGTGTTCATATTTTTACAAAACCAGATGATTCAAAATTATTGGCACCCCATGCATTTACTACTTTATACTCAATATCCCTGGCCAACCTACTGTAACACTCTGAAGTGACTCTGAAGAAACTCCTTCTCAGGTACTTTATGGAGCTTTAGCTACACAAGTTGTTGTGGAAACTGTTACCATAGAAACGTCTATGATATAAACTGGAGATTTGAGCAGAGTGTCCTGGGTAGGATTGACATAGCTGTGTGTGAACAGCAGTAGCTTGTTCCAGGCCTGGCCTGCACGTCCATGCTGAGGGCTAATCTCAACCTGGCTCTCGATCTGGGAAACTTGCCACGCTGAATGTGGATTAGCACTGAGCTAACAGGGTGAACCTGCCAGGCAAAAAAAGGGCAGTTTACAACCTTTAGAAAGTAGGACAGTGCTCTAACACTGTAACACTACTGACTGGATGCTGTCTGTCCATCATAAGTTCTATCTATCTATCTATCTATCTATCTATCTATCTATCTATCTATCTATCTATCTATCTATCTATCTATCTATCTATCTATCTATCTATCTATCGTTATCAGCAAAAGAATTAGCACCCTTCTTTTTTCTACTAAAAAAGGATAAAATTAGTTAGGAAAAACTGTCAATTAATTCATTAATTTAGAAATTTGTGAGAACGTGAACCTGATGTTGAAGGAAAATTGATGTATAATGTTTATATATATTTTTTTTTTTACAAAGCTAGATGTTTCAAAATTATTGGCACCCCTATGCATTTACTACTTTATATTCAATCTTCCTTGCCAATCTACTGTAACAATAGCATCTTATAAATCTTAATGAGATTGGAGAATACAGTATGGAAGCAGGGATATGAGACAGCGCTACAATACCGCTCTGAATCCTGAGACTCGCAGACTTTTGTTGACTCTTCTCTTCAGCTCTTTTTAGACAGAGGACCGGGATATTCGTCGCAAAACCTAGATTCTGTAATCATTCAATCATTTGTGTGTGGATTTGGATGTGCATTTTGGATCATTGCCTTGTTTGAAGAAACAACCATATCCCGCTTGTAACATCTTACAAATCGCTGTTACTTTCTTCAAATCTTCTACTATGATCCTTGGAGATTTTTTATACGTTTTATAACATCATCATTGGCAGAAATGTGTATATTTACATAAGATGTGTGTTGACTGACTAGATTTAGTGGGATTTTGTGTTTGCTATAAACGTTGTTTTATGGCTCAACATGCTTAGCTTGCTGTCCGGATTGGTTGAGAGATTACTTTAGCTTTAGTCATCTGAAATGAAAAAAAGGGTTTAATAGTTATTAAACTGTGTTTGCTTGTTTTTGGCCAGGGTTGCCAGATTTTCTGACAAAGAAATCTCTTGAGACTTCCATTCCAACGTTTATGGTACATTTTTCTACAAAGAAAATAAAACACTTGGACTAGTTTTTGGGGGTAAAATATGGGGTCACAATGAGTTGCTAAGGAGATGTGACTCAGATGACCCAAAAAAAAACTATTCAGGGGAATCTATTAGCCATTTTCTATTATGTTTCTAGAACAGAATTGATGGTGTTTATATGTGTTGTATAGACCTTCCAAATATTGTTTATAGCTGCATGAATGTGTGATTTATTTGTGGCCAAAATGCAGGTCACGGTTATTTATTGTGCTGGGGAAAAGTGTCAGCAGTCCATGGCAAATGAGGTAAAAAAAAAAAGGCCTCAGGAAAAAACAAACCATCCATGTAACCATCCATAAGGCAGAAATAAAAGTAAAAAAAAAATCCAGAATTCTGCATGTAGAATCATGATAGGATATTATTTAGGAACAACCAAGTGTTAGAAGAAGAAGCAAGCAGATGTAAAGTGTCTAAATGATGGAAACTTTAATTCTACATGATATAGAGTAATTAATTATACACTATAATGCATCCTTATTTTTAATCCCTTAAATCTCTTAAAAATCTTAAACATATCCGTTCCTGAAAAACACAGGCTCGAATACAGCTCATGAAGTCTCAGGGAATGAAATGAAATAGAAATGATGAAGGTATTCCTAAAGCTGTAAGTGTAAATTTGACACGTCATACTCTGCATGAGCTGGTATTGCAGAGAATCACTTCACAGAGATTCCTTTTAACTTACAGCTCTAATGCAGGCTGTCTCTCTCTCTTTCTGTCCCTCTAAAAGCCACTCCAAATACTCAGCGGGCATGGAACTGCATTACCTCCTAAGCGCAGACCAAAAAGAAAAAAAAAAAGCCCTGGAAAGTCTCCTGATTAGAGGAGGTTAATGTGCTCTGACAGAACTTTCCTCAGGGTGTTTCTGCTAACTCTCCCTCTGTGCATCCAGGGAGTGAGAGCCAGAGATGAAATCACGAGCATGTGGATGTCTTTGAGATTGCTCTATTAACCACCTGGCCACTGGAATCATGAACCTGTCGCTCTGAGGGCTCCTAGGCCAGTAGAAAGGGTGTCACTTGAATATGTTTGATGCCAAAGTACTAATAAGGTTACCAGAGAGGATAGAGGCCAGGGCTTTAGATTAGTGATTCAAGGACACTGGGGTGTAGGATATGGTTTGAGGTCGAGACATTTCCAAGATGAAAAAAGGGTTAAATTTATGCAAAAAAGATTTTTTCAAGATGAAGAAAGGGTTAAATTTATGCAAGGACTCAAATAAACTGTATTGTCAAAAGTTTTGGGACACCCCTCCAAATAATTGAATTCAGGTGTTGTGTTTCAGGGCTCGGCCCCTTAGTTTCTGTGAAAGGAACTTTTAATGTTTCAGCATACCAAGACATTTTGGACAATTTCATTCTCCCAACTTTGTGGGAACAGTTTGGGGATGACCCCTTCCTGTTCCAACATGACTGCGCACCAGTGCAGAAAGCAAGGTCCATAAAGACATGGATGAGTGAGTTTGGTGTGAAGGAACTTGACTGGCCTGCACAGAGTCCTGACCTCAACCCCATAGAACACCTTTGGGATGAATTAGGGCAGATTCGTAGAGCATCTAACATCAGTGTCTGACCTCACAAATGCGCTTCTTGAGGAATGGTCAAAAATTCCTATAAACACACTCCTAAACCTTGTGGAAAGCCTTCCCTGAAGAGTTGAAGCTGTTATAGCTGCAAAGGGCGGGACAACTCCATATTACATTCATGTGCATGTAAAGGCAGACGTCCCAAAACCTTTGGCAATATAGTGTATTCGGAGTCGTGAATGCAAATTTTTAAATTGTGGACAGGTATATTGATGTGTAGCCCATGCTGTACATTGCATGTGTAATGCAATGCAACTATCTCTATTGGTTTGTATCTGGATATAAGTAATGAGTGTGGCCTAAATCTGATTTCTGACACAGACAGTTCCTCAATCTTAGCTACATTGCTCAAGTTTATTTTTGTCAGCAATGTAGTTTCTTAATGTATACAACCACGACTGAATGAATGAAATGGTATAAATGCATTACGCATGTTAAAATAAACAAATGTTGCCTTTTTTTGTCCTGTGAACTTTATATGTGACTGCAGAAATACCTTCTGTCTTGTGTGACATTTTCAATGCAGTCTGTGGGATTCCAGATGTCCAGGAATGGATGAGACTTACAAGTCTTATGGTCTTTCATTCAGGCATCTTCAATAATAGGCAGAAAAAGAATCACAGTCTTAAAGGTCCACTTTGAGCTCAGTAGACTGTTGAGATGCATCTGTAGCTATTTTCTAATGCTCCTCATGAAAGGAATATCTTGAATTTACATTCATGTTATTTGACAGATTCACTTACCCAGACTTACATTTATACAACTGAGCAGTTGAAGGTTACAGGCCTTGCTCAGAGCCAGAAGCAGTAGCTTGATGGTCTGGGGATTTGAACTAACAACAGTCCAACACCTTAACCCCTGACCTACTACTTCCCCTCGAATATTGTGTTGAATGTATGTTAGCTGTGCTTAGCCTTCAGAGGCCAAGAAGAAAAACAGTCAGGCTGATTAACTCCAATGTATAACCTTTTATCCTAAAGGAAAGCCTCTTGAGTCAGCTTACACCATGCCAAAGCGTTATGTTAAAAGATGCTAGTTTGCATGGCTCAGCAGTTCGCGTGCCTCTCATCTGTTGGCAGATAAAGCGGAGCTTTGCTTCCATACTCATTTGTTTGGCCTCATTGGGTCAGTAATGAAGGCTGGCCGAAGGGTGAGCATTATGAAAAGTGGCCTCTGTTTATTCCAATCTGACAGCCTGCATTGGAAAGTGCATTTAGCCGAGACGTATGGGGAAATTTCCAAATGTGTGTGGGCACTAATTTTAATGCAGGCTGTCAGCTTAGTTACATGCACATTTTTCACATTTTTAGGGCTATGTTTCAAACTCAAATGCGAGTGGACATGACAGAAAGAAATGGCTTATATTGTTTGGCACTTTAATTTTCTGCTAGCAGACTAATTATCCAACACCGCCATGAATACCGTATTATTTTTATCCAACAGGTGGACATGGTGCACTGCTATCGAATCAATTTCCACCAGAAAATAATTACATAATATTTATTGGTTTTCACCAAAGTAGTCTCTTTGCTTTGTAGATTAATGGACCTCTAATACCGAGGGCATAATCCAGGTCCACGAGGAAAAGAATTACAAATACAGATATTCTAACTTAAAAGAAACAATAATAAAAATAATTAAAATAATTTAAATAAAAAACAAAACAACGACAGTGTCATGTGACATCATCACAACATGCATTCCGCCCTCATTTATTCAAGTGAGTACAGCTTTCATAGAAAATCATTACATATGTGTCTAGCCTCCTGAGGGTCCAATGGCAGATTCCTGTGGCCTGGGTTTGATTCCCAGGCATGAGGCTAACCTGGGCACTGAAGAGTTAACTCTCAGTGCTGGTCCCAAGCCTGGATAAAATGGGAGGTTTGCATTAGGAAGGACTTCCGGTGTCAAAACCTGTGCCATTTCAAAACATGTGGACAAAATAATCCGCTGTGGTGACCCTGATCAGGGATCCGCTGAAACAACCACAACAGCATATGTGTCTTCACTGGTAGGAGTTTAAAAGAACACTCCTTTCCTTGCAATTTTGCCAATTCAAGTAGATTTCTGAGAGAAATAAAACCCTCAAAAACTTTTGTAAATAAAAAAGCCAAAGCAAAATCAAACATTTCTGGCTGCATAAACTCTCCGAAATCCTGGAGGGACTGATTAGGCTGCTTAGTAACCAAAGCTTTCTGTTGCTATTGTTTATCTCAGTTCTCCCTCCCAGTTTCCTCCACCTGGCCAGTTCTCCCCATCATACAACATGTGAGGACGCTGAAGCCTATCAGGTTTCCTTCACATCTTTGAGCGATAACTTGTACCATCATACACTTGCATTACAATGCAGAACACCTACACAAGATACACAAAATGAATGTTGGCACATCTCCAATTTCATTCTGAACAATGCCACAAAGCTATAGACTAGATCTCTACAGTGATCCAAAAAAGTTCCCTTGGTAAACTACAAAAATACTCAGCGGAGGAGTGATAAAAATAAACAACACCAGAGGGTGAGGTCATAGAATCCTTCATGTATTTAATAACCGCTGTAAAAATCCACCCGGGACCTTTTCATGCATCCTCGGAGAAAATACTGTCAAGGATTGTCACACGCACATGTAAACAAAGACCAGAGCAGCGTGCAATTGCGCCACTTTTACCAGGAAACCCAAGTGCTGCTCCCGGTGTCTAGGGTCTCCAGGGGAAATGGTTGTCAGGTAATTTGAGCAAAGTGCCATTTCAAGAGTCCTATTTTCAAGAAGAGGCAGTAAAGTTTAAGCTAATCATTTTCTTCCTGCTCCTCCTCTTCAGTCTTTCACACCTTTCCTTTCTTTTTTGGGAACCTGTGTGTGGGGGAAGCTAAAGTGTTAGCAACGACAGACTACAGAGTGGCATGGTGTGTCTGATAGCTTCTCAGGCTCAAAAGCAAAAATAAATATATAAATAAATTTCTCATGAAAGGTTAGCAGTCAGGTAATCTCTTTTACTGGCCTCTATTGCACAGTGGAGAAATACAAACAAGCAGATAACCCATGATTCCCTGAAAAAAAAACTCAGAGAATCAAATGTTAACTAGACCAGCGAATAAAGAAAAAGGGGTGATGTAGTGTATAATCTCAGCCTTTACTCTGACCTGAAAAATGCATTAGAAATTTTTCAGAAAGATCCTATGGGCTAAAAAGCAGCAGCTAATGTCCTTTAACTCAAACATATCATTAAGTACACTAATAATTAGAAAATATGTAAGAAATTGCAGAGGAGAGGCAACTTTATGCCGCTACAGTCTCTTTCCTCTTCTGAAAATGGCTCCACTGATCATATAAAGTATCGTATTAATGTTCCCAACAAAGACTTTGGTTAACATTTTGTGCTGCTTAGAGTCTTTGCAACATTAATTTTCATTAGCATTAGTTATTTAACTGCTTTTGCTCTGCACTGTACTGAGTTTTGTCACTTTTTCAACATAGTGCTACTTTGGGAAAGATTGTGCTGCATCTGTTCAAGCTAATTAATACAGATCAGCTATAATGTTAAAACTTAAGATATGTTGTAAAATATTACAACATTAAAGACAATTTGAGTTCACTGAAGAAAAGTACAGGCACAGAGCCACGCCTTCTGCACTGGGACTGACAGGACAGAGGCCACACCTCTTTCACTGGGACTGACAGGCACAGAGGCCATGCCTCCTTCATTGGGACTGACAGGACAGAGGTCATGCCTCCTTCACATGTAAGTGAAAATACAGAGGCCACACCTTCTTCACTGGGACTGACAGAAAAGAGGCCACGCCTCCTTCACATGTAACTGACAGGCACAAAGGCCACATCTTCTTCACTGGGACTGACTGGCACAGAGGCCATGCCTCTTTCACTGGGACTGACAGGCACATAGGACACACCTCCTTCACTCCTTTACTGAGACTGACAGGCACAGAGGCCATGCCTCCTTCACTGGGACTGACAGGACAGAGGCCATGCCTAGTTCACATGTAACTGACAGGACAGAGGCCACACCTCCTTCACTGGGACTAACAGGCACAAAGGCCACACCTCCTCAACATGTAACTGACAGAACTAAGGCCATGCCTTCTACACTGGGACTAACAGGTACAGAGGCCCCACCTCCTTTACTGGGACTGATGGACAGAGGCCACACCTCCTTCACTGGGACTAACAGGTACAGAGGCCACACCTCATACACTGGAACCAACAGGCACAAAGGACAACAAACACACAAAATCATGCACTGATTCAAAATGGGACTGAAATCAAGTCATTCACATTCAGAGAGAATCTGCCAAAAAATCAATCCTAGTTTCCTTGATCAAATATGCTGTGTTTGTGGTTCTTAAATAGCGCTATTAATTATGTGCTTTAATCAATTTCAGTGATAAGTTTTGGCTCTGCAGATAAAAAAGACTTTCATAAAAGAGGGAAAGAGAGAGCAAGAGAAAAAGAGCGAGAGAGTCACAGAGAGCATTACAAAAAATCAATCTCGCCGTCTCTTTCTCTGGCCTGCTTGGAATGCTTCCCTTTGCTCTCCTAGTTGTTTTCTTCTAACACTTTCTTTATTGATTTTTGTTTTCCCCTTTGCCTTTTTTGTGTGAGCTGACCTCTGTGCTTATTTTCAAACTGATTCTACAGCGAACGTGCCTAGAAAAGAATTGTTTTCTATAATTTATTTATCATAAAAGCATTGCGTTGGTGTCACTGAAATATTCACTATAACAACTTTAATAGTTGATCAAGAATTAATAAGAAGATCTAATTAATGGAATTAAATATTTATTGTGCAGTTTTGGCAAAAATTAGATTACAATTGATGGCAAAAAAAAAGAAAAGTTTTCACCCCAAAGGCACTTCATATTTTTCAAAACCTTACAGAAAAATAAATAAATAAATAAATAAACAAACAAACAAACACATACATTTGTTTTGCATGTCCTGAAATTGCATAATAAAGTCATGTGAATATGTGATATATAAAACCTCACGTGAAAACATTCCTTAAATTAATTATAATAAAAAATATAATTATAAAAATAATTAATTTAACATTTTCTGTTCCTACACACAATATCATTTTTTTTTAAAAAATGAAAAAAATAACAATAGACCCTTAAAATAATGTTTCTCAATGAATTTTGCTCCACTAATTCATAAAGAAAGAGAGAAAGCACATTTCTTCTTTATGTCTTTATTCAGTTTCAGCAAGGAGCCCATGTAAAATACATTCGATTAATCATGACCCCCTCCCCATGCTGCTGGAGAGCAGGGACATCTCTAATTAAATAAAAGGGGTTGGGGAAGTTCAGCTAATATTAAATCAGTAGAGATAAAAACAGGGCTGCACAAAACTGCAGCGCTGAGAGAGTGAGAAATCCATTTTCCAGGAAAAGCAATAGTCTATTTCCATTGCTGTTTGGATTCGAGAGCTTTCATGAGTCAACGCTGTGCATTTTTTCCTCTCTGCCTGTTAATCGTAGTATTGGAGGAGGAACCTCAATAACTGTCCTCATTTCGTTAAATCTCACAATCGACAACTTTCTGGTCACTGGGGAAAAAAAACCCACTAAGGAACTCTCTCACACTAAACATATCACCAGTTTGGCCAAATCTTTAGACAGAGGTCTAATTTATAGCTCTAGCTCCCTTCCTCAGTGAAGTTTAGCTAGCTAGTTAACAGATTAGCCGCTTTCTAGCATGACATGGCTGACACATCTCATGCTAGCCACCTGATTTTGAAAAGTTTTTTGAAATCTGGATTCTCAGACAGACATTTTAAAACATACTAGGCTAGCTTAGATTACTTAGCTTAGGTTGAGCAATTGATATCACTTGATATAACACCAGCTTTGTCATTATGTCTAAGTAAACATGTGGACATGTGAATTGTGAAAATATGTGAATGCTTCAGTTAGCTCATTTTAGCTGTGATATTTAAGGTGCAATATTTTAGCTACGATTGTCATACACATTTACTCAAAAATCCCCATATTAACATCTAAACGCAGGTTTAATCAATTGCCCCTGCATGATGACAATAAACACATCTTATCTTTAACAGTAATTATGTCTTTGGTGGACGTTCTACCACATACAGTATACCAAATAAGGCAACAGCTCCAAGAGTGGTGTAGCCACAAATCACAGATTTTATTTAATTCAGTCTTAAATACATGTTTAATTTGTACTGTAGTCTAAGATAAATTCTAAAAATGTGTTTAATTGCTGAAATTAAAGTTTTTTAGGTAGCATTTAGCATTAGGAGTCTTAAAAGTTAGCGCTTTTGTAACGCTGTTTACACACTGTATCTTGTTAGCATGACATTTTGCATTTTTTTCGTCTAATTAATGTTAAAAACCAGGGGAAAATGTGAGAAATTAAATGTAGAAATTATAAACAGATAAAAGTCTTTCTAAATATAAAAGAAAGAAAGATCATAGTAATTTGTCCGAACAATCTGGACAATCTGCATCCCTGCTTTAGATTTTTTTATTTTTTCATCTCAGCAGGAAGATGTTTTTGATGCTGATCTTCTTGAAGGCTCTCAAGGAAATATCATACTGCTGTGCTCGCTCTGTGAAATTGTGTATGTTTACCTCCCAGCTGAGAGCTGCAAATGATAGTGCTCAGAAATGTGCAGGATGTGAAGGGTGTCTTTGATTGCGGGGGTTAGGATGCTTGCTGGTGTTTCCTGTATTAAAGTCGGTGTTGCTATTTCTTTCCTGTGTACATGTACGGTGGAGTTAAATATCACATGTCCACGAGTCTAGCGTATGATTATAGGAAACAGTATGCACAAAGGACAGTGCAAGGAAGAGATGATTATAGGACAAGTGAAATGTATGAAACGGTGGATTTAGACAAATTGGTTGGCGCTGAGACCCGGAGCACCATTAAAAATAAATTCTTCTGAAAAGGTGCTTTCTGATGGAATAAATACCACAATGATTGTTTGACAGGCTGAGAGGTTTAGATATATCTATACATGCTGAATCTGATTATTTAGTCTGTTATAGATATAGATATAATTTTGAGTTAATCAGAGGTAACAGTGGCAGGGGAAAACTACCTGAGACATGAAGAATAAGAAAAAGTGGTTAAGGTGATGGTGATGATTGATGGTTAAGGTGATGATCAAGGCTTAGTGGTTAAGGTGTTGGACTACTGATTAGAAGGTTGTTTGAATCCCAGGTCCATCAAGCTGCCATTGCTGTCCTTAAACCTCAATTGCTCAGGTGTATAAAATGAGATAAGTTGTTCTGGATGAGGGCGTCTGCTAAATGCCAAAAATGTAAATCACATAGTGCTATGTATTTTGACAAGACCTTGAGTATGAGCATCAGGGTCATTTTGTATTTCATTAAAGTTTAAGTATATAGTTAAGTTATCCACTACATTTTACACTTACATTTTTATAGCATTTGGCAGGCAAGCCTATCCACAGTGACTTACATTTTTATCGGAGAAACTGAGGGTTAAGGGCCAGCAGTGGCAGCTTGGTGGAGCTGGGATTCGAATGTCACAACCTTCCAATCAGCAGTCCAACACCTTAGCCACCGAGGTACCACATCCAACACTAGTAAGGGTCTGGTACCATCCTCACCATTCTCATCGAAATTTTTAGACTAACCACCTGGGTCTATTCTCAGCAGTAGCAAGTGATTTTTAGGTTAAGGAGGCTCCAAACATCAGGAAGGGGAGCATCAGGATGGATCAAACAGGTCCAAAGGGCAGGCATCTCATCAAGCAGAAGGAGTAACATAGGTAGATAATCAGAAAGAGAGATAGAGAAGACAAATGATTAGGAATACTTTTCTGTTCAGTGATGGTTTAAGAAGGTACACATTATGGGTAGAGTGAAAGCATGGTCTACTGCAGGTATAGCCGTGACTGGGTAATTAAAAGGGAGGACCAGAAGGTAAAACAGGCATGGTACACTGGGACAAACTGTAAATCAGCAAGCCAATCCACTGTCAGCAATCCTGGGTCAGCATGTGAGAAAGGATGCCAGGATGCCGAGCAAATCATAAACGAGCAAAGGTTTGCCCTGGTACTGTGGTGAGAGACCTGTATTTTATAATAAATGTGATGTTTCACAGGGTGCCAATGCAGTGTGGATAAAATTGGCTGCATTCTGGTCTAACTGGAACTTGTTTATGTTCCTACTGGACCATCCAGATGGCAAGGCACTACAGTAGTCCATCACAGTGGTAACATAAGCATGAGCTAGTTTTTGTAACAGATGGTGTAACTGAAAGGCCATCCAGAGTGGCTAAATAATCAGAAAGCTTATGAATAGCTACATGGGGGTCCTAGTAGAAGTATGTCTGAAGTAGAACCAAGAAGTAAATAGAAGGAAGTGAGTTTCTAATGTCCTTTACACATTCCTTCACACAACTTTATTAAACTCTTGTCTGCCATCTGGTTTTACAGAAACATATATCTGTGTGTCATCAGCTCAGCATAGCAGTGGAGGCTAATAACATTTGTATAAATAATTTGAACCAGAGATACTACGCAGTATATATATAAAAAGAACAGGGGGCATAAAGCAGAACCTTGTGGAACACCAAATTTTAATTTGCTTGTAGAAGTCACCTTTTGTGAAATTTGTTTTGTCTGCTGAAGTGGAGTAAATTATTCTAATCTGTTTATACTATTCAATTCAATTCAGTTCAATTTTATTTGTATAGCACTTTTAACAATGTACATTGTCCCAAAGCAGCTTTACAGTACATAAGAAATATAGAACAAAAAGTTCAAGATTAATATTAGACTTATGGTCAGGCATAACATTCTGAGCAGTGCCAGGTGAAGTGAATAACACTGATGATCTCCTCATCATGGCACCTGTTAGTGGGTGGGATATACACTATATTGCCAAAAGTATTCGCTCACCTGCCTTGACTCGCATATGAACTTAAGTGACATCCCATTCCTAATCCATAGGGTTCAATATGACGTCTGTCCACCCTTTGCAGCTATAACAGCTTCAACTCTTCTGGGAAGGCTGTCCACAAGGTTTAGGAGTGTGTTTATGGGAATTTTTGACCATTCTTCCAGAAGCGCATTTGTGAGGTCACACACTGATGTTGGACGAGAAGGCCTGGCTCTCAGTCTCCGCTCTAATTCATCCCAAAGGTGTTCTATCGGGTTGAGGTCAGGACTCTGTGCAGGCCAGTCAAGTTCATCCACACCAGACTCTGTCATCCATGTCTTTATGGACCTTGCTTTGTGCACTGGTGCACAGTCATGTTGGAAGAGGAAGGGGCCAGCTCCAAACTGTTCCCACAAAGTTGGGAGCATGGAATTGTCCAAAATGTCTTGGTATGCTGAAGCATTCAGAGTTCCTTTCACTGGAACTAAGGGGCCAAGCCCAGCTCCTGAAAAACAACCCCACACCATAATCCCCCCTCCACCAAACTTTACACTTGGCACAATGCAGTCAGACAAGTACCGTTCTCCTGGCAACCGCCAAACCCAGACTCGTCCATCAGATTGCCAGATGGAGAAGCGCGATTCGTCACTCCAGAGAACGCGTCTCCACTGCTCTAGAGTCCAGTGGCGGCGGGCTTTACACCACTGCATCCGACGCTTTGCATTGCACTTGGTGATGTATGGCTTGGATGCAGCTGCTTGGCCATGGAAACCCATTCCATGAAGCTCTCTGCGCACTGTTCTTGAGCTAATCTGAAGGCCACATGAAGTTTGGAGGTCTGTAGCGATTGACTCTGCAGAAAGTTGGTGACCTCTTCGCACTATGCGCCTCAGCATCCGCTGACCCCGCTCCGTCAGTTTACGTGGCCTACCACTTCGTGGCTGAGTTGCTGTCGTTCCCAAACACTTCCACGTTCTTATAATACAGCTGACAGTTGACTGTGGAATATTTAGGAGCGAGGAAATTTCACGACTGGATTTGTTGCACAGGTGGCATCCTATCACAGTTCCACGCTGGAATTCACTGAGCTCCTGAGAGCGACCCATTCTTTCACAAATGTTTGTAAAAACAGTCTGCATGCCTAGGTGCTTGATTTTATACACCTGTGGCCATGGAAGTGATTGGAACACCTGATTCTGATTATTTGGATGGGTGAGTGAATACTTTTGGCAATATAGTGTATTAGACAGCAAGTGAACATTTTGTCCTCAAAGTTGATGTGTTAGAAGCAGGAAAAATGGACAAGCGTAAGGATTTGAGCGAGTTTGATGAAGGGCCAAATTGTGATGGCTAGACCACTGGATGAGAGCATCTCCAAAACTGCAGCTCTTGTGGGGTGTTCCCGGTCTGCAGCGGTCAGTATCTATCAAAAGTGGTCCAAGGAAGGAACAGTGGTGAACCGGTGACAGGGTCATGGGTGGTCAAGGCTCATTGATGGACGTGGGGAGCTACTCAAATTGCTGAAGAAGTTAATGCTGGTTCTGATAGAAAGGTGTCAGAATACACAGTGCATGATGGGTCAGGGCTGTTTTGGCAGCAAAAGGGGGAACAACACAATATTAGGCAGGTAGTCATAATGTTATGCCTGGTTGAATTTATTTCTATTTATCCCTAATGAGCAAGCCTGATGAGACTATGGCAAGGAAAGCTCCCTTAGATGGTAAGAGGAAGAAACCTGACTCAAAAGGGAACCTCATTCTCATTTGGGTGACACCAGAGAGCATGTATGAATTACCATAAAAAGTTATATAGATATAAATACAGGTAAACAGTTAAATAAATGTTTATAGTAAGGTTTGCAGAGCTAATTCTGAGACATGGAAGTGGTTACAAGATGCACTTTAAGCTGTTTTCCCACATAATTATAAGCCCAGGACCATTAGATAGACTCATGGGGGTGAGGAGTAAGATGAAAAATACCAAAATATCAAAAAGATTGTCATCAGTCCTGACAAGATTATTTATCTTGTCTGGGATCACAAAATACTGCAAAAAACTGCAATCTGTTTTTCTTAATAAAAATAGCAGATGAGCCGGCTGACATTCACACAGGTACTTTTCAACTCTCTATTGCTTTAAAATAAACCAGTGTAATGTAATATTCTCCCATGAAAGCTTAGTATCTGTATTACTTACATTAATTCTCATGGGCTATTTATTTACTTATATATTTTTCTCTTTTTGAGCAGCGTAGAGATACACTATATTGCCAAAAGTATTCACTCACCCATCCAAATAATCAGAATCAGGTGTTCCAATCACTTCCATGGCCACAGGTGTATAAAATCAAGCACCTAGGCATGCAGACTGTTTTTACAAACATTTGTGAAAGAATGGGTCACTCTCAGGAGCTCAGTGAATTCCAGCGTGGAACTGTGATAGGATGCCACCTGTGCAACAAATCCAGTCGTGAAATTTCCTCGCTCCTAAATATTCCACAGTCAACTGTCAGCTGTATTATAAGAACGTGGAAGTGTTTGGGAACGACAGCAACTCAGCCACGAAGTGGTAGGCCACGTAAACTGACGGAGCGGGGTCAGCGGATGCTGAGGCGCATAGTGCGAAGAGGTCGCCAACTTTCTGCAGAGTCAATCGCTACAGACCTCCAAACTTCATGTGGCCTTCAGATTAGCTCAAGAACAGTACGCAGAGAGCTTCATGGAATGGGTTTCCATGGCCGAGCCGCTGCATCCAAGCCATACATCACCAAGTGCAATGCAAAGCGTCGGATGCAGTGGTGTAAAGCACGCCGCCACTGGACTCTAGAGCAGTGGAGACGCGTTCTCTGGAGTGACGAATCGCGCTTCTCCATCTGGCAATCTGATGGATGAGTCTGGGTTTGGCGGTTGCCAGGTGAACGGTACTTGTCTGACTGCATTGTGCCAAGTGTAAAGTTTGGTGGAGGGGGGATTATGGTGTGGGGTTGTTTTTCAGGAGCTGGGCTTGGCCCCTTAGTTCCAGTGAAAGGAACTCTGAATGCTTCAGCGTACCAAGACATTTTGGACAATTCTATGCTCCTAACTTTGTGGGAACAGTTTGGAGCTGGCCCCTTCCTCTTCCAACATGACTGTGCACCAGTGACCAAAGCAAGGTCCATAAAGACATGGATGACAGAGTCTGGTGTGGATGAACTTGACTGGCCTGCACAGAGTCCTGACCTCAACCCGATAGAACACCTTTGGGATGAATTAGAGCGGAGACTGAGAGCCAGGCCTTCTCGTCCAACATCAGTGTGTGACCTCATAAATGCGCTTCTGGAAGAATGGTCAAAAATTCCCATAAACACACTCCTAAACCTTGTGGACAGCCTTCCCAGAAGAGTTGAAGCTGTTATAGCTGCAAAGGGTGGACCGACGTCATATTGAACCCTATGGATTAGGAATGGGATGTCACTTAAGTTCATATGCGAGTCAAGGCAGGTGAGCGAATACTTTTGGCAATATAGTGTATCTTCTGGTTCAGAGAGTTGGATAAATAAATGTTTATAGCTGCTATAACATAAGCGATAACAGGAAAGCAGTTTGTTTTGTGGATGTTCCACATCATTAAGTCCTAATTACTGCATCAATGGATAAACATATACAACCTGATGTTCTTTCATTACAAAAACAAAGAAATGAAATGAAATGCTGTGGTATATGAAGAATAAACCCATGCACTATTGTATTGCTTCGAATGCTTTATCACAATACTTTATCATTGATTCTTTTTCCACTAACACAATATTTTATTCCTCAGCAAGATTTAAAAAAGACAAAAATTGTGGTGTATTACTTTTATAAGCTATTAAGCATCCAATCATGCAGTATATGCTTTATGTGTTCTCTTTATAAACAAATAACACACACACCCACACCCACACACACAAACACACACACGCTCCAAGGCTTTTTACCCCTTGTCAGCTGACCAGTTCCGAGTAACTACGTGAAGTTAATAACGGAGACCATTCCTTCCTCACGCTTGAGCGCACACGCTTTATGAACTCCCTCAGCCACATTACACCACTCCACCTTCACACCTTTAAAGCCGGCCTGCCCAAAGCGCCTGCTTTTAAATAAATTACAAAATCGAAAAGACTCGTACTCCAGCATTCTGAGGGATGGGTTAGAGTTGAAGAAAAGGAATAAAACACAGCAGGGTGTGCTGCTACAGGAAAATAATCCACACTGTCTTGATGTGATATGGGATAATCTTCTTCTAGCTCTATCTCTGTCTAGCCCTAAAATGGATCTTTTCCTTTAACAGCATCCTTCTGAACCACATTGATTACAATTTCTAATATATTTTCTGTTGTTGAAGAGTAAATAGTTTAAACAGTTCCTCAGGTGACGGTAAGTGAGATGAAAATTACGTTATTATGAAATTACAGACCTCCCAGTTCTCGTTGTCGTGCAAATCCACAGGTAACTGTGGTTAGAGAGTGAGATGTACAAGGATTAGTGGAGAAGATCCATTACTATTCCAGGGCTTTCCAATCCTAGGAATAGAACCGTGTGTGTGTGTGTGTGTGTGTGTGTGTGTGTGTATGTGGTACCTTATGAACAGTTGCTTCTGCACACAGATTAGTGTGAAGTGTTTTCAGGTCCAGTGTTCTCAGCTGATACGTTTCAGGATAAATGCAATAAACAGGGTTCTTCAAGGCAAAATAAATTGCCATGAGCTGCGATACTGATGCGGCCGGTGAGGGTCTGGTTCCTAATACCTCTATTACACCTGATGACATCCTATATACGTACAGCCAGCATCCCTGAACGACGAGCCAGAGGTAGATTTCTCCAACAAATCTTTTCCATATGTGATTGTTTACAATATACAATATACAATAATGCATTCAGATATCCAAGGCATTACACTTATGTGCAATCTTGTGTGTTTCGTTATGGTGTACTCTGTTTATTCTTAATCTTCATTTTTTACTTATAACTTAATTTAAATTCCTTCACTGCTTTATGTTTAGTTGCCCTTGATGGTGCCAACTAAATTTTGTTGTATTTTATACAATGACAGTAAAGTACCTTACCTTACCTTGCACCATAAGTTTGACCATCTGCACCTTGATTTCTGCTGTTTATTTCTACATCTTTCAAAACACATCATTACTATTCTATATTTAAGGTTTTCTTCTTTCTTCGTAGTCTTATGTATACACTGATCAGGCATAACATTATGACCACTTATAGGTGCCGTGAATAAGACTGAGTATCTCCGCATCATGGCACCTGTTAGTGGGTGGGATATATTAGGCAGCCAGTCAACATTTTGTCCTCAAAGTTGATGTGTTAGAAGCAGGAAAAATGGACAAGCGTAAGGATTTGAGCGAGTTTGATGAAGGACCAAATTGTGATGTTTAAACCAATGAATCAGGGCATCTCCAAAACTGCAGCTCTTGTGGGGTGTTCCCGGTCTGCAGTGGTCACTATATATCAAAAGTGGTCCAAGAAGGAACTTAATAATTATATAATAAGGAATATATATATATATATATATATATAATATTATTCTTGTAAATGAGCTGTTACTATAGAAACGATGACATTACAACGATTGCATTAGAAAGTAATCTGACCAATCACAATCGAGAACACAAGAAAATGAGCACAGAAATGCATGTATATAAACATATTTATGAACATGACCATAGATTTATGATTATATACAGTATATAGAAGTCACATTTCAACATTATATTCTTTTTGAAGGAGTCCATAGTTGCAAATATGTAAGAAATTGTACACATAGGACATTCTTGCTATTTTTCTCCCCGGATAAATAAGTTAAGTTTAATATTTGTATACTTCCGGAGGATTCCTGCTCTGAAGGATAATAAACCTCAGCACTGCTATGTATACATTTCCACCTGGAGCCCTGCTGCAGGGTTAATTAGAGTTCATTAGAGTTTAGTATGTGTGCTGATATTCATGTCAAAGAACAAAGATTCATTCTCAGCCTGTATAGCATGCACCTTCTGATCTCACAAATTAGATTATCTTTTCCTAAAGAAACTGAGATAATTGGTGAAATCGGGAGGGGGTAGTGTAGGGAAGGCCGACCTGCCGACACACACTGCACGGATGTCGCTGTAACGATGCGGCTAGCGGACTCTGACGCTTTAACAAGGCTTCTCATTATGTTCCTTAAAGGCTTTACCAAGTGGCTTTGCTGTTGTGGTTTTTTTTGCTCATTACACCAGTGTCTCTAGCTGATTATTAGAAAATTACCCAGGATGGAAGAGAGTGCACTTAGGGAGAAAATAGATGAGGCAGACAAATTGTCGTGGATGAACTGTACATTTAATATTCACAGATTTTCAGGTTTTGAGTTAGTGTTACAGAGTAATAAAGCTGTGCATTTGTCTCAATTAAAATACCCTGTAATAAACAAACAAACAAACAAACAAACAAACAAATAAATAAATAATTTGTTTAAAATAAATAAATAAATAAATAAATAAATAAATAAATAAATAAATAAATAAATAAATAAATAAATAAACAAAGAATAGCAGTAGTTTGTCCTACAGTGCTTATGGAATAATTTACCATTTTAAACACGGAATATTATTCAAGGTCTGTATAAATGTGTCCTTGATTATTCTTCAATAATAGTAGCACATGCAATTTTATTCTTCTTAAAACACCAATAATTTTTCAACATTTATTTTTTATTGATTTAAAAAACAACACATAAAAACATCAATTTGCAGATGCAGTTACCGCAATGTTCTTCAAAACAAGCGTGTTCCTGTAATCACATACATATATACCAGCTATAAACATCCTCGCTAGCATCTCTTGTTTCTCCAGCTTTAAGTTAATGAGACAAAATCACAGCATCTACCCTGAAAACATTCCAGTGTAACTCAACTTACATACAATTTCACCTCTGACTCCGGTGTCGATGTACTAACACTGGAGACTCCTTCCAAAAATATTAAATGAATATCTTGTTATAGAAAACATCACCATATTGATGATTACACGTGTATTTAACCGGTTTCCAGTGTGGCTACTGGAGCTTCCAAACTAGCCGCTAGTTTGTCACATATACTGTACAGCCATACACAACACGTCATGTAGTGACATGCTTTCTGACTAATAAAAATCATAAAAACAGAATCAATATGAATAAAAATAATAAGATAAAAATTAGAATAAAAAATACTTGGAATAAATAAAAAAAAAATTCAAAATGAATCTACAAGCAGGAACGGGAAGAAATTAAAAAGATAAATATAAAAAATATATAATAAAAAATATATATAATATGTATATTTAAAATATATATATAAAATATATAATTATATTGAATTCTTCTTCCCCAACAGTTGCATAGCAACCACACCCTTGTGCTGAAATTATTATTTGGATTGAAAAAATGGCTAATATTAGCCACAGATAATGCTATAAAACAATGTTTGTTTGTAGTGTCTCGTCCATCCACTAGGACATTACACCTCCACACCCAAACACCTAAGTACAACCCAACTTCCTGTTTACAGACAGAAAGTTTAAGCAGTCAAACATTCAGTAATTGCGAACCAACTTCCTTATACTAATCTCTGCCCTTAATATTCTGCGATAACTCTGTCTGTTCCCTTTCATCAGGTTAACTTGTGGATCTATTGTGGGTTTATTTTTATTACCCTGACCTTGTTCTTGATATTGTTTTGATTTTGTAATAAACTCGACACGTCTTCTCAGTCCTGCTTGTTATATTCACATTACTTCTTTCCCTACTTTGCATAAGTGTTGAGTTAAAACCGAAGAACTCTTAATGTCATGTGTTCGGTCACACACAAGTCAAAAGTGTGTACTCACTCTCAACACACACCCACACACCATCTCAGGGCTTCAACTTGAGTCTCAAGATTTCTGGCAGTGTCCTTTGTGTGATATCTATACATGACCTTAACATAAGATATCTTGCTTCAGAGTCTTGGCAGTGTCTAACTGTATCAGTATCATCACACATTATTTTATTCTATTTTTATTTGGAAATTTTGCAAAAAATGCTGAGATGGATAAATAAAATAAAATAAAATAAAATAAAATAAAATAAAATAAAATAAAAATTAAATTAGAAAAATTAAATTAAATTAAATTACTGCGATAGACTGGCAACCTGTCCAGGGTGTACCCCTGCCTTTCGCCCTATGTGCGCTGGGATAGGCTCCAGCAGACCCCTGTGACCCTAGGAGTCCTAGGAATAAGTGGGTATAGACAATGAATGAATGAATGAATAAATTAAATTTAATTAATTCCTAACAGAATTCTATATTATCCATGGATGATTTTTTCATCACAGTTACACTTCCTAATGGTTTTATTTACAGAGTCTTTTTTTTTAGTTTCATGTACAGATTCAATTTTTTTTTTATTCTCAGAAACTAATTCCTCTTAAAACCCGACCCTCAAGGTCAAAAATAATTGACTAGTGTTGATTAGCTGAAGCAGTATAAGTTTTGTCAGATATAATTCGATATAAAGGATCTTCAGGATGTCATATCAGTGTTTCTCAGTTTCTCTTCATGCTCTAGCATGTGCGAATCAATTCAAAACTGATATGACGTCAAGAATCTTTTGTTTTTGTTTTTTTGTCCTCTGTCATCCATATGGCATGCGTGTTAGACAGAATGCCGACCAAATGGCACTATTTGTCAGGTGCAGAGAAATGAAACCTTAAAAAAAAGAGATGATCTATAGATGAATCGCTAGAATGAGATGAGAGAACATTAGGTTTTGCTAAATATTTTGGAAGATAAATATTTCCTTAGATTAGCTTTGTTGTGAGCTACTTTAGACACATCCTACAACCAACGTCTGTTGATTATTGTAAACAATTCTGACCACAATTTTACTCTTATAATGTAGATGTGGACCAGTTTCTGGGAGGAATGTAAACCTTTAACCCCATGACTCATGATCTCATTCAAACCAAGGCCTCTTTTTGAGGCTTGAAGACATGCCCAAAGGTGTATGGGATTAATTTGGGTATGAAAATAAACGTAACACGTGTGAGATTACTGTTAGACATATTAGAATAAATATATGTACATTACCAAGTCAGAGTAAGAGAAGATAGAAGACAGTATAAATAAAGTTTATTTCTTTGGATTCTTTCTAAAAATTCAAGAAATCCTTTACATAACATCTTACCATAATGAGAAAGTTATTACCACTGGCTATTCCTGGCTAAACTCTTACTATCATGATACTCTGGCTTAAAAATGTATTATTCCAAGCAGTTAGTTACAAGTAAACATGGTGGTACATGTTAGGCTATTAAATGGCTAATGCACGCTGATGAGATACAGACTTCCCCTGGCTGACCTTTCTCTCAAGCTCGGCCAGATTGACGTGTGTGTGTGAGCAGAGCGCATGGAAATGTAGATAATTCTCTCTTCACACAACAACCATCTGAATGATTAATTCCAATATTGACAAGTGCGATAAAAGGATTTATTTAACCCTCACCTCACAGTTCACTCTCCATTTGCATTCAGTTCGAAGAAGTGGAGCAAAACCTCTAATCCTAAAGTCACAGCTCACTGAGGGGTTTATCCAAGGTTTAGCTTAGAACAGGCCACTAGAGGTGTGTCAGAGAGAGAGAGAGAGAGAGAGAGCGAGAGAAATCGAGAGAGAGAGAGAGAGAGAGAGAGAGAGAGAGAGAGAGAGAGAGAGAGAGAATTAGAGAGAGAGTGATGTATGTTGAAAACTTCTGCTAAGGCCCTGTTTACATGTTTACAGATAGTTCTGAAAATTCACCTTTTACATCTCCCTAAAATTCCAGCTGCATGAACAGCAGTTTCAGAAATACAAAATTTTCCACAAAAAAACACACACTAATATAAGCATTCCTGCCCAGTAGATGGCGATAACATGTCATAAATTGCTGTATACAAAAGTTTAACTGGCTAACAAGATTCCAAGGGTGCCAATATTTAGTATCCAAGCACCAGTAGAATTAACTGTTTGTATATTTCCACTTTTATTTACATTTCTGGCATTTGGCAGACGCACCTATCCAGATCAACTTACACTTTTAACTGAGCAGTTGGGGGTAACAGTGGCAACAGCCTGGTGGACCTGGGAGTTGAACTGACAACCTTCTGATCGTTAGCCTAACACATTAAACCACTAAGCTAACACGCTTGTCTACAAATGCTACGTAAAACTTTAGATCTAGCTAGGTGCTTATATTAATATTCTTCAGGCTGTGAGTTAGTCAATCCTGGCGATCCCGTTGACGGAACCAAAATAAACAAAATATTTGCCCATATTTTGTCTGAGATGTCAGTTTCAGACATAACACATGTTTCCAGTGTGAACTGGCTTTCAAACGATGTGAAACGATGTAATGTGATGGGAAAACATTAAAAAATTGAGGAATATCTTGACTACATTTCAACACTTCTGATCTGGCTTGTTGATCAGAGGATTTGGGTTCAAGCCCCAGTACCACCAAGCTCCAACTGAGCAACCCTCTCTACTCCAGGGGCACTGTATCATAGCTGCCCCTGTGCTCTGACCCCAAGTTCCTCAGCTCGGATATGCAAAGAAAAGATTTCCACTGTGCTGTAATGTATGTGTAGCAATAATAATGGCTTCTTGCCCTCAGTTCATTGAGTTTTCTGTACTTGGGTCTCAAATTCTAACCTGTGTTTGGTTTCACATTTATTCCCAGAAACAGTTTGTACTCAAATCTTATCCTTGTTCCAGTGTTTAGTCTCTGAAAAATCTGAACACTGGATATGTTTGTACTTGATAGCTGATGCTGTAGTCATAATGACTGTCCAGTGCTCATCCCAGGACTCTTCTGTACTTCTATACTGTAATAATTTATAATCTCGTTATCCGGTGTCACTCAGAAGAGGGTGGGTTTCCTTTCTGAATCTGGTTCCTCTCAAGGTGTCCTCCTGACGCTACTGTTTTCCTCGCCGCTGTCGCCTCTGGCTTGCTCATTAGGGATTTAAATCTACATCTGAATTTCTTTGTGACACTGGGTTTAATTAATTTGCAGGTGCATCATGACAGAAACGATCGCAACCTTTCAGCCCAAATTGCTTCTTCAGCCCTCGGGAGCAAAATATCACAGCTTTACACATGACCTTAGAAAGTACTTTCCTGATTTATTTCTTATTCGCTCCCATTAACGTTCATCATCTCATTATTTTTGCAAAGCAAGGCCATTTTCTCAAGCAATTAGTCAAGTGGAGTTATTTTTGGCTTTCCATTTTCACCAGTCTTCCTCTCGCCGTGTGTTTAAACATGTCTGTGCGGGTGAACAGGCGACCGACGTGCTCCGCTGACTGCTCAGATTATCGCCATCCATCATTTCTTTAGGTGCTCGTTTAGGCTAGGGGAGCTGCATTAGTCTGCAAATTATAATTTGTCCTGAAATCACATAAGGTAAATGTCATCGATGCCCTTTCTGTTTCACTCCTCTCTTTTTCTAGCTACTCTATATTATAATTGCCTTACAAGCACATGAAATAAATAAATAGACCCTTGTTTAGATCCTTAGAACCATTGCCAAGATGTTAGCATTAACTGAATTTGTACTGCATTGAAAGACTTGATTATGATCAGGGATAGGATAGAATTCTAGGAAATGGAGTTTAAACATCATACTCATAACAACATTCCAACAAGCTCCAGCATATTTCTGCAATTAATCAGTTGCAACACCAGGCAGATGGCTACTTCCTGTTAGTAGTAGAAAGTAGGAAGGAAGTAGGAAGGAAGTTCTTGGCTACATTTTAGTAATATGTGTCATCACCTGTAGTGAAAGTTGCTTGTATCATTAGCCATCATAATTCTCATCTTCAGTACCATCTGTATCCTAGTTAGAGTCACAGTGGATTCAGAGTGCTGAGTGCTATGCTGGGAACACTGGGAGCAAGGCATGGCATGCCAGAAAAATAAAAATCCAGAAAATATTCATAGTTGTTTCCAAAATCCATAAGCATGATTTCACATGGAAATGTGGAAAAATGTGATAAAAGTTTTACATTTTTTTCCATTGCCATACCACTTCTCTTCCTCTTATAGTGAATGTATTCATGGTGCTTGAAAATTCTCTAGACAGGAAGAAGAAATATAAAATAACATAACAAATAACAATACATAACGAAACAACCCACTTTTCACATTAATAGAATTTACCCCAAAGTGGCTTTTGTGAATCAGGGAGCTGCTGGGAAACAATCAGATATCGAATCTAGGATCTCCTCAGCCACTGTTAATCTCCATCCAATACAGCACACAAGAGCACACAGAGCTTTCTACCTGCTCTGTAAGCATTAATTGAATCGGACTTGTTCTCTGCGGATGCAAGCGTACGAGTCAGAATCCTGGAATAGAGGATAGGGCTGCTGCTTAAATACCGGATTACTTCTCACTTCACCAGCTGACTGTGTGTAAGAGCTCATTGTTGTACAAATGAAACAAGGTGGAAAGCAAACCGTGGATCTGCATGAAATCTTAGAGAGCAAATAGATAAAGAGAGAGCGGGGCCAAGCATTGTCAAATGGTAGTTTGGAGGAAATTTCGTGAATTTTAATTATTGGTAAGTGGGAAGATTTTGAGCTACATTTACAGCATTTGGCCTTATCCAGAGGGACTCACAATTTATCTCATTTTATACAACTCAGCAAATGAGGGTTAAGGGCCTTGCTCAGGGGCCCAGCAGTAGCAGCTTAGTTGCTCTGGGATTCAAACTCACAACCTTGCGATCAGTAGTCCAATGCCTTAACCACTAAGCATACAGTAAGCAATACAGTAATGAAGACAGTAGGATACATATCAAAGGGATCTAAATCTCTATATGTGTTTGCATTATTCATGAAAATATTTCACTATGAACAGTTTTCTCTTTCTCTTTCTGTCTCAAGCCCATGACGTTTATCCTTGACACTGCTGCCCTTCTCTCGATCACATCACTGTCTTTTGCTTATATATGATATTGTTTCAGCCATATTTTGAGGAATTGCATCATCAGCCAAGGCTTTATGCCAAAAACAGGGGTTCAAATCTAAGGACTGCCAGAGAGCCACTGCTGGCCCAAACCCTCACCAGCTCAGCTTGAGTCCTGGATTGGATTCTGATCCACTTGTAAGTAGATTAAAGCAGCAGTCAAATTAATAAATGTAAATTTAGCCAGGCCAAATCTGCAAAACAGCATATGGCTCCGAAAATGGTGGTATTTCGCCAACTGATTATCTACAGGCTTGTTATAACCAAATCGTCATCAGAAATCATCCAACTATCTCTCGTTTTCCAGCATGAATCGCTGCATGGGTCGATGAAAGCACCCCATATATATATAAATACTTCATTGAGTTGATCTTAGGTCATAAAATAACAAAAGTATTTGACATATTCTGCAACCAGTAGTCAGGTTGTAAAAATACAGCTCGCTAAAGAGACGGTTAAAGGATGCTGACCTTCTGCCAAGACCTGAAGAAAATTACTCTTAGCAAGATTTACTCGTGGATGTTTGAACTAGTTGGACAAAAAAAAAAGCAGAAACACAACAAATTGATATCATAAAGCAACAATCAATAATGCACTTTCAAAAAATGCATGACCCTCATGTCGATCGATACTGAATACTGATTACCTGAATGCTGATAAGATTTTCTGTGAAGATTGTGGTGGTGTTTCTATTTGCTGACCAGTTCTGTCCAGGTATTATCTAATAATTCTGATTAACCAGACTCAGAATGTAATTTCAGGGCATTTTCTGGTCTGCTAGTAATATGAATAGGAAGAAAATTCCTCAGTACTCTTATAAAAGGATACAAAGTTTTGTTTTTGTAATTCCCACTCACTAGCTCTCCTTATCATAGCTACCATGACAGGTGAGGCTAGCACAGGCTTCCTTAGAGACAATAAAAGCCTACACATCTTTTGCTCATGCTGAAGAGTCAAAAGAAAGCCCTACCTTCTCTCTTCCCTCTTCCAAGTTCAAAGACATTCATGATTGATTAGAGTCACTCTGATTGACAGGTACATGAGTGATGACATCCTTCTCATGCACACAGAATGACTAATTTTTCTTTTGACTCTTAGTCAGTGCAAACACACAATTGTAGGGCACTTGTTTTTCTCTCATGCCACTTGGGGTTCTGTGCTTTTTACTTTTTATTTATTTATTTATTTATTTATTTATTTATTTATTTATTTGTTTGTTTGTTTGTTTGTTTGTTTGTTTGTTTTCCACATAGATTCTTTGGTGCTATTCTTCATTTGTGGTCTGACCCCAAACTGCTAGAACACTCCAGTACACACTATTACTTCGTCCTGCAGAGAGAGAGAGAGAGAGAGAGAGATGCAAACTCATACAAAATCTGGAGAGTAGTTTTAGCAATAAAAACAATATGCTAAAATAATGACAAAATACTTCCATGAATACTTCAAGACATAAAGGAATCACTGTAGTGCCAATGTGGTTAATCTGAACTGGTATTAAAACATTTGAATACAATGTTGGATGAATTTAAATGAAACTCATGCTAACACTCTGTCTCATCTACACTATATGACCACAGGGATGTGCACACTTGTAGGCCAAAAAATAACACCTTTTCAGTACTACTGAATTTCTTTTTACTCATGTGTACCTTCTAATCATAATCCTTCAGTAATCTTGCTCAGCCATTGTAACATATCATGCAGAAAAAACACATATTTACTCTTCCTCCTTTTTAAGGCACCATTACTTTTGTCCTTAATGAATGATGTGTACTTATCTAACACTAAAAAGATTTGTTTTGGATTGCTTTTTTTTCAAATCATGTCTTTAATAATGAATTATTAAATAGGTGTATACACACACACACACACACACACACATACTGAATTGTGATAGCGGCACTCACACCACCACACTCAATCGACACAAAACTGCTCCTTACCCCCGTAAAACAGTGGTGCTGAAGTGACAGCGGCATTTCAGGACCATGGCCAGCGCTTCTGAGTGTGGCTGCAAGGCAGAGCAGCTAAAAAGTGTGCCAAAATCCGGGGAAGCAATCAGAAGCCCTCTAACTCCTAACTCTTCACCATCTGGGAAAAGCTCCTTGAAGGAAGCTAGGCTCAGCATAGGGGGAAGTAAGAGTTGTGTCCAGGGTGATGCCTAATGGAAAGTTATCTCTCTGCTTGTTTGTATTTGCTGAGCCGAACCAGGAGCCACACTCCAGGGGGGCCTGCCTTGCTGCCTTTCTGCTCAGCTGCTTACCCCTTATATATATATATATATATATATATATATATATATATATATATATATATATATATATATATATATATAGAGAGAGAGAGAGAGAGAGAGAGAGAGAGAGAGAGAGAGAGAGAGAGAGAGACATAAATAGATGTTATACCGAGAGGCATAAGCTAGTGGCTGAGACAGTATATAGAAACGTGCTGAATATGGGTTAGAAGTCCCAAAGTCCCTCTACACACACACAAACCACAGAAAGTGTTTGAGAACAGTAGAGCTAAGATCCTCTGGGACTGCCATTTCCAGACTGACAAACAGCTGCTGGCTAACCAACCAGACATAGTGGTGGTTGACGAGGAGCAAAAGTCAGCAGTTGTGATCGATGTGGCAATCCCACCTGACAGTAACATCAGGAGAAAGGAGCATGAGAAGATTGTGAAGTATCCGGGGGTGAAGGAACAACTGGAACAGATGTGAAAGATGAAGTCCAGAGTGGTCCCAGTGGTAATAGACACATTAGCATCTGTGACCCCTATACTGGGAGAGTGATTCCAGTAGATTCCAGATATGATCTCTGTCCAGAGGAACTTAAGAACCGAGGATCTGATGCCAATTACATCAGTGAGTGTTCTTATATGTAAATTTACACCCATTCAAGAGCGAATATTGGAAACAAATGTTTTTCCCAAATGACTGGACATCCACCAAAAGCCTTTGTTCTTGTGCTGCATGTTTTATTGAATACATTTGTTTGTATCCAGATTGTTAAATGAGGTCTTAAATGAGGTCATAACTTGTGTTTTATTTAGTTTGAACTTACAATGAATCACTTATTATGTAAATCAACTGCTATGAAAATCACAAACGATCTGAACCCAGGCGAGTTTAATTCATAAATAATAATTGAATAAGACCATTCCTATTATGCTGAATGTGAATATCATATCACTGGCTATGACAAACCTCAGAGAGCAAAGACAGGACGGAAGTGATATTTATCCTCTCCAAAACACTCAAAAGAGTCGTTCAGAAATAATACGTTGCTCTGAATCACGCCCATCATGAGAAAGGAGGCAAGGTCAACAGCATAAACACAGATAAAACCTTGTTTCTTGATTGAATTTCAGCAAGCCGGCCATGTTTCTGAGCAGACAAAGCAGACAGGCGTGTGATGAAGACAAGGCCTCATGGGGTGTAGAGAGGAAGATGGATGAGCTTTGGCTTTGCTTGGCTCAGCATTCCTTTATATTAGATTCCTTTATATAAAAAAAAGAGGGCAGGAAGTGAGGTAGGAAAGCATGTCCTCTTCTGCCCGAGGCAGTGCTATCATTTAAGGAAATGGAGAGCAAGAAAAAAAAAAACACAGTCAGGCTTAGAGAGTAATGCCATGGGGTTGTGCAGGGTTGTGAGGGGTTAGTTTCAGCTTTACAGAGCCAAAAGCATTAATTCCCTCCGAGTCTCAGCCTCAGAATGCCAAGCAGCATGCTGAACGTCTCAAGGCTGACTCAAGTGCACTTGTCTTGCCAGCTTCAAAGCTTTTCCAGAAAAAAAAGCCTGTTGCTTATCGTAAGTCCTTGAGGCATGATTCTTAATTTGCGGAGCGTCAGGCATTAACATTTTCAAGATGGTACTCGAGAGCCGACCTTAATTGCTTTTGTCAGGAGTCTCTGAAAGAAGTTCACACTGCTGACTGGTGCTTAAATTTAAATTCACTCCTGGTCATAGATTTAAAAAAAAATAATGATGTACTACATGTGGAAATGAAGTCATATCAGATGCTTTTTTATATATTCAATTAATTAGATTAGTCTTTTGCAAGCCAAATATACAGCAAAGGATAGGAAACACCCAAGGCACAGTGTTGCCCCACTTCTCCAGAAATCTTCCTGATAACTTTACAGTTCATTATTGATGATGATGATGATGATGATTTTACTGCATTAGGAGTCATAGTGTGGAAAAACCTATAGACATCATCTTCCATTTCAGATTTAAAAAAAAAAAAAAGCTTGTTGAATTCAAATGTGTAAAAAAGTGATTGAATTGACATGAATAAAATCAAACCCCAAGCACAGACCTGAGCATCAAACCCAAAACACTAGTGTTGTACAAGAGATCCATTACCACTGCTCTATTCTACCACATGTGATTCAATTATCTGAACTATAGTTATAGTTATAGAGCTAGTTACATGGTTGTAGTTCAATTAGTTAAGGCTCTGAGTTAACAGCTGCTACTGTTGGGCCTTTGGGCAAGGCCCCCAAACCTCCCACTGTCCAGGGGTGCTGCATCACAGCTGACCCTTTCACTCGGACCCCAAAACTCTTAAAGAGCTGACAGCACTCTAGGACATGAAACTGTGATATCCCAACAGTTTTTGCACTCAATTTTGAAAAAAAATCATGACGGGTCAAGTTTTTAAATAGTGATTCAGGGATTAAAAATAGGTATTTTTAGGTATTTTTACAAGTTGCACATGGAATTAATTTATAATCACACTCTCTGGTGTCACTCACTTAAAGAGTTTTTAAAAGAGATTAAAATCTTATATTTTTCTGAAATGTTATATTCCTGTTAAACTGCTTTAGGACAAAATCCATCGTGAAAAGCGTTCTACAAATACTACAAGGCCTTGAGTAGTGAGATTTAATCATAAATCCAACTCACTTTCTGTTTTGTTTTTTTATTCAATAAAGCTGTTCTGCACTTTTTGCTGATCTCCAAACAAAATGTACTTGATGTGGAAAAAAATAAAAGGCTTGATTGATGGCTCATGCTGTGATTGTGTTACAACCGACTAGCTGCTCGCTGGGGAAGCGTTTCACATATGTACCTTAGTCCCTGCTTGATTCCCTGCTTCATTTATTGATTGCACCTCATGAGACCGGACCTCAACAAGCAGGGCAGCAGTCTGGCTCTGTGTTGATAATATCTGATGAAATGACAATTTAAGTGATGATTCAGACTTGACCTTATAGCCCTGTTTGTTTTTGAATGATGGAAAGTAAATAACTGTCTCGCACACACACACACATATACACACTTGGCAAAACCGTCAGACTAATTAAACTTGATTGGTAATTACCATGAGAGCCGAACAGAGCGTGTGGATCTTGCGTCTTTCAGAATTTCATGCAGGCTGCCCAAGTTCTCATCTGATAATTTAGCCAAATATACAATTATACAAGTAGATAATTCTGTTTGCATTTGCCAACAAATAGATAAAAGCACATCCTTTATTGATTTATAAACTTTTTTCACAATTTGCTGTGGAGACAGTGCGCTTAAAAGTGTGTGTGTTCCTTTAGCTAGCAATTAATTTCCTTGCTCTTTAATGAGCTAAGAGTTATTATGTGGGAAACTATTTATTTATTTATTTGTTTGTTTATTTAGGTTTAAATGAATCAGACCTAGTGTTAATTAATTAATGTATATTCAAATTTAACGATCTACTTTTTCCCCAGAAATTCAGCTCACTCTTTCATGCCAAGACGCAGTTTATCTCAGCCAATCCACTTCCTAGCATGTTTTCGTGAGTCTGAAGGAAATCCACACAGACATGAGGCCAACATGTGACACCATGTAGCACCAAGTGGATGCGTCTAGAATCCTGACGTGATTCTGTATTTATTTCTGCTAAAATGTAAAATGAGCCTTCTCAGTGGGACGCACTCTTTTCAGGTCTAGACAGAAATGAAAAATGCAGAAATTCTTTAAAAAATGGCACACAGGGGATAAAAGATGACATCTAAAAAGCGCACAGTGGAGAATGGGAGAATGGTGCTGGTTTACTGTTCACACAATAGCACGGGGTACAGACGTCTGGCTTGGCATAAAAGACCAGACATGGCTAGAGCACAATTACATAAAGAGAGAGAGAGAGAGAGAGAGAGAGAGAGAGAGGTTGAGGGTTTGGATGGATGACAATAGCCCAGGCATTCATGGCTCTCTAACAAGGTTGCCAGGTTGAGGTTTCCAAAAAAATGTGAGAGAAATTCCCTCTCATTCACCAAAAAAGCCAATATTTCAGCAGACTTTCCAAATCCTACACTATGACCACATTCCAAAAGAACAGAAACATAAAAGATATGTTAGATAATTCTGCTTTACCAATCTCACAGAGAAGAATGAAGAGAATCTTCAGGATCCAGATGTGCAATACTCTGTATGTAACATACTGTATCTCAGCAGACCTGCAGCTGTCAACAATGTCAACTGCAGTCAAAGGTTTATCATCCTAGCCATGAACCGGGAGGTGGGGGTTTGTCAAGATCGAGATTGACATCCATCAAATCCAAACCTTTATTTATAACAGAAATACAAAGGAGAGTGAGAAGGGAAAGGAGAAATGGACGTAAGTGAGAAAGATCTTGACAGGTTCTTCATGCGTTCTTTCCCAAAGGTTTTTTGTGATTACATTTATGGCATGTTTGCAGATGCACTTATCCAGAGCAGCTTACATTTATCTCATTTATACAATAAAACAGTTAAAGGTTAAGGGCCATGCTCAAGGGCCCAGCAGTGGTAGATTGGGGGTCCTGGGATTTGACCAACCAACCTCCCAATATCTTAACCACAGATGCATTGACTTTGGAAAACATGATGAATCAACTTCTTCATACTGTTTCATTTTAATGTTAATTTTATTTATTTATTTATTCTTGTCAACATTTTAAAATAGCAGCAGTTCAAGCATGAGTACAGAACCCTCGACATTTCTTTCTCTGCTCACTTCCTGTTTTTTATTCAATAAAGGGATTCAGCACTTTTGTTCCAGCTGTTGATCTCCAAACAAAATGTACTAAATAAAGTAGTACAACATAAGGTCTTCTGTGCTTATCATTATGCCTTGGGTGAGGTTGAGGAATAACAAGAAGGATGAGGAAAGAATAAATGAAAGGAGTTGAAGAGATAAATTATGAAAGAAAGATAGCCTTTATGTCTCTAATATACATTGCTAGACAGTGAAATTCTTTCTTCACATATCCCATCCTTAGAGGGTTGGGGTCAGAGCACAAGGTCAGCCATGATGCAGCACCCTGGAGTGGAGAGGGTTAAGGGCCTTGCTCAAGGGCCCAACAGTGGCAGCTTGGCAGTGCTGTGGCTTAAACCTCAATCTTCTGCTCAACAATCCAGAGCCTTAATCACTTGAGCTACAACTGGCAGCTTCTTCAAGGGTTCTTCAGATAGTTAGATGCTTAGGAAGGCTTTCTTTGAGGAAATACTGTCATTGGGTTCTACCATAGAACCCTAACCCCTAACCCTGAACTGAAGAATCCATAAAGGTGGTGATGTAGAAAAGGAGAAAGAAAACAAAAAGCTGGATGATGGATGGATGGAGAAAAGGATGGATCTAGGGTCAGTCCTGTAATTGTCTTGATCAAGCAGGACTCATCTGATTCCATTGTTTGACCAATTGATCTTCTATAGACTGCAGACCTACAGTGTCTTTCATGAAGACACACTAGAGAAGTATATCTTCTACTTGTTTGGAATGAAGCCCTGCACTTCTACACCACACTTGCTCTTTCTGGATAAGATTAGACACCTCTGACCTACAATAACCTCAGAGTTGACCTAAGGCATTTTTTTATCTAATCAGATACAAAGCGCAATGATAAGCACACCAGGTCGAAAGGACAACTGTTTCTGAAGAGAAGACAGGTGAAGCATGCATGACGTACCATCCACTTGTCTTCTCTTCACCACCGTTTGACCTTTTGACCTTGTGTGCTCGTCGGACATGCTCTCCGCTATATGCTATGGACATATGCTCTGTTTCTCTTCTCTGAATGAAAGCACTTCGACATCTCATCCCGCTGTAAGTGCTGTTTTTGTTCACAATGACCTAACAAGGAAAAGTCCTGACCTTTTGATCTAAAGGTAGTTTAAAATCAAAAGCAGGTCACAAGCTCAGAGCTGCTAGAATGAGAAAATGAGGTGTTTTTTTTCTGCTGTGGCTTCGGATGGGGAAAAGAGTAATCTAGAAATGTCTCACTTTTTTTTTTATTAATAAAACAATATTAAATTCTTTATTATTAAAAAACATTTTTAATTAGAATGAATAAGAATAAATACAGTGAGGGAAAAAAATTATTTGAAGACAAATAGAGAAAGATAGAAATAAATAGAGGAGAAAAACTGCTAGAAGAAGGAGTACACACTCAAGTATAATGGTTCTTTACATAATATTATATAACAATAAGGGTTCTTTACAAAGTTAAAGGTTCCTATCCTCCTGAAATGGTCCTACATCCAACCTTAAAGGGTTTCCCCACATGACCGAGGAACGTCTAAAGGTTTTTAATTTCTTTCTTTTCTTCCCCAGGAACGTGATACAAGGAAATGTAATCATGGAAGGAGAAGAAGGAAGTAAAGACATGATAAAAAGAATGGTACAGAAAGGAGGGATGGAAGAGGAGAACATGAGTGATAGGAGAACAAGAGGCAAAGGAGAATAAACAGAAGGGAGAAAATGATGGGGGCCGATGGAAGAGGGGAGGAAAAAAGAGAAGAGGAAAGAACAGAACAGAAAGACAAAGTTGAATGAATAGAGAAAGAAGACACAGATATAGGAGGAAAAAGGGGGGAAGTGAAAAAGAAAGATCTTGACAGGTTCTTCATGTGTTCTTGGGATAGTTGAATATGTTTGAGTCCTGTGTTCTACAAAGAACCTTTAGATGTTCCTCATTAAAACAACTGAAGGATCCATTTTCAATTCAGTTGAATTCAATTTTATTTGTATAGCACTTTTAACAATGCACATTGTCTCAAAGTTGCATTACAGAATGTTTAAAAAGAACATTCAAGATTAATATTAGACTTATATTTCATTTATGACTATTAATCCCTACTGAGCAATTTGCGACTGTGTTGCGGAAAAACTACCTGAGATGGTAAGAGGAGAAAACCTTGAGAGGAACCAGACTCAAAAGGGAACCTCATCCTCATCTGGGTGACACCAGAGAGTGTGAATTATCATAAATACTGGAGAGTGTGATTATGAATAATGTCTTTTCTACAGTCAGTTGGAGTTGCGTAAGCAGGGAGCTCTTGAGCAAGTCATAAATTAGCTCGACATCTGAGTTCATTACAGATTCAACTCCTCCTCCACCGCCTTCAGATGCTCAATGATGGAGATACAGCATATGTAGAATGATATTTTGTGTATTGATTTGGAGAGTGTTATCCTCAAAGTCCTCATGGGGTTGGGATCTTCTCTTTGAGTGTCTGAAATCTTCATGAAGCAGAATCCAGCTGGAGCTGGTCGAATCTCTAGATGCCTTGGGATACTTGCAAGCTTGGCTTCTTCTCACTGAAGGTCTAAAATCTTCATAAAGAATAACAGAACTTTAGCTGCTACAATCTGTGGATGCCAGTTTGAGAAGGAAAAAGAAAACAAGAAGATGGATTGATAGATGGACGGACGGATGAAGGTAAATACAGATTCACAATCATTCCTGTAGGTTTATGATCAGCTTATTAAAGTTCCTGGCATCTCCTCCAATGACGCTACTTCCACGGCAGATCATATCTAAGCTGGTCTTTCTGTACCAGGCAGACTTATTTTTTGTCCAATCCAATCTTTAGGTCCCTTTAGCCATCACCACCATCTCCACCTCCTCCCTTACGGACAATTACTGGACTTACAGTATCTTTACCACCCTGGAACCCCACCACCAGTTCCGTTGTCTTCCTGCATGATGTTTTTCCCTCCACCATGCAGCAATGACCTTCACCAAACCTCTGTTCTGTGATACATCTCCATTTTTAATGCAGCCCACAACTCCTGCACAAAAAAAAATAAAAAATACATATGTGCTCTGCGGAGGGGAAAAAAAGGTTGCCTTAGAAGATTCCTTCACAAGATGTTATGTTCCTCAAGATTTCCTTGGACAGGTAAAGCTGCTACACTTTATACAAACCCAGGGTAACAAAGAGTTCAGGATAAAATGGGAAGAAGAGAGGAGGAGTGGACGAAGGAATAGAACAAGAAAAAACAGAGGAGGAGGTTTAGCCGAGCAGTGGAGGAGGATGAAAAGATAAAAAAGGAGGAAAAAAAGGAAAATCTGGGTCTCAGTTTGAGCAAGCTGTATGAGATCTGTGTGTGTCAGAAACTAAATGCAGTTAAAGGGAGCAGACTGCATGGTGAGTTACCTGCTTCTTCTCTGTAATGAGGATGATTAATCTGAGGGGAGTGGCTCTTGACTCTGACATTTCCACCACCAGCTAATCTGCATTCGTTAGGAGAGAACGCAGTGCCCTAATTACATCCCGGCCTCCTGACTAACAGCGGAACAGTAGAGAGGGAATTAAAAAGTCTCTGTAAAGCGACAGATGTTGATGACTCAGGTCTGCTGAAGAACGTTATGCACATTAGACTTTGAGAACTCCAGGAAATGCTAACGACCCAAAAAGTAGCTGATAAACAGCTTTAAGGAGTGAAATACAAACCGGATCGAGTTCAAGGTGGTTTTAATGTTATGGCTGATGGATACCAATATTGACAATGTTTATGTTTATGTGGTAGACAGTGAAAAATACTGCATTTGCCTTTCTGTGTGAGACTTTTACACCCCAAAACGTCGAGATGTAAGATGTTGATGTTTGCTGTCACGGTGAATAGATCTCAAAACGAATGAACACCCTTGATGTGAACATGTACACGCTGAATCCGTGCCGCAAAACATTTCCCACTGAAAGCTACGGCGTGACTTCACCAAGCCTTTTAGGAACGATCCATGAAGAATGTTCTCATTTTCTACCTCCGAGCACGGTTTTCTTTTCACGCTCCGTTCCATCCGAACTTCATTTTCGCCTGTTTTGATTTACATTTAATTCTTTTTTTTTTAGCAGCAATTGAAAAGCAGGGGTCTTCGCTCACACAGAGCTGATGGAACTGACTGATGAAAGAAGGAAACAGGTTTTTTTTTTTTTCTTCATTTTTCTCGTCCACTGCTTGTAATCAGTTGCTGCTATTAAAGAAATAGCTATACTTAGGGATTTATTTGGTAAAAGTGAAGACAAAACACAAACCAGTTGTTAAGTTACACACAACATGTGAACAACATGGTATATATTTGTTGGACCAGTTCCATTTAGCCAATAAACACTATAAGGGGTTCACTTTCTTTTGAAAAGCTTGAAGTATGAATAGAATCAAAAAATATAAGTCTGAAGAAATGGGGAAATTCTAAAGCCAAACAAACATGCAAACAAATAAGCAAATGATTGTTTGGATTAATAGAACAAACAAACAATCAAATAAATATTTCAAGCATTAAAAACATGAAAATAATTAGTGTAATAATAATAATAATAATAATAATAATAATAATAATAATAATAGGAAGAAGATGTTAGTGTAGTTAGAAGTCAGAGAAGAAGAAAAGTGCCAACAACTATATTTTTATTTATTTATTTATGTATTTATTTATTCATTTTATTTAGACCTACTATTTATTTTATAGCCATATTTATTTCTTCATATTTGTCAGAGGACTTGGTCCAAAGTCAACTTCACCAACAGCCACTTTAGGGGATAATTAATTAATTAATTTGCAAAAATAATAGTTTTAAGCTATAATTTATTCAAATAAAAACACCGAGTTCCAGAGAAAAAAAGAATTTGCAAACATAAATAGAAAAAAAAACATGCATACAAAAAACCCCACAAAAAAAAAAATAAATAAATAAACAAACAAAAACTGAGAAGCATTTTTTTTTCTTTTTTTAATAATTTAGATTTATTTCTATTGATCCACTGATCCACAGTTGCAACAGTTCGAATAAATGCTAAATCTTTATATTTTCTTCAGTCTTTTCTTTTTTTTTCTTGTAGCTGGATATATATATATATATATTGCTTTCCTGGATGATATCTGACATTCATTTTCCTCTGCGACAAAATCCAGTGAACCTGATAATCAATAGTGATGAAGAAAACGTCCCAGACTGGAGTTCAAGTCAAGTTCACCTTGTGTCATGTGACGCTATCATTGTTAATAGAAATATATTAGTACACTAATAGCTCGCACATAAAGCACACACTCTACTCCACGGCAACTCACACTCCTGCTTGCTCATGGATGACTAAGACCAATGGAGGACGTGTCCAGCCTCGTGTCCCTGTCCTCATGCTGCGCTGGTGATTATCCTGCCCTACAGTCATTAAACCCCAGCAGGTGAAGTCCTGGCCTGTCGGGACCAATGTGCCTTGATAAATTTGCCCTATTATTTTGACAGATTAGTCCATAGCTGGAGTCTAAGCGGTGACTGGTCACATGGGTCAGCATGTGCATCACTACACTTCTCATATGTCACTCCTGATACAGGAACATTTTCCTCTTGATTCTTTCAAACTGGCCAAAATAAAAGGTTAACAGGTTAGTTAGTTGGCTGTTATTTAATAGTTTATTAGGTTAGTTATTAGGCTGACTGACACAACCACAACAAAGTACATATTTATCTAAGGTCCACCACAAGACAACAGGTTCTGTCCGATTGAGACACACCCTTAGTATTCACCAGCACCTTTTGACCAATCAGATTTGAGAATCATTCAGAGGTTTTGTCTTTCATGTACTAGCCTTTCCAAAAAAAACCCTACTTCCTGGTTCCTATTTCTAATTCCAGCACTGTCCTGACTACACCATTGTCACCATGTTTACCTGTTTGTGGAAAGTGTGTGTGCCTTTTTCAATTTCTTTGTGTCTAGTTGTGTGTGTGTGTCTTAAATAATTCAGTTTGCTCTAGTTTTCTAGTTCTTTATGTCTTCTGGGGCTTCATTTAGAAACTTTCCTTTCCTTCAGTTCCACTACGACTACTGAGGGTGTGTACTCAAAAAATCCGGGAAATTCCATAAAATTTAAATTCAAATTGAATTTCATCACATGCACAATCATACACAGGTGATGTGCTGAAATGTTTTATTTTTTTTTGTAGAACTGTCTTTGATATGAAAATAAAGTGGAAAAATAAAGCTGTAGTTTTATCCAGTTGGATGGAAATTTATTCTGAAGGTAGAAGGTAAAACTATTAAACTAGAATTGAAATATATTACTTTTTAATAGAGATGCAGTTTTATATTAATATTCAACCCCTAAACTAGATTTAAAATAGACTTCAGTGGGATTTAAACCATTTCATTTACTCATTTTTTTACTCATTTAAAGAAGCAAAATGTTCCTCAATGCTTGGGTAACCAACCCTTCCTTGGTCAATTGACTTGGTAGAAACACATTACAGACATTTAAAGCTCCACAGATTAGTTTCTATGAGCTTTCCAAATCTGCATCCTGATATTTTTACCTAGCCTTCTTCCTAGAATTTCTCAATATCTGTCTGATTGATTCTAAATATTTACTTGGAAGCAATTTTCAAGTCACAGGTTATCAGCTGAATTAAAGTTCAGGCTTTGATACAGTGAGGTTCTCCAAATTCAATTCAATTAAAATTTGATTTGTCACATACACAATCATACACAGTATGACATGTAGTGACTTTTTTTTTCTGTCCTATGATGGAAATAAAAAGGTAAAAAATAGAATATTAAATATAAGAAATATAATATAAATAAAAATGTAAAATTAGACTATAAAATATACTAGAAGAAAAGAAGAATAGAAAATAAAAAGAATATTAAGTATAAAAAGAATGTAAGAATATAATACAAAATATAATAAAAACAGACAATCATTATACAAAATATAAAAATAAAAACAACAGCAATAGAATAGAATATGAATGAAATAAGCAGAATAGTGATAGTAAAATGAGAGTGAGATGAGTGGATGGATGTGAACAGGATAGAAGTTGAAATATTGACATAGTAAAAGTGTCATGTTCAATGGTGCAAATTATCGAGGCAGGGAGAGTAGTCCGGGAACTAGGTGTTCTCCTGGTTCTTGAGGTTTTGAGCCTCTATCTGTAAGGAACCTTAAGAGGCAGAAGGTGTAGGATCAATGTGATGGAAATTTTTAAAGGAAGAAGTTCTGAGCTTCTGTGTACATGACTAAAAGTTGTTTGTGACCAGAGATTGTTTGTGCAAAGTGTTAGAGGGTCAGAATGCGCTGGAGATGAGATGGCGAGACTCAAAGCTAAGAAGCAGCTTAGGTAGACCTTGATAAGGTTCTCTTGATCAGGAGTTGTATTGCAGCTAATGAGCGTCAATGTCTGTCTATCTTTCTGTCTTTCTTTCTATTTCAATCATGTTTACAGCGTAGGGACGAGTTTGATATTCTCTCCATACTTTCACAAGAAGCTGGCGTAGTTGGCAGGATTCCGTGCTTGAGGGTCGGCTATGGGACTTCCCAGGGAGGCGTACTGCAGATGCCTTGGAGGCTATTAACTTTACCTCGACCACATGAGTATCTCTGAGGGCAAGAGGACTTGGGAATTTACCGCGAACCGCCTCAACACCGGAATTCGAACTTTTTAATAATAATAATACATTTTATTTATAGGCGCCTTTCTCAACACCCAAGGACACTGAACAATGAGTTACAAAACAAAGCACATAGAAACAATACGACAAAAAACAAGCAACAATAACAAAAAACAAATACAGAAGACTGTGACTGTGTGAGAGGGCAAGTAAGATTTAGGAAGAGTAAGCAAGCTTAAACAGGTGAGACTTGAGTCTCGATTTAAAGATAGACGGAGAGTCAAGGTTACGGATGTCTGGAGGTAAAGAGTTCCAGAGCTGGGGAGCAGAGCAACAGAAAGCCCTCTGCCCCATGGTGGCAAGACGAGCAGAAGGCACAGAAAGACGAAGAGAAGAGGCAGATCTAAGAGAACGAGAGGGAACATGAATATGGAGAAGATCAGACAAGTAAGAAGGGGCAAGATTGTGAATAGCTTTAAAAGTGAGAAGAAGAATCTTAAAGTCTATGCGAAGCTTGACCGGAAGCCAGTGAAGCTGCTGCAGAACCGGAGTGATGTGGTGAAATGAAGGAGTTTTAGTGATGATACGAGCTGCTGAGTTTTGAACCAGTTGAAGTTTAAGAAGAGATTTATGAGAGAGACCAAAAAGAAGGGAGTTACAATAGTCAATACGTGAGGTAACAAGATTGTGAACAAGAATAGCAGTAGCATTCTGTGTAAGGGAAGGATGAAGACGGTTGATATTACGTAGATGGAAATACGCAGACCGGGTAATGTTATTAATATGTGATTGAAATGAGAGTGTACTGTCCAGGAGGACACCCAAACTCTTAACCTGAGTAGAAGGGGAAACAATAGAATTGTCAATAGAGAGGGAGAAGCTATTTATTTTAGATAAAGTTGATTTAGTGTGAGTTCAGTATTTTTGATGTGAGCAAATTGAGATTGTGATTTAAAAAAATAAGTAATTTTAAGATTTCAATTTCAAGAAATTAATAAATAATTACATTTTTAAATCAAGTAGAAATAAATAAGTAGATAAACTCAGTAATTTGTCTCTGTGTGGAAAGGGCTGACAAGAAGGTTTAGACCTATATCTGTTAGATTTAGTAAATTTAGACCTGGATCTATTGGATTTAGACCTGGAACTGACAGGTTTTGAACCTGGATAGGCACCTAGTGCAAAACCATAAAAATAGAATTAATCTGGCATTAATCTGGGATTAGGTGCTTTAGGTGTCTTGTTTGCAAGGTTTACGAAAACCCGATGAGTTTTCATTCAAAAACACACAAAGCATAAAATCCAAAGCCATAATCCAAAAAATCGTAGTAGAAAAAACAAGCAAAGGGTAAAAAAAAAAAAAAAAAAATCCAGAAAAGCAGTCAATGTGGCAGACAAATCCAGAAAACCCAATCCAACAGCTGGAGAAAACCAGGAAAACAGAGCAAGGTCATACACATAGAAACTTACAAGAAACAGTGAACAGCTGGGTATGCAATGAACGGTCAATACTTTGCCAAATCACCATGGAGGTGGTTTAAATGTTCTTTAACCAGGAAGTCACCCATGACCCAGAGACTGTTCGGTATTCAGGAGAGGGCTCCCTCTGTCAGGGAGGTGGTAGAACTGCAAATGAGGTTGTTACATACACTACAATGCCAAAAGATTTGGGACACCCCTCCAAATTGCACAAAGCAAGGTCCATGAAGACATGGATGAGTGAGTTTGGTGTGGAGGAACTTGACTGGCCTGCACAGAGTCCTGACCTCAACCCGATAGAACACCTTCAGGATGAATTAGAGAGGAGACTGTGAGCCAGGCCAAAACTGGGACATCTGCCTTTACATGCACATGAATGTAATATGGAGTTGTCCCGCCCTTTGCAGTTATAACAGCTTCAACTCTTCTGGGAAGGCTTTCCACAAGGTTAAGAAGTGTGTTTATGGGAATCTTATGAGAAGGGCTGGGTCTCAGTCTCCACAATAATTCATCCCAAAGGTGTTCTATCAGGTTCAGGTCAGCACTCTGTGAAGTTCCTCCACACCAAACTCACTCATCCATGTCTTTATGGACCTTGCTTTGTGCACTGGTGAGCAGTCATTTTGGAACAGGAAGGGGTCATCCCCAAACTGTTCACACAAAGTTGGGAGCATGAAATTGTCCAAAATGTCTTGATATGCTGAACCATTAAGAGTTCCTTTCACTGGAACTAAGGGGCCGAGCCCAACCCCTGAAAAACAACACCTGAACTCAACGATTTTGAGAGATCATAACGTAAACAACTGTGCTCTGACCAATCAGAGGACAGTTTACTCCCATGTGACTTCCATAAACATGTGAATTTATGCTGTCTGAAATCGAGGAGAAAATAAAAGGATTTAAAGTACTACGTTTCAGATGAAATAGCAAACCCACAGCTCTGAGATTATTTATCTGCACACACCATTGCTTTGCTGTGAGGAAAGCCAACAACCGGTTTAGTCTAATCAGCTTAATGAGCTACTAACGATGTGAATGAACGGCTTACTGGTGAAATTAATCTGCTTAATCCACTGTTGCATTGTTGGTCTCAAATCCAGGACTTAGTCTGGCTACACACTTAGACGGTTTTTAAATCTTCCCCTAGAAGATCACAGACATAAGGACAGTCTCAACTGGTTTTTAACCACATAATCCTCCGAATGCATGCACTAGGTGATTCGACTTAACCAGTAGACCATACACCGGCCATTTTAGTATCAATTTCATGTTGGTGATTCCACGCCTTTTCTTTGTTGCCTCTATCGTGGTCCCTGGGGTAGTGGTGGCTCAAGTGATAAAGGCTCAGTGTTGTTGATCAAGGTTCAAGCCCCAGCACCACCAAGCTCCACTGTTAGGCAATTGAGCTAGGCCTTTAACCCTCTCTACTCTAGGGGCACTGTATCATAGCTGCCATTGCGCTTTGACCCTAACTTCCTCAGCTGCAAAGAAAAGAATTCCACTGTGTTGTAATGTATTTGTGGTGGTAATAAAGGCTTCCTGCCCTCAGTAATGTGTTGCACGATACGTTAAAAAGACACTTGTGTTTTTGCCATAATTCAAGAAACTTGTCTTCTCTTTCAATGCTCCATTTGGCTCGGGTTGTGTTGTGATGCGCTGTCATGTTTGTGAGATGGAAAAGTATGCAACATCCGGTCAGTCCAGCCTGGTCAATCTCATTGGCTATTGTGGGTATTCCATCTGAGCTTCCCCACACATGATAGTTCCCCACACATGATAGTTGAGATCGGGGGAAGGCTCTGGCTTGATCAGGAGCAGTAAAATAATGGTATTTACACCACACACTTGTAGATTATTAAGACAAATGACTGATTGTGATACTCACAGGGCACACCCCTACAATCAATGGAAGGGCAAAATCGGACCCGAAATATGACATAAAGCTGTCGAGTAAGTAGCCAGTCTGAGAGGAAAACTGTGAAAAGCCACCAGGACTGGACTTAGAGGGAAATTGTGGTTTAGCTCTAAAGTGATTTAAAAGAATTTCACAATGCACTAAATTTGATGTATGTAAAAGTACAAAATTCCTTCCTCTAGTTAAAATACAACATACACACCTTTTTTTTTGTTTCAGTCAGACAAAATCAGGTTTAAAAGAAAGTGAGATTTGACCAATCTGAAAGAAGCCAACTAGAATCAGAAAAACTTTAACTGCTCTACACATGCGTTCAGAGATTATTTATTTATTTATTTGTTCTTTTAACCCTTACATACTCTTCATATTCTATACCTTCACAGTATAGTACAGGTCAATTTTTGTCTATACCAAATGATGAACTACAGATGTTTTTTAAAATGTATAAATAGCCTATTTGACATTAATAAATGCATGAATAATCCTTAGTGAATGTTTCAGAGAGCAGGGAGAGTGTATTCTTTAGGTTTTACACCACTCGTTTTTGGGATAAACACATCTATTTTCCCGGACATGTGATGTCCTGTTTTATTTAAGACATGAAAACATAACAGCCATAATGATTTTAATATACTTTATTGAATGTAAAATGGACAAAACTTTCGAGTCAGCTGTTGGGATTGATTATGAAACAGTGTACAACCATTACAACATGAAACACTGTCCTTGTTTCCGTAGCATAAAAAAATCCTGCCATCTATAATTATCAATAATAATTCAATAGTAGCACTTAGAATTCATTTTTTATTATTATTTATTGTTTATTGATCATATGTATGACCACTCTTATGCCCTCATGACCCTTCAAAGACCAGCAGGGGCATGTTTCTGATGTGCATTGAGAAAACAAATAAAATCAAATAGCAAATGAAACAAAAGTATGAAACCAATAAAACAAATCTGGCTCTGATTTAGATTTAAGCATTTAAGCTACAACAAAAACACAGAGCCTTACTTAAAAATAAATAAATAAATAAATAAAAGGTTCGTCTATTTCAGTAATTTTACAAATCAGGAGCTGGGATTATCCTCCGAGGACTCTGCGGTTATCAGAAACGAGACTGTTCCACCTTTGGCTTCTATTGTGCAGCTTTGACAGTGATGAAATAATCCATTATGTTCCTCAGTAAGAGCTCATATCAGTAAGCAGTGTGTAATCCTGTAGTATTAACCACAGCAAAATCTCCAAGGTACGCATAAAAAAAAATCCATTTGCATCCTGGCACATACCCAGGATATACAAGCAAAGAGTTTGTGTAATGTTTTTCCTTGGGTTCACGTCCTAGAGTTTTATCAGCACCGTGGGGTTTCTGCTGAGATGCAAACACATTTTTGTGCCCCATGGAATGACTCTAATATTTTCAAATGTCAATGTTTTCGCTTTTCTTTTGAAGAAAAACACATTAGGATAAACTTGTCAGCGCTTTCGATTTCTGCCATCTCTTCTGGAGCTTCGTTAATGTCCTTCACTTTGTCAGGTCTGTCAACACAAACATCATTTTGACACTCGCTTCCAAAACCTCGTTTCGCCCACGGAGAAGCTAAAATGGCCGCAGGGGTTTCCACTTATTATTCTTTCTTAGTTTTTCCCCTCCCCCAAAATTTTGTGATGCTATTTGAGTCAATGAAACCGTCTTTGCTGTCAAAAAACAAGAACACCAGGGAGTGACGCAGATGACAGCCTGAGAACAGCTCGTCTTCCTTCTGTCCCTGTCGGGTGGGAGGTCGGAGACGAGCGCTAACGTGTTGGCAAATCAAATAGCGTGCGCACCGCAGCTTTTTGACGATCGCGAATTAAACGCTGACGTAAGTCTGCCTCGGGGTCGGATGATCAGCTTCGAACAAAATGCAGAATAAGCGTACCCAGCAGAGCTAATTCTATTCACTCATTCATGGAGTGCTGTTAAAGGTTAGCAGATGAATATTAGTGAGGAAAACATCTTGAGATGAAGAAGCCATGATACAGAATCCCTGAAATTAGAAAGGGTTAAGGGCCCAGTGGTGTCAGCTTGGCAGTGCTGGACACTAGACAGTGGGATTTAGACTGATTTTATTGCAAAATGTGTTTTTCTGCATTTCTATATAGTGAGAGGTTGCCAGATATATATATGAATCACAAATTATTTATCAAACATAAATGGTGGTTTGAATCTAACAGACTATAGGTTCAAGAACACAATTCAAGAACATTATAACAACAACAATAACAAGACAAAAATCTTTCTTTACTCTCCCCTTTCTTTCTTTCTTTCTTTCTTTCTTTCTTTCTTTCTTTCTTTCTTTCTTTCTTTCTTTCTTTCTTTCTTTCTTTCTTTCTTTTCACTCTACGTTTCCCCCTTTTCTTCTAAACAGTGGTATGAAACCAACAGACTATGGCTTCATGAACACAGCTCAAGAACATTATAAGAACAAAAACACAGAGATCTTAAATACAGGTGCTGATGTGGAGTAGCATGAAACAGGTGATTCACTACAATATTTAGGTGTTGACACTATTCACTACTACACTCTCTACACGCTCTGATCACCCCTCTGCTACATCTAACCATTTCCTCAAGACAACAAAAGAGTAAAATATCCAAGTGTCATTTAGTTCCTCTGGTCTTCAGTAATAAGATGTATTTCTTCAATCATGGATCATCGTATCAGAGTTCACGGTAAGATGACAGTTGACAGAGACGATTTGTCCGGAAGGTTCTGCTGTAAACGCAGCCATTTGAACTTGTCTCTGAGGCGCCGTCATGCTGACTGGATATAAAATTGAATGCCATTTATTGTAGCTCTTTGAATACTTGGATAGTTTCTCTGAGTTTCTCTGAACTCTTTTATATATTAGGAATGAACTGAGTCGTGTCTCTTTGTTGCTCAGCGAAGAGATATGACACTGAAGTAATGATAAATTACAGTGAGGAAGTATAGGTTATTGTATCAAACTCAGTAATCCAACACATTAACCACTAAACTACCAACATCCCCCATGTCTAGAGCATGTCCACTTACATTTATTTTGGTTATACAGCTGATAGTTAAGGGCCTTTCTCAGGGGCCCAAGAGTAGCAGATTGGCAGTGCTGGGATTTTAACTCACAACCTTCTTACACAACCTTTCTTTCTTTCTTTCTTTCTATTTACTCCACCATCATATATACTTGTGGGAATGCAGTTATGGGGAATTAATCAATGATGATTACTTTTACCAGTGATTATTTTATTATTAAATATATTTATAAGTATTATTTAAAATAAATAAAACTCTGTATAGGTTAATATTATACTTAGATTATGTGGCATATATACCACATAATGACTGTGTATGGTTTGTACTACAGCTCTGGAAAAAAATAAGAGCCCACTGCAAAATGATCAGTTTCTTCTGTTTTTTTCTTCCAGGTTCATGTATTGGTGAGATGAACAGTTTTGTTTCATTTTTTCTGAACTGCTGACAATATTTCTCCTAAATTCAAAATATAACTATTGTTATTTAGAGTGTATATTTAAAGGAAATGACAACACATCAAAATAACCCGAGATCATGCAGTATTTGCAGAGCTTTAATAACTCAAATAAAATAAAATGCAAATAAACTGTAAACAGATTGTGTTAATGCTTTGGCTAAATAACATTAAGAGATCAGTATTTGGTGGAATAACCCCGATCTGCATGTGTTTTGGCTCCATGATCTCCACCAGTTTCTCACATTGCTGTTGGGGAACTTTATACCACTCTTTTTGCAAAAAAACCCAGCTCAGCTTTACTTGATGGTTTGTGACCATCCATCTTCCTCTTGATGACATTCCAGAGGTTTTCAATAGGGTTCACATCTGGAGATTGGGCAGTGGACTCTTATTTTTTCCAGAGCTGTATATTATAATAATGTTTTAGAACAAGCACATGAATATAAATTAATCAACACCTTCTGACCAATCAGAGTCCAGAATTCAGAGCCTTGACACAATATAAAGTTAAAATCTTACCACTGGCTTTGACTTCACTCGTCATATCTGTACTACAGCTATGTTATGTTCTGCATTCTGCATATTTTTCCCACATGGAATATAGTTTAAAGAAACACTTCCACCTGAAGCAGGAGTTGTTCTTCACCTGTATATAAAGAGGCATGGAGAACATTAGACCTGTTGATCTTGGTCTTCAGGCTGTAAAGTGAGGCATCACACACGGTCTCTTGTGCTTTTACTTTGCTGCAAATGTCTTCCAGGTAATATCTTTGTATTCAGGGGAAAAGTAAAAAAACAAATAAATATATTTTGTGCTACCGGCATTGTCGGTTAGAAGTCTAGCCGTCTAGACCATTTTGGTCTGAGAATAACTTTCAAGCTTTGAGCTTGGGGTGAAGTTTAGATTTCAGACCAGAAATCTAAACTTCATTTTTTTTTTAATGAAGACCTTTATATATAAAATATATAACTTAACATGGACCTAAAAAAATTGCCCAGCACCACCAATCTGCTCCTGTTGGGCCCTTGAGCAAGGCCCTTAACCCTTTGTACCAGTACCCCGTCATTCCATGGTGCCGATGGAATGGAAATGGACATTTACAACAACATTTACTTTGAACATTGAACCAATTTTGTGGAAAAAATGAACATTTTTTAACTTTTCTATAAAAATATCGCTCCTTGTAGGCTAGGGAAAAACAGAAATACTTATAAAACACTACAAATACTTAAAGTCCTGAGTTTCTACTTTCATATAAGCTTCATATTAACCACCACTGTGGAGAGGACCATCACATTTAGACACTTAATTTATCAACATGGACACAGTAAAACAGGAGCAAACTTCATTTTTGGCCTATGGTTGAAGTTAACCCTTTCTGCTCCAGGATGCTGTATCATGACTGATAAATATGCTTCCTTTTTTCCACTTGACCTACATTTCTGAATAAATGAATCACCTTTCCATCCAAACAGTCCAGAGAGTGAAGTGTCCATTAGTTGCTCCCTTGAATCATTTTGTTGTTTTTTTTTTGTTTGCTGCAATAGGTGTTACACATCTGTAGCCCCTTGTGCAACATTTTAATTATTTCGTTCGGTCCATGCTGGAAGCTTTCAGCTACATTTACTTTCATTTCCTAATCAGGCTTCATAAATTTGCTTCCAGATGTCCCTGAGCTGGACGCTGGACGCTGGACGTCAGCAGAAAGTGGTGTTGCTGAGAAGATAAAGTCTTGCTCAATCATCAGTAAAAGTGTCAGCGCTCCGTTCCGCTCCGCCCCCAGCCTTCGCTCGAGTGTTAGCGAAGGAGACGAGTCACTGTGCTGCTGTAAAGGGCAAAAAGGAAACCCTCTGGATAAATATGAGGCTGGTGACCTTTGTGGAGAGTTTCAAGCCTCGGAGCATCTTCAGCCAAGCAGAGCACATTAAAACGAGAAGTTCCCCAAAGGTTAGACTTTGGCGCAGGGAAAGTCGATACTCCTAGCGTTTGTTTTTCCTTCTGAAAATTACCACTGCGAAAAACGAATCCAGGCCTCGCTCCTGCTTGCTGTCTCAGATCCAAATCCTAAGCTACAGTATAGCAAACTGCTGGGAATAAACACATCTGAGTTACAAATAGCAATAAGTGCCTTGCTGATCGTACATTTTTAGCGCTCAAACAAGGCTGTTTATCTTCAGAGGTTTCCTGGCCTGCGTCTGCTCTCTGAACGCCGCACTCTGGGAGGATGTTTGTTCATTACGCAGCAATCATTTTCAAAGCCGGGGTGTTCGCGTTCCCTCGTCGCTGCAGGTGGCCGAATGTTCGAGCTGTGGAGATTAAGCGGAGCTCGGCTGCCTCAAAGAGCTTTGTTGCTAGAAAAGAAGCAGTTTAGCGCAGCATGAAAGTGAAAAAAGCTGCAAGATTGGTTTTAGTCTCGAGATTTGCCGAGCCAACAGAACGGAAATGGACTTATGGGATATTTTCAATCAGGAGAAACAAACGAATGATGTTCTGGCTGTGAGTCTGATATCAAATGAGTCAGCTTTCAGTGTGTTTTAGACGTGTGTTTTTCCCACTGTTGGAGAACCTTACACAGAATTTTATTGGTTGAGGGTAAAATATGAGCTGCTTTTTAGATGAACAATTACGTGGAGCATCCCAGAGAGCAGAAATGAGTTTAATATCAACATTTACTTTGAAGATAGAAACATTTGTGTGGAGCAAAATAATGTTTTTTGTTTTTGGATCCTCTATATGAATATATCACCCCTAGTAGACTAGATAAAAACAGAAATACTTCTGAAACACTACAAATTCCTAAAGTCCTGAGTGTCTACTTTTATATAAGCTTCATATTAACCACCACTGTGGAGTGGAACATGACAAAGACACTCAATCATCAACATGGACACAATAAAACAAGCATTTTTAATGAGTTAAAGCATATTACAACAGAAAAAAGAGACCTGCTGTGTTCGTTTGTGGTGATGTAAGATGAACATGTAGCGTTGCTGAGTGTTAATGAGGATATGAATATGCACGAGCTGGGAATCCTCATCCATGCCTGGTATTCCCGGGATAGACTCTGGATCCACTGAGACTCACTATGTACAGATATAAGAGCTGTAGTTTCTATTAAAAAAACCCCCAAAAAAACCTGTTTTTAAAAACATAATATTTTAATGAGCAAAAACTTTGGTCCTCAACACCGACCACTAAGGGATTTATTTATTTATTTATTTTTAAATACAGAGATTAATGAGTACAGGACCGAACAATCTCTGTAAGAGAAGCAATATTGCTCTTCATCCTGTAACATGACTAAGTGGAGGAAAAAAGAAAAGTAATTAAAATCAAAGATCTGAAATTTGCATGAATCATTAGTTGAAGCTCCAGTTAATTGATCACATCCTGCGGAGGTTCAGTGGCACTACAACATCTCTGGGTTTTGTTTATAGATGAGCTTGTCAAGTTTTAAGAAATGACTCATGCCTATTACTCTGCTTTACAAGTCACACGAGGCAAAGACGCAAAGTTTAGTTACAAAAAATTGTCCAGTTTATTCTAGTTTTTTTTCCTTTTTTTTATTTAATTTAATTCAATTCAATTTATTTGTATAGCGCTTTCAACTATGGACAAAGCAGCTTTCTCAAAGTGTAAGAAACATAGAATAAAAATGATCAAGTTTAAAGTTAACTTATTATTTATCCCTAGCACTTATCCCTAATGAGCAAGCCTGAGGTGATGGTGGTGAGGACAAACTCCCTGAGATGATATGAGGAAGAAAGCTTGAGCCTCATCCTCATTGGGTGACAGTAAATGTTGATAATGTCCTTTCTACAACAGTTTATTGTCACAAGAAATTGTTCCACTAAGAGCTCCTGAGGAACTAACAGGTCAGTGTTGTTTCTGAGTTCATTACAGACTTAGCGCTAATTCCTTGACTAATGCAACGGCAGTTCAGGGATAATGTGATAGTCTCCGAGTGTTTCTATCCACAGCAGTCTCTCGTAGTGTCCACGCAGATCTATCCCCCCAAGTGATGAGACTCCAACCAGGGATAGAGTGTCTGGATGGAAACACTGTAAACTCAGTATACTAGGAGAGAGAGAGAGAGAGAGAGAAAGCGAGAGAAAGACAGACAGAGAGAGAAAGAGAGAGAGAGAAAGAGACAGAAAGCAAGAGAGAGACAGACAGACAGAGACTGAAAGACAGAGAGAGAGACAGGCAGACAAAAAGAGACAGAAAGCAAGAGAGAGAGAGGCAGACAGACAGAGACAAAAAGCGCAAGACAGACAGAGAGAGAGACAGACAGACAGAAAGAGACAGAAAGCGAGAGAGAGAGAGAGAGAGAGAGAGAGAGAGAGAGAGAAAGAGACAGAAAGCAAGAGAGAGGCAGGCAGACAAAAAGAGACAGAAAGAAAGAGAGAGAGAGACAGACGGACAGACAAAAAGCGCAAGACAGAGAGAGACAGACAGAAAGAGACAGAAAGCAAGAGAGAGAGAGAGAGAGACAGAGAGACAGACAGACAGAGACCGAAAGACAGAGAGAGAGACAGGCAGACAAAAAGAGACAGAAAGAAAGAGAGAGAGAGACAGACGGACAGACAAAATGCGCAAGACAGAGAGAGACAGACAGAAAGAGACAGAAAGCAAGAGAGAGAGAGAGAGAGAGAGAGAGACAGACAGACAGAGACCGAAAGACAGAGAGAGAGACAGGCAGACAAAAAGAGACAGAAAGCAAGAGAGAGAGAGACAGACAGACAGACAGACAGAGACAAAAAGCACAAGACAGAGAGAGACAGACAGAAAGAGACAGAAAGCGAGAGAGAGAGAGAGAGAGAGAGAGTTCGAAAAAATTTTTCGTCAGCAGCAGGAAGTTGTCTAATGTCAGTTTCCTCCAATGGGCTTATCAATACGTCAGAGTGTTCGTGACTTTGTGTTAAAAGAAATAAATGGTGTGTAACACTGCTGAACACACAACAGCTCCAGGTGTCCAAGCAATAATGACGCTACCAACACCGCGCTGCCATATGCAAGCCTGCAGATAAGAAAGTGCATGATTCCTGCTTTTATTTATTTATTTATTTATTTTTACTCTATATGTTAGATAAGCTGCAGTGTGTGTGTGTGGTTTTTTTGTGTGTATGTGTTGCCATTTTCCCCTGTTTGAGAACACCATTTTATGTTCATCCTTCCGTTTTTTTCCCCCGTAGCTTTCTCTGGAGATCTGTTTTTAGACACCCACCAACACTAACTGGTGAATTTGAGATTTGTTTAACTTTTTTATTTTTATTAAGTAACTATAAATTGATAGTATAAATATAAAAATATATTTTGGAACCTCAGCATACTGTATGAATTCAATCTGTTCTGGAGGTGAGTTCATAAGGTGAAAACTTGTATTATTAAATGAATTTTCCCATCAGAAATAATATAAATGCAGATAATCCGTTCCAGCCGCCCAAAAATATGACCAATATTCCCAATATGAAGCGTATGTAAACTGTACGGCTGCTTACAAAGAACTGACCCAAGCCAAGCATTCCATGTCAAGGCTCCTCACAGGAAGTCGTACCACCAAGCTTGGGCTAAAAATAGAACAGACCGCCCACGCCACCGATCTGTCAACAAAAAAACACCCGAAAAATCACCTAGCTTTTGAACGCATGCTCAAGGCAACGTTGGTATCGTGGGTTGGCTCTTTCCAAACAGCTTTCACTGACTGAATAAAACTTCGGAAAAGTCAAAAACTTGCTTCAGTTGGCTTCGCTTGGCTGTCCACTGACGCTAACAAGTTTTGAATGGCTCCCAGAAGTACGCACAACTTAGACGATGGTTAGTTTGGTTCGTTCATATCCCGAAAATGCTACGTATGCTGATGCAAATTTCTTGCAAAATAAGGTGAGGGCATTCATATGCTGAGGATCCATTATAGTCCTTTATTACTGAATTTAAAAAATACTGTAAAAGGAATGAAACATTTCAGGACACCAGGAACTTAATCAACATATATAAAAGCGATGCCAATTCGAATTCTAATCTAAAAATCCTGTTATAAAGCTTTCTTCTCCTGCACACATCATCTCTACCTATTCATACAAAGTTCTCAAAACTTTGTATCTCACTGAACTCGTCAGAAAAGAGGCGATTTTTCCATTACAAGCCCTCCTCCAATTCATATTTGCTAACAGAGTTATTTCCTGATACCAGCCTCGAGTCTCTTCTCTCTCTTCCTCTGGACCAAAAAGTACTTTTTCAGCTATTGAAAATACCACAACGGAATGAAAGCATGGGTATGAAACGTCGTTAAAATGACAAGACCTTCGAAATGTTTCATAAAATCTTTACACCGTCAAGCTGGCGAGCGGAGACAGATTATTAAAACTAATGAGCGTGATGAGACGTAAAATGTCAGGAGGAAGTGGATAGAAAAAAATATCGACCTTTAAAATGTGGATATTTTACTGAGGGTTTCTCTCACGGTTGTTCTGAGCAATGCCTACAATTCACTGTTGCATTGTGTGTGTGTGTGTGTATCAAAAAGCATGCTTCTTTTTCTTCTCTATGTACAAGATAAACACATCCTGTGCGTTAATTAAGTCTGCAAACTGATCGTCTCTCACGCCGAGGCTGAATCATCATCATCATCATCATCCTCCTCACTGCTTCCTCTGAGTTAACCTCTGATCTCTCTATGCCAGAATGAAGCTGGCACGGTGCAGGAGAGTAGGAAGAGCGGTTGAGTGGAAACATTCGCCTTCATCGGGTTCGTGTCCAAACACACAGGCGCACCATGAGGTGGAAAAAATAAGCATTGTGGTAAACCTTCTATGAATCAGGACACAGGAGACACTCTGATAGCAAAAAAAATATGTGAGAAATATGTCAATAAATTGAAAGAAAATCTTAACATATTCCAAAATCAGGCAATTTTATTTATTTTCCAGAAGGCGTTCCCAAAGGAAACGATGCGCTCACATCACGCCAACACGCATCATCCAGTTTATTTGTCTGAAACCACTTCTCCTGCTTCTTCAACTCTGTAGAGAGTTATATCTTGTTGTCCTGAAGGTCAGCAGATAATTGGAGCAGGTTTTGACAGGAGATAACTTCAACCTGTCAACAGAATCAGAGAAAAAACACAGCAAGCTTCAAGTTTCAGTGTTTTTTACTTCCGTGATTGACATCTGAGCTAAAAACTAAAAGTAAAAGGAACTCGACTGGGTGGATTTTTCTCGTTCTGCTTGTCTGAGCTTCCTTCCAGGTTTGCTGGTTTGTTGGTTTGATTGCTAGCACAAGGCCACACTGGAGATGAGGTGTATCTAAAAGAATGCTTCATGTTCCAGCAGGTCAGGAGCTTAACCCTGCACTGGAAACTTACCGAGAGCATCAAGCCCCCGAGACTGAGTGTTTGTCCGTGTCGGGTTTTGTTGAGAAGGATTCGGTCCAGATGGACATCAAAAAACCAAAACAAAAACAACTTTCTCTCGCTATGGATTATAAATAGGATGTTCATGTAAACTTCATGGATCGCCAGTGAAAAGTCAGGGCACGTCATCCACTTACTATGGAAGACGTCCTTGAGTGCAATCCTGATAAAATTCCTAGAAAAAACAACAAAAAACTTCCTGTTTTAGAAAATGACCCATGTTATAAAGCCACTCAAGTCACCACTGGAACATAACTATAACATCATAAATAAGAACCGAATAAAAAAAAAACTCAGGTTTATCTATACTTTAATCTGATTGGTCAGAAGTGTGTGGCTTTCATGTTCAGCTCACAGGTTAATACAAACACTTAAACAAATTTATTGGAAAGTTATTTTTCCATTTTTCCAATAATTGGCCTGTAGGAGAAAGAGTTTACCCCGAATAAACCACACAAGAGTTTATTGAAGGCACGTAACAGTGAGTTATGATAATAAAGCCATCTGTAAGCAAGTCGGAGCTGCGTTCGTGTTCTGGCAGACGGATTTGGATGAGTCTGTCACTCTGGGCTGGATGAATCTGTGCACCGGCTTTGGGCCATCGCTCATTCGAAGCATCGTCTGGGCAGAACTTCAGAGGCAACATCCGGTTGGCACAATGAAGACGCAGAACAGCATCTGATCCACTGTTTGGTTTGTTACACATTCGATTTTCCGTCATGCACAAAAAAATTCCATCTTGCTGATGTCGGGATTGATGGAATGGAATTTGGAAAAAATAGTAGTTTTACTGTACTGACTTAATAAGGATGTGTTTCATTCACCATCCGAGCTCCCTAGGTCATGAGTCCTTGGGGTGCTGATACACGCAAACATACACAATATTTACATTTTACACGTCATAGAGACATGTAGCTTAATCACACGTTTCTCTCATGCTGCTTCAAGCAGGATCATATGTAAGCTAGTGGAATTTTTTTATAATCCGTAAACAGTTTAAAGTTGTTAGACTCAAACAAGCCATATATATATATATATATATATATATATATATATATATATATATATACACTATATTGCCAAAAGTATTCGCTCACCTGCCTTGACTCGCATATGACGTTGGTCCACCCTTTGCAGCTATAACAGCTTCAACTCTTCTGGGAAGGCTGTCCACAAGGTTTAGGAGTGTGTTTATGGGAATTTTTGACCATTCTTCCAGAAGCGCATTTGTGAGGTCACACACTGATGTAGGACGAGAAGGCCTGGCTCTCAGTCTCCGCTCTAATTCATTCCAAAGGTGTTCTATCGGGTTGAGGTCAGGACTCTGTGCAGGCCAGTCAAGTTCATCCACACCAGACTCTGTCATCCATGTCTTTATGGACCTTGATTTGTGCACTGGTGCACAGTCATGTTGGAAGAGGAAGGGGCCAGCTCCAAACTGTTCCCACAAAGTTGGGAGCATGGAATTGTCCAAAATGTCTTGGTATGCTGAAGCATTCAGAGTTCCTTTCACTGGAACTAAGGGGCCAAGCCCAGCTCCTGAAAAACAACCCCACACCATAATCCCCCCTCCACCAAACTTTACACTTGGCACAATGCAGTCAGACAAGTACCGTTCTCCTGGCAACCGCCAAACCCAGACTCGTCCATCAGATTGCCAGATGGAGAAGCGCGATTCGTCACTCCAGAGAACGCGTCTCCACTGCTCTAGAGTCCAGTGGCGGCGTGCTTTACACCACTGCATCCGACGCTTTGCATTGCACTTGGTGATGTATGGCTTGGATGCAGCTGCTCGGCCATGGAAACCCATTCCATGAAGCTCTCTGCGCACTGTTCTTGAGCTAATCTGAAGGCCACATGAAGTTTGGAGGTCTGTAGCGATTGACTCTGCAGAAAGTTGGCGACCTCTTCGCACTATGCGCCTCAGCATCCGCTGACCCCGCGCCGTCAGTTTACGGGGCCTACCACTTCGTGGCTGAGTTGCTGTCGTTCCCAAACACTTCCACGTTTTTATAATACAGCTGACAGTTGACTGTGGAATATTTAGGAGCGAGGAAATTTCACGACTGGATTTGTTGCACAGGCGGCATCCTATCACAGTTCCAAGCTGGAATTCACTGAGCTCCTGAGAGCGACCCATTCTTTCACAAATGTTTGTAAAAACAGTCTGCATGCCTAGGTGCTTGATTTTATACACCTGTGGCCATGGAAGTGATTGGAACACCTGATTCTGATTATTTGGATGGGTGAGCGAATACTTTTGGCAATATAGTGTATATATATATAGAGAGAGAGAGAGAGAGAGAGAGAGAGAGAGAGAGAGCGAGAGAGAGAATGTCAAATTAAGCTGCATATATTTACGTTAATGTATTCTAAGTAATCATTTAAGTTAAATTAGCCTTTATTTGTCACATATACATTATTGCATAGTGAAATTCTTCCTTCACAGCTTGGCAGTGATGGGGGTTGAAACCTGCAGGTCAACCCACAGTCTCAACCACAAGAGCTACCATAATAACAATTGGGATTTATAATAACAAGAGTCTGGTTCACCCGACATTTCAGTTCCTCTCTGTTTCCAGTAATGTAGGAAACATGGATGCTCCTGCACTCTTGCAGTGCTTTATCAATAGTTTTCCAGTGCATTGAAGGAGAAAGAGGACTTCAAATAGCTTGACTTCCTGATCAGCACCCTGACTAGTCAACTAGGGAGCAGATTGAGACGCAGCCTGAGGAAGCTGCTAATGTGGTGCTACAGTTTTAAAAAAATAATACAGTAACGGTGACATGTTTTCAAGCCAACAGGTCAAATGGCTCATTTAAAGAAGAACCAATGCAGAGATAAATAAAAACTAAAAAAAAATATCTAAATTTACAGCATTTGTCAGATACCTTTATCTCAAGTTATTTAACTGAGTGGTTGAGGGTTAAGGGCCTTGCTCAGGGGCCCAACAGTGGCAGCTTGGTGGACTAGGGATTTAGACTAACTCTAACCAAAACCCCTAACCCCAAACTCCAACCCTTCTCATCAATGAAATCATAAGCTGTGTCCCAAATGACCTACCGTCCAGCTCACTACACATTTACATTCATGGCATTAGGCAGACGCCCTTATCCAGAGTGACTTATATTTTATCCCATTTTATACAATTGAGGGTTAAGGGCCTTGTTTAGGGGCCCAGCAGTGATAACATGGTGAACCATGGATCCAAACTCACAACCTTTCAATCAGTAATCCAACACCTTAGCCACTAAGCATTTTCATCCGTGTTTCCTTTCTTTTAGACATATATGATCACACCACTCATGCTCAGCTCCATACCAACACATCAGAGCCATTCAGACTGCAAACTGAACTGTTCTTTTGAATGACAGCAACCTGATCTAACGGACTGACACTGGTGATTTGAAACAATGTTGTTTTGACAAAACCTCGATTCCAGATCAAACTGATCCTTCAGATCGAGTCCAGCTAAAGAAATCCATGATAATCTCATAGATCTGCTTGATGGATGACACTCTGATTAGAATCCAGGAGCTGTCCTATCAGAGGATGGACAGTTTACTCAAACGTGACTTCCGGAAATTCCGTACGCTTCGAAGTTTTGCTGTCTGATTCGAGTAGAAAATACGACGACATAACAATTTCTAAAAGTCCCACGTTTCAGCAAACAAAGAAGAAATCTACGGGTTAGAGAAACTGCTGCTTTAAAGACACGACGTCTCTGATCTGTCTGATCTCTCTGATCATATTCTCTCACGGATGTCAATAGTAATAGCTTTATTTCTCTTCCTGACAAATGCAAACGTCTAAACGCATTAAGGAATCCTGTCACACGCTGCCTTTTTATCCTCAAATGCCTCCTTCCCCACTTCTTCTCCAAGAGTTCTTCACCTTGCCGGAACTAAATTTCCTGAACTGATGCAGATACGAGACCTGAGGCATGATGATGAACATTCACATGCTTATACATTGTGAAGAAAAAAAAAACAAAACAATCGCTAAAGAGCTTCAGGTGTCATGAGTATCCGTTCATACACGCGAACTCGCTCATACGCTCCCTGACGAATCGAAGCCTCGTCCCCTGCGGTGCTGCTTTTAAAAGGGACCAATTATCAGAGGTACAAAATGAGCACAAAGCGCTGCAAACACGACTGGAAATCAGAGCAAATTAAAGCCACAGCGCTGTGGAAAGGGCTTCAATGGCGTGATGGATGAGGGGGATTTCGCAAAGAGACGAGAAACAAGCGATAAAAATAAGAACGACGAATGCAGAGCCGACTCTCGAGAGATAAGACGATGAGTAACGAGAGAGGTGTGGGTGAGGAGCTGCATGGCACTGTGTGTGTGTGTGTGTGTGTGTGTGTGTGTGGGGACTGAATTTAACCAAAAATAATAAGAAAAAAAATTAATCAGAAAAGGATCATGGATTAGCAAGAAAGGAAGTTCATTTGCAACACAAACTGCAGTAGCTACCAATTCATGTAGCTGAATCAATTCATCTATCAGGAATTATTTATAATAATAAAAATAGTTCTTTAAAGGTTCTAAGGTTCTCCTTCTGGAGGAACCCTTAAAGATTTAACCTTGGGATCCTAAAACAACGATACAACCCCAAACAGGCTAGCTTGTGCAGGAACTAGCATTCATTAGCAGCTCATTAGCTACAAAAACATTAGCTATAAACACTCTAGTTACTGTTATGTTCAGAGGCGAAGATGACTAAATTGTTTTTAATGTAGTCTGCAGTGTTTTTATTCTAGTCTACATTGTTTTATGCTAGTCTATGTTGTTGTTTGCTAGTCTACATTGTTTTATGCTAGTTTGCGCTGTATTCATGCTAGTCTGCAGTGTTTTTATTCTAGTCTACATTGTTTTATGCTAGTTTGCGCTGTATTCATGCTAGTCTGCAGTGTTTTTATTCTAGTCTACATTGTTTTATGCTAGTTTGCGCTGTATTCATGCTAGTCTGCAGTGTTTTTATTCTAGTCTACATTGTTTTATGCTAGTTTGCGCTGTATTCATGCTAGTCTGCAGTGTTTTTATTCTAGTCTACATTGTTTTATGCTAGTTTGCGCTGTATTCATGCTAGTCTGCAGTGTTTTTATTCTAGTCTACATTGTTTTATGCTAGTTTGCGCTGTATTCATGCTAGTCTGCAATGTTTTTATTCTAGTCTACATTGTTTTATGCTAGTTTGCGCTGTATTCATGCTAGTCTGCAGTGTTTTTATTCTAGTCTACATTGTTTTATGCTAGTCTATGTTGTTGTTTGCTAGTCTACATTGTTTTATGCTAGTTTGCGCTGTATTCATGCTAGTCTGCAGTGTTTTTATTCTAGTCTACATTGTTTTATGCTAGTTTGCGCTGTATTCATGCTAGTCTGCAGTGTTTTTATTCTAGTCTACATTGTTTTATGCTAGTTTGCGCTGTATTCATGCTAGTCTGCAGTGTTTTTATTCTAGTCTACATTGTTTTATGCTAGTTTGCGCTGTATTCATGCTAGTCTGCAGTGTTTTTATTCTAGTCTACATTGTTTTATGTTAGTTTGCGCTGTATTCATGCTAGTCTGCAGTGTTTTTATTCTAGTCTACATTGTTTTATGCTAGTTTGCGCTGTATTCATGCTAGTCTGCAGTGTTTTTATTCTAGTCTACATTGTTTTATGCTAGTTTGCGCTGTATTCATGCTAGTCTGCAGTGTTTTTATTCTAGTCTACATTGTTTTATGCTAGTTTGCGCTGTATTCATGCTAGTCTGCATTGTTTTTATACTAGTCTGTGTTGTTTTCATGCTAGCCTGCATTGTTTTTACATTGATTTCATGCTAGCCAACATTGTTTTATGCTAGTCTACATTGTTTTATGCTAGTCTATATTGTTTTTATGCTAGCCCGCATTGCATTTACATTGTTTTCATACTAGTCTGTGTTGTTTTATGCTAGTCTACATTGTTTTTATGCTAGCCAACACACATTGTTTTTATGCTAGTCTAGGTTAATTTTTGCTAGTCTACATTGTTTTCTATTCTATTCTACATTGTTTTATGCTAGTCTATAATGTTTTTATGCTAGCCTGCATTGTTTTTACATTATTTTCATGCTAGTCTAAATTGTTTTTATATTAGCTTACGTTGCTTTTATGCTAGTCTGTGTTGTTTTTATGCTAGTCTACACTATTTTCTGCTAGTCACATTGTTTTTACTCCTGTCTACATTGCTTTATGCTAGTCTATAATGTTTTTATTCTAGTCTGTGTTGCTTTTGCATTGTTTTAATGCTAATCTGTGTTTTTTTATGCTAGCCTACTTTTTTATGCTAGTCTGCATTGTTTTACACTATTCTGCATTGTTTTTATGCTAGTCTACATTGTTTTCATGCTCGTCCGTGTTGTTTCTATGCTAGTCTACGTTGTTTTCATGGTAGTCTATAATGTTTTAATACTACTCTGCATTCTAATCTATATTATTTTCATGCTAGTACTCTGCATTGTTTATGTAATAAATAAATAAATAAATAAATAAGCACGTTAGGGTGGTATACTGTATACATGTGCAAAATATTTGAGTCACCAATAGTTTTCAGCTCACAAATGTACTAAACAGCAAACAAGATGCTCACACAATGAAAGTTTCTCTTTCTCTGCATTCAGTGATGGATTTCCTGTTATCTCACACTATATTATTTAAACAGACACAATATCATTTACTCTCTATCTAAATTTGTTGCACAAACGCTAATAAGTGTGGAAAATTAAGCCAGAAACACACTCTAGTCAAAATCCCAGCTGATATAGAACCACGGGCACGCTGATATATTTCCATACTCATTTATTTAAAGCTGCCCTAATTAACTAGCTGTGAAATAGAAAACATATTTTTAATGTACAGCACATTATTTCTTTATTTCAAAAAATGTGAAGCAAACAGTGGAACGGAGCCCCGCTGGTGCAGGGTCAGTTGCAGGGAGTAAACAGAGCAGAACAGATGGAGAATGTCAGGATGTTGATTGTGTTGGACGAGTGTGTAGCGGCGGTGAATAGCACTCTGTCTCTTCACACACTGACCTGTTTATGACAGCTTTGTTCAGCATCGCAGGTCATCCACTTCCCATTGCTGACAGCGAGAATGAACAGAACGAAACACACAGACAACATGAGATGAAGCAGAAAAAGGACTGATGGATGTTGCAAACTTCAGTAATGCTTAATGATGTAGGAATTATTGGGGATGGAGATTTAACTGGAGAAAAAGAATGAAATAAAAATCACATATCTGAATCTGCAGCTCCTTAAACTTTACAAATCAGCAGTTTAAAAATATAATATAATATAATATAATATAATATAATATAATATAATATAATATAATATAATATAATATAATATAATATATAACAGCACTCTGACAATGATTTATTTATTTATTTATTTATTTATTTATTTATTTATTTGTATTTGATTTATTTCTGCTACACTAAAAAAAAGGAATATCAGCCTTAAGGGAAAATCTACATAATTTATATATATACATTGTTGAGAAATATAACTTTTTTTTTTACTATAAATAATATTTTTTAACAGAAAATTCTGACTCAACACTTTTTTTCCACTATGTTTGATTTTATTAAATTGTTTTTTTTTTTAAGGTTTTTATTTTACCCAATGTATAATCAGGAGCAACGGTCTCTTGACCAATCATGTGGTTTGTCATTCAGTCCATATAACCAACCATAACTCTGTCAAAATCAGACAATTATGACTTTAAATAGCTTTTTAGAAATAAAACAAAGCACATGTCTTTATACACTATATTGCCAAAAGTATTCGCTCACCTGCCTTGACTCGCATATGAACTTAAGTGACATCCCATTCCTAATCCATAGGGTTCAATATGACGTCGGTCCACCCTTTGCAGCTATAACAGCTTCAAATCTTCTGGGGAGGCTGTCCACAAGGTTTAGGAGTGTGTTTATGGGAATTTTTGACCATTCTTCCAGAAGCGCATTTGTGAGGTCACACACTGATGTTGGACGAGAAGGCCTGGCTCTCAGTCTCCGCTCTAATTCATCCCAAAGGTGTTCTATCGGGTTGAGGTCAGGACTCTGTGCAGGCCAGTCAAGTTCATCCACACCAGACTCTGTCATCCATGTCTTTATGGACCTTGCTTTGGTCACTGGTGCACAGTCATGTTGGAAGAGGAAGGGGCCAGCTCCAAACTGTTCCCACAAAGTTGGGAGCATGGAATTGTCCAAAATGTCTTGGTATGCTGAAGCATTCAGAGTTCCTTTCACTGGAACTAAGGGGCCAAGCCCAGCTCCTGAAAAACAACCCCACACCATAATCCCCCCTCCACCAAACTTTACACTTGGCACAATGCAGTCAGACAAGTACCGTTCTCCTGGCAACCGCCAAACCCAGACTCGTCCATCAGATTGCCAGATGGAGAAGCGCGATTCGTCACTCCAGAGAACACATCTCCACTGCTCTAGAGTACAGTGGCGGCGTGCTTTACACCACTGCATCCGACGCTTTGCATTGCACTTGGTGATGTACGGCTTGGATGCAGCTGCTCGGCCATGGAAACCCATTCCATGAAGCTCTCTGCGCACTGTTCTTGAGCTAATCTGAAGGCCACATGAAGTTTGGAGGTCTGTAGCGATTGACTCTGCAGAAAGTTGGCGACCTCTTCGCACTATGCGCCTCAGCATCCGCTGACCCCGCTCCGTCAGTTTACGTGGCCTACCACTTCGTGGCTGAGTTGCTGTCGTTCCCAAACTCTTACACGTTCTTATAATACAGCTGACAGTTGACTGTAGAATATTTAGGAGCGAGGAAATTTCATGACTGGATTTGTTGCACAGGTGGCATCCTATCACAGTTCCACGCTGGAATTCACGTGGAATTCACCATGGAAGTGATTGGAACACCTGATTCTGATTATTTGGATGGGTGAGCGAATACTTTTGGCAATATAGTGTATCTCTATACAGGAAGTCAGTGCTTTTGTTTGGGTCACTTTACTGTGCATAATAATTAAAAATCAAAATAACTGCGACTGAAGTCAGTCGTAATTCACTGGAGGACAAAGAAGATGCTCTCTCTCCTAGTCTTGGTTCCTTTCCTTCCTTCTTTCCTTCTTTCCTCAGCTGTATCCGCAGATGTTTTCTCACTCTTCTTGCTCTAAGCTAGCTCAGGGCTGTTGAGGTACTGAAGTCTGTGAAGCTTCTTTGAGACAATCTGGATTTTGAAAAGCTTTCTAAAATAAAGTTCTGCTCTCTTCTAAAAAAACATAATCATGGAAGTTAAGTAGCATGAGCTAAATAAATCCTGTGGTCAGTCTGGTGGCTTCAGGAGGTCAAAGGGATCATGAACAAGCGCCACACACACAGTCATGGACACACACTAATAGGCGAGAAGCTGGTGGATGCCTAGCGGCCATTCTGTAACACACACACACAAACACACATTTTTTTGTTTTTGTTTCCTTTTTCCCTCACTTCCTGTCTGACAGGAGCTAAGGATTACATTTAAAATTCTAAACCAGGTATGGTTCTGTACATCTCTGCTTTCACACTGAAGAAGTGTGTTACCTTAAGTGCATTTTTACCTCTCAGCCAATCAGCTTGGGAGGAAATTCTCTGAAAGTAGCAGGTCTAATAATGAAACATGACTCAGCACGTGTTCAGAATGAACCAAGTCGTGTTCAGAAGTAATTATTACGCAACTGTTATCAGTGAAGTGATTCAGAATAACGCCAAATAAAGAGAAGCTGCTTCTTAACATTAGCTGCATCCAAAATTGCATATTGTGATACCTGGTGCATTTGATTCACTACCTACTGCATTTGGCTCAGCGCTTACTTCAACTGATTCAGTACTTACTGCGTTTGATTCTATGCTTACTGCAATCGATTCAGCACTTACTGGATTTGATTCAGTGCTGACTATGGTCAATTCAGTACATAATGCATTAGATTTAGCATCTACTGCATTCGATTCAGCACTTACTTCATTTGATTCAGTACCTAATGCATTGGATTCAGCATCTTCTGCATTTCATTCAGCACCTACTGCATTCATTTCATTGCCTCCTGCATTTGCCTACTGTATTTGATTCAGCACCTACTGTATTTGATTCAGCACCTACTGTATTTGATTCAGCACCTACTGTATTTGATTGAATACCTACTGCATTTGATTCAGCACCTCCTGCATTTGATTCAGCACCTCCTGCATTTGATTCAGCCCCTACTGCATTTGATTCAGTATCTACTGCATTAGATTCAGTACTTGCTGCATTTGATTCAGCACTTACTGTACTTGATTTAATATCTTCTGCATTCAATTCCATATCTACTGCATTTAATTCAGCACCAACTGCATTTGATTCAGTATCTGCTGCAAATGATTCAGTATCTACTGCATTCAATTCAGCACCTACTGCATTTGATTTAATATCAACTGCATTCGATTCATCCCCTACTGCTCAATATCTACTGCATTTGATTCAGTATCTACTGCATTTGATTCAGTCCCTACTGCATTTGATTCATCCCCTACTGCATTTGATTCAATAACTGCTGCATTTGATTCAGTCCCTACTGCATTTGATTCAGCCCCTACTGCATTTGATTCAATATCTACTGCATTTGAATCAGCACCTACTGTATTTGTTTAATATCTTCTGCATTCAATTCCATATCTATTGCATTTGATTCAGCACCTACTGCATTTGATTCAGTACTTCTTACATTTGATTCGGCACCCACTGCATTTGATTTAGCACCTACTGCATTTGATACAGTGCATCCTGCATTCGATTCACTACCTACCGCTCAGCCGTTAATACGTTATCTGGGAAGTTTGAGGAAGGAGTCGACCTGACGTTTTGTTTTGTAACACAAATAATCACAAAAATCTAATAACTTACTATAATTTTCACTCATAATGAGTTTGAACTAAGGATTAAAGTGAGCTCAAGTGTTTTTAACCCTGTGATAAGAATGAAAAATGGTGTGTGTGTGTGTGTGTGTGTGGTAAAGCTGTTGTCACATTGTTTCTGCGGTTTTCTCAGATGCACTGGTAAATCAAAAGTGTGAAGAAATCATCCGTAATGGAGTTAGCACTTAGTTTCAATCTGACACTCAGTGAAGCAGTGTAATTAGTTGTTTTTTTTTCCATTCACACAGCAGCCATGTTGGTGATGTTGATAGTAATACACTACATTATGTGTGTGTGCATGTGTGTGTGTGTGTGGCACCGCACACTCATGAGCATGAAGATAATTGTGTGTATCCACAAGCAGACAAAGTGTTTTGGCGAACAGGTGGTATGGCTCAGTCGCTGTTCCAAACACAATCACGTGAGTGTGACAGTAAAAGAGGAACAGACTGCCTCGATCATGTTATTTGTCATTACGCTTGTCTCTCTGGCATTCTTCATTTTGGTTTGTTTTGCTGTGAGTCATTCCTGTCTCCTGTTTCATTACCCAGACTGCCACACTGCCGTTCAGCTGTCCTGCTGCCTGTCCGTCACACTGGACCTAAACAGTAGGGGGCGGGGCGATGGATGTGTATATATATATATATATATATATATATATATATATGTATATATATATACTACTTATCTGTCTACACAGCACCAGGTTTAATCCTGAGCTTGGTCCTTCCTGTCCATTTCAGGTGCCACATATTCTCCCTGTTTCCCTCTGGGTTCTCTCCTACCTCTAAAAACATGATATTTCAAATGAATCAGGGCTGACAGCTCGAAATTTGCTTCTGATTTAGTGCCTGAAAGTGTGTGCCCCATGATGGACTGACTTTCCATGTGCTGTCCATGGTCCTGCTTCCCATCCTGTTCCTGGAATAGACTCCAGATCCTCTGTGACCTTGACCAGGATAAACGCTTCTGTAAGGAAGAGGCTGGATCACATGGAGTAGTATGCATGTGCAGAGGTGCAGGCAAACAATCCGAAACATGAGGCAAAGATGGTAACAGGAACAGGCAGTTAAACCCAGTAAACCCAGTAAAGCAGTCAATGTGGCTAGCAAATCCAATGAGACAAAATGTGAAGAGCAATAAACCAAGAAACAGAACAATAATCGATAAAGCAAAACAAGAGCAGACCATTAGTTGTGTTATTTAGTTGTGTCATAAGTGGTTTATATTATATGTCTGTGACACAGAAAGTGACTGAATGACCCTAAAGAGCTAATACCCGGGTTAGGGTTCTATCTGGTGGTGTTGAGGCAAAGGTGCAGTGGAGATTGTCACATCTTCCTTCATTATTATGTATTGAGCTATTAAGTTTTTTACTATTCTATCTATCTATCTATCTATCTATCTATCTATCTATCTATCTATCTATCTATCTATCTATCTAGGGCGGAGATAAGAAGTCAGAAGTTTGGAACTCCATAGCTAATTTTATTGGCCAAGAACCGCCCAAAATGGCATCTGACTGACATGCAAAGCAACCAATCACAGTTCATTTTGTTCAGCATCATGTTTTAAAGCAAGAAAATGTAAAGTCCCTACAAAAACAGACGAAGATGATTCTATATCATAAGCATTCAGAGTCACAGTTGTAAACAGACAGCTTCCTTCTGCCATGAGGAAAGTAAAGCTTCATGAAGGCTTTGTTTCCAGGCAAACCCTTGAAAAAAACCTGACACACGGAAATCCTGAAAAATCGAACCAATCAGACAAAGACTTTGAAACTCTTGAACTGTTTCCAACTTCATGTGCCATATGTATCAGACGTTCAGCCAACGGTTCGTGGGCGTGACGTCTGAGGCTGAGACTACTATCTACCAGACTACAAGATGAATCATCAGTGCTGTTTGTGTTGAGCTGTCCCTTCCACTGACAGACTCTCCCTGCCCACTAGGAGTTTCTTTTTAACAGTGTTGGCACCTCTGATGGAGGACACATAAAACGAAATCTGAAATAAAGAATTTCTTTTAAAACAGCTGTCCTTATGGTGCATTTTCAATTTGCCAGGCTTTATCAGTAACACTGCAGTACTGTAGGTGGAACCTTGTAGGTGAACCTTGTACCTTGTCCATGTAGCTGAAGCTGATTCATCATTTTCTGCTTTAAAATGTTTTGATGAATTGAATTTTGATGACACAGAGCTGATTATTCCATGTGCTCAAAAATGCCTTCATTTCAATCAATTATAAAATCTTGTAATTATCATTATGCTTATTGCTTAGTACACCCTTCTAAACTTCTATAAGTGCCAATAGAACCTTTTTCATGCTTCGATAATTCAAAGTCTGCATAAGGTGAAATCTGTGGGTGCCATTACTTTTTAGAGTTTTATCTCTATGTAGATAACATTATGAAATGTTTTAAATTACGTATTTATTAGGGACATATTTTTTGGGAAAAGATTAAACAATTGATTCAATTTGTGACACCCTTATCCAGAGTGACTTATAATTTATCTCATTTGATACAACTGAGCATTTGAGCCTTAAGGGCCTTGCTCAGGGGCCCAGCAGTGGCAACTTGATGGACCTGGGATTTAAACAACAACCTTTCAAGCAGTATTCCAACACCATAACCACTAAACATCCCCACTTTAATTAAAACTGAACTGATGAAACAGTTTGATAAGAGGGCAGAGTTTCACTAGTTTCAGTATGTAATGATGCCCCAGAGGCAGAAGGTTGTGAATCCATGTGCAGAGAATTTAATAATAATAATAATAATAATAATAATAATAATAATAACCATCTAACTTGGATCCATTAGGTTCTTTTCATAGAAACCTTCAATACGGTTCTACATAAAGACACATTTTTTGGTTCCACATATAAAACAAGTTATAGAACCATTTTCAGTTCCTTATAGAACCCTTCCTTTTAAGAGTATAGTATTAAATTTAGCCGCAGTGGTAATGTTGTGAGCTCTGTGTTTGATTTTATTCAGGGTTTTGAAAATACGTGATAAATCACGTCGGATGTGCGAAAACGAATTGTGTTAACGTAGCTCTATTCAAAGTTTCCGAGCGTGAATCACGATTTGGATTTGTTCCTTAAACTGCAATTGCATCCTCCTCAGCTCAGCCTCCACCGCTGCCTGACACCAATGAATAAATGTTTAAGGATCGCTTGCCATTTACTGTTGAACCTTTCGACTCCGTTCTCAAGTCCCTGGGTATCCATCAACCACTGCATATTTCCTCCTCTTTCTTGCCTCCCTGCTCTTCATCTCCCCCCTGCTGTCTTTTCAGATTTGCTGCTGCTCGCCTGAACCTGCCCTGAGACGTGTTTTACTTCATTGGAAGCGTGTCTGATGGCTTCACTGTCACACTAATCCCTGGTGCAGCATCTGCTATTTTCTTCACATGTGCCATTGCCACATGAAATTTCCTCACAGTCTTCTGCCTGTCCACATTGGCACACCGTTGAAGCACTTCCGGAGAATGAATTAACAAATTAATTGCTTTTGGCAGCGACGAAAATATCTCCCAAAACGCAATGAATGAAGAAAAATTGTGTTTAGCCAGAAATCTGTCTGTTTAGCACTTCATTCCTATCGAAAACTTTCTTTGGAACCTCTTCTTCAATGTAAAAAAACACCATTAATGTTTACGTTTGAGATTTTTCTTTTTATTAAATATTATTGTACTTATGCTCACAAGAACATTTACCTCTAATATTCCAATATAAAAACTTTATTGATATGTAGAATCTTTCTTGAAGGCTCCATATTGGGAACCAAAATTGGTTAGGTTTCGTTCCATCGCCAGAACCCTACTGATAATTTGATAGCACCTTTAATTACAGTGTCTCACGGATGGCTGTGTTAACAAGCAAGATATAGAGCTCCTCTTCATGTGACCATCCTATAAATAGCACTCTGTAGAGAGAAATGTAGCCATAGATTTCATTTTCATCGCTTCCCTACTAGACAACAATGGGCAGTCAGGATACTACAGTATTTTTTTGATGACCCGGTGCTTTCTCAGACGAGTCATTAATCTACGTTCCCACAGTCTCCTAGAACTTGCCATCCTCCTTCACTTCAGAGCCAACAGAGCTTTGTTAAAACAAAGCATTTCTTAGAGCAGCTTAAGACTTGTATTTCTCATCAATCTATGTCTGGTCTTATTTTCACTCTGTGTCAGATGCATTTATCTAAAGTAACTTATAAGTGAAGCTGAATACGATCCATCTCACTTAACGCCGAGTGAGGATTAAGAGTCTTGCTCTAGGGCTAAACAGTGTTTCTATGAATGCACCGGATTCTACAGAGGTGCCAATATTTATGGTTCACCCATAACATTTCCTTTAGGGGGAAATAAAATCGATTTATAAATGTTGGGAAAGAGAACATGATGTGAGATTCTCTTTATTCTTTATTTAAGTAACCTGGAAGCCGTGAGTCCTAGTCTTGTAGACTAATAACACAACAAGGCTGTGAGCATGTTGGTCTTTAAAGAATGGTCAAAGTTTATAAAGAAGAACAGCTTCAGCACCCGGCTAGTGAAACACCCAAGGAACAAATACAAGTATTTAATCTTTCTTCATCATTTGCACCACCATAGAGCCATTGCGCTTTTCTCTGCCACAACCCAATGTTTAGCTCAAAGGATCTTAAGATCTCAGATCTGCACAAACCATCCATCTGTGTCTGCTCTCATTTTCATCTCTGTAACGTATGCACTGAAACTGTTGGAAAAAAAAAAAAAAAAACCTTCTTGGCTCAGCGGCCGTCCCATCTGTCTGGCTTTAATCAGGAATATTGGACGCTGTGTGTAAAGTTGACTTTTAAAGATGAGCTCTAATCAGATGTGTGAGCCATGAAAGCTGGAGTGAAGCCAGGAATTTGTGTAGGCTGACCTAAGTTTCTCCTCATCCTTCACCTCTTTTCCTCTCCGGCTCTCCTATTAAATTTAATTTCCGAGAGTCAGGCGAGCTAAAATGAGACGTCTTAAGTGGAGGGGGGGGGCAGAAAAAAAATACCCCCAGCCTTTTCTGAAGACACTTTTTATCTGAAAATGAGTCAGAGACTGAGTCACTTCCACCCCGTGGTGAAGTCTCGGCTTGCTGAAACATTATAGACATTTGCATAAAGTCAATAGGAAGTTATTAAAATATCTGATTGGAGCATTTTTTAAAAACAACCTTATTGGCAACTGGAGTGTGAATTTTTTTTGTCTGGGAAAAAAAGTCAGCAGAAACAGCATCGCGGCGTTCGATTTCATGGCAAAATCTCGTCTTCTATGGAGAAGCATGAGACAGGAAATCAGTAGGCTAATGGGATTCCATGACTGAACACAAAACTCGCTAGTTTCTTCTCACAGCTTTGTCTACCTTAGCGAAATCCTACATGGGAAAGAGACTTCCTATATGCAAATATGTTCGTGTCCCAAATTGCATGCACTGTTGTGCACTATTATATGCTGTTTTGTACTATAAATAATGTGTGTAATGAATAATAAGAAGAAAAAGTGCACTTTATGTACCTGGATGATGAACTTATTCATTCACTCCGGTGGACAAAACATGTTAGGAATGTCTTTTAATAAGCGACGTTGTGTGATTTCCAAGATTTTAAAAATTCTAGGCTACTGTAGTGGCGTTATGTTACGTGTGTTGGACATTATCATTTGCCACTGAAGGGCTTCTTCATCCCATATGCAGTAAACCCTTAGTGTTCCGGTTGAGACAATATGACCCTTTTAACATTCATACACAAGACGCTAGAGCACATAGTGCATAGTGTAAGTGGTAGCTTAGTTGGGGATGTGGTAGTGTAGTGTTTAAGGTGTTGAACTACAGATTGGAAGTTTGTGAGTTTAAAACCTATTGTCCACTGCTGGACCCCTGAGTAAGGCCCTTAACCATCAATTGTGTAAAATGGGATGAAATGTACGTCACTCTGGATGCCAGATGCCATAAATGTAAATGTATAATGTGCTGGACAGTAGTTCATTTGGGACACAGCTCATGATTTCACTGATGGGAAGGGTTAGGGTTTGGGGTTAGGGGTTATGGTTAAGGTTCATGGTAATTTAATGGGGGATGTGGTAGCTTAATGAGGGGTGTGGTAGCTTAGTGGTTAAGGTGTTGGACTACTGCTTGGAAGGTTGTGTGTTTGAATCCTAGGTTCACCAGGTTGCCTCTGCTGGGCACCTAAGCAAGGCCCTTAACCCTCAATTGTATAAAGCATGAGTGTGTGGGGTTTTCTGTATGGTAGGTCATTTGGGAGGCAGCTTATAATTCCACTGATAAGAAAACATCCCTAGCTAAACCAGGGGTCTCTCTGTATCTCCTCCAGCTGGAGTTAGCAACCCCCACATCTGCATGCTAGATATTATGTATCTAGTAGCAATTAAATATTTTAAATGTGTTTACAATGGACACAAATACAGACAAGAATACAGTCATATCCGTTACGTATTGAGGCTCTCATTGCAGTTTAAAATCTTAGGGGTCATGACATCATTTCCTGTCATTTTTTGACATCATAGCTGAATGACACATGGAGCAATGGGAATTTGCAGTCCAGCCACTTTACTTTCGACGCTTTCAGTAAGAGGAATGTGTTTTCACGGTTATTAGCGCAGGTTGGAAAACATGATGTGTTTGTGTGAGTGTGTGTGTATATAAATGTGTGTGTATCCTTGTGTATGTGTGTATAGGAGTTTTGTGTCCAGGCATTTTGAACCAGGAAGGTAACAGGCTTTGATGGCAAAACACAAACATCATCAAACAAACATGTTAAAACCATTTACAAACTCAGTCTCGCACACAAAAAAACCCTCCCAATTCTCTGCGCCAGCTTGTTTTCAGTTATGCATTATGGTTCGGTGAAAGCAGGAAGGAGTGTGAGCGCTGGGGTGTAATTACGTGGTGCTCTGAGAAAACCTGTTGTATGTCATAAAGGCTGAATTCTAACAAACAGCCAAAAAAAATATGTGAATGTTTCTGCAATATTTTCAGAAAACAGAAATATATTACACCAAAATTTGAAAGAAATGTTTTACTGTACAATATTGTACAATATTTGTAATCCTAGAGCCATGTGTAAGGAGCCGTTTTAACAAACACAGCAGTAAAACAGCCAGAACTGCTGCTAATTGGGTTCAGTTCTGCTGATTGACCTGTCCAGTCTAAAAACCTCCCAATTTATCCCCTGATAAAGTGCTTTCTTGAGTTCTCAGTTTGTTTTGGATCATCATCTTGCAACATGATGAAGTTCCTCCAGATTCATTTGGATGCATTTCTCTGTAAATTGTCAGATAGAATGTTTCTGTAGACTTCTTTATTCTTCAGACCATCATGAGCTCCATTATCACGAAAGATTAGTGAGATGTTCCAGATGCAGCTGTGCAAACCCAAGCCATGATACTACCACCACCGTGCTTCACAGATGAGCTCTGATGTTCTTGATCAAGAGCAGATCCTTTCTTTCTCCACATTTTGGACATTTTATCACTTTGGTAGATGTTCATCTTGGATCCAGAGTTTTTGTGGATCATCTTCAGATTTGCGTCTTGTGGTATGGTATGGTCTTCTTAGAACTGTGGATTGTGAGATCTTCTCCCTGCCCTGTGGAGGTTGCTGGTGGTGTTTCTGTCATCATCTATTGTTGTTTTCCTTGGCTGATATGTTCCATGTCTGGTTGTTAATACACCTGTATTATTCTTTTTTGATTTTCAGTGCTCTCTTTTTCTCCAATAGCTCTCTGGTCTTCATGTTGGTTAGGTTTTTTTTTTAGCAACAAATGCCATATTCACAGGTAAAACCCAGGTTCAAACCACAAGATATTCATTGTTTAAACAATCAGTCTAACAGAACTCACCTGGGCAGTCACATGTTCACCTAAAGTTATGTTGTTTGGTACAACATGTCTTGTGTTCTATATCATCTGCATATAAATACCAGGAAATAAAAGCTGACCGCTATTCTCATATTAACCTTTGATCTTAAACTAAATATCTACAGCAAAAAATGATGATTTGGCGTTCAGAGGGTACAGTCTTTGATGTAAATATAATGATTTCTAGTAATCTGTAAATGTTGTCTGTCATTTTTGTATACTGTATAACAAGGAATATTATCGTTAAACAGAATGACTGACAGATGGGTGGAGCTTTGAAAAGACTTTCAAGCTGAAGTAATGTATAAAAGCTGATATCATGTATATAGTGTATATATTCTAATTTGTACATCTTATTAATTAGATAGAACATAAAATTCAATTCACTTAGCATATAGCAATCATTTTAGCCAATCGGTATGTTAGTCTTTCAATAGAATGAATTGAGATCCATGGAAAAGAATAAATTTAGAGAATAAAATGCCAAAATATAAAGGGTTTTCCCATGTGTTCAGACAATATATAGTGTTAGAAATGTTCTCAGATATTTGAGAGGTGGCTAAAATCCTGGCAGTGTAACGTCTGTTGTTTTTGAACAATGTCTGAGCACCGAAACACAATAAAAATACAATATACCTTGCACCAGAATTAATTTAGAGGGTTTATTCTGTAGTACTGGGGCTGAATGTAAGCACTTACGCAAGCACAAGCTTAACTTTTATCTTTTTTGGGGTAAATAATGTAGTACAAAATATATACTTTAATATTATGGATTATTTTCATGGATTAATTATTAAGTCCATCACACTTCCTGGTTGTAATACTACAGTACATAATGTGGAAAAGGTCAAGGGAGTGAATACTTATGCAAAGCACTACAATGGCAGCATGTCTTCTAATCCCTAAAGTGCTGTAGCACGACACACACACACACAGACGTATACACACAGACACACAAATTGTTAAAGAGCATGCAATAGATTTTGAGAATTGAATAGAGAAACCTTGGCTTGAACGCCTTGAAAATGAATGCAGTCCGAAATGGAAAGCATTCATGGGTGAATGAGTGGCAAGACAATAACACACTATCACACACACTCACTCGCTCTCACACTCTCTCACACAATATAATGTGCTGGAAAATTTTCCACCGCTGTGCTACAGATCAACAATAATGACCAACACCTCTTTTTTGTAGACTTGTTTCAAGGCAAACAAAAATAACCATAAAAAACGGGAAGTTTCCACCTAGGTCCTTTTCATGATGGAAACACCATCTCTGTGTTCCTGACACAACAGTGCTTCTGATAATACGTGGGAGCTCTGCTCTGCATGGAGCTTATTATCTGGGAATTCAAGTATAAAGATATAAAACGTCACTATGGAATTTAGGTAAATAAAGCGTTAATTAATATAAGTGAAACATGACACATGCCAGGATTCTTCTGTTTGGACTAACACATCTAGCACACCTTCTTCAGTGAGACTGACAGATACAGAGGCCACACCTCCTTTATTGAGACTGACATTTACAGAGGCCACACCTTCTACACTGAGACAGACAGGTACAGAGTCCACATCTCCTTCACTAAGCCTGACAGATACAGAGGCCACACCTCCTTTACTGAAATGGACAAATACAGAGGTCACACCTCCTTCACTGAGACTGACAGACACGGAGGCCACACATCCTTTATTGAGAGTGACAGACACAGAGGCCACACCTCCTTTACTAAAACTGATAGTTTCAGACACCACAACTCCTTCACTAAAACTGACATGCATAAAGGTCGAAGCTCTTTTAATAAGACTGGCAGTTACACAGACCACACCCCCTACACTGAGAATGACAGATACAGAGGCCACACCTCCTTGACTGAGATGAGAAATAAAACAGCTACACCTCCTGTACAGAGAAAGACAGCTACAGAGGATGCACGTTATTGAGAATGATAGATAGAGAAGCCACACCTTCTTTACTGACAGACAGATACAGAGACCACACCTCCTTTACTCAGAACAGCCACACCTTTTTTTATTGAGATTTACAAATACAGAAGCCACACCATCTTTATTAGGAGTGTCAAATATGGAAGACCATTACATTAAAAAAATATATTTATCAGGTTTAAAAGACACAGGAATCTTGTTTCTTTACCTTATTCAAGTGAAAAAAAGACCCAACTGCCAACACACAGGCCACACCCCCCCACTTACAGGAAATAAAAATAGACTACACCTCATTTTATGCAAAAGACAGGCACATATGCTATGTCTCTATCATTTGAAATGAAAGATGTAGAAGCTATAACTTCTTTAAGAAGACTGACAGCTGCAGAGGCCACACCTCCTTTATTTAAACTGACAGGCATACAGGACACACTGGGATTAACAGTATAAGACACCATACAACCATCAGGATTGGAAGGCACAGGATTCTGTCTCTGATGATTTTTTCTCTAGGACTGACAGGTACAGAGACCATGTCTCCTTCATTTGAACTGACATTCACACTTGCCACGCCTCCATCACTTGTACCATTTTTTTTTATACCCCCACAAATACACATAACCATAGCAAGAAATGCGAACTCCACATCTATTTCTTCCACATGAAGTAATATAAGCCAGTGTGCTGACTTGTCTACTTTTGTAAACTCTTTTCCCTCCTGTTCCTTTTGGGCCTGATTGCTTCCAAAAAGTGACACAGGTGATAAATGACACACCGTGCGCGCAGCCTGCTGCCGAGCCAACGCGAGAAAAAAGCTTTTTAAAATGTAAGCCAAGCCGATCACGCTTTCCTTTTTCACACAAAAGCTGTGATGCGGTAAACTTCCACTTCTATTAAATGCTATCTAGTCTACATTTTGAACAGTGACCCATTTCAGAACTTTGCCTGCTCTCTATCCCATTTATTGATTAAAATTGTAAAAAAGTCTAAGTTCGAGTCTTCACCTCTATCCGAACCTATAAGAGAAACTCAAAAGCTATTTTTCAGATGGCTGACTATGAAACGACTCTCCATACAGCCAGTTACGAGTTGCTTAATAGGCTACTTAAAATGTGCTGATGAGGGTTTTTTAAGTACTTTTTCACTGATTTTCTCTTGTCTTCTACTTTTTATGATCCAAAACACTTTTGACCCTATCAAGAAACCGGACTAAAAAGAAGAAATCCTGTCCTTTCCTCGGCTTCTCTCTAACCTCCCTTTTTATTACGCTTTCATTTTCTGCATTGACGTCAACACATAGGGTTCCTGCCTCAGTGCAGGCTGAACGGCATAAGCCCCCCACCCCCCCACCCCGAACATCAATTATCCTAAACGTTGAAGATCCTCAACTCCATCAGCCTCTTGCTCAAGGCAAGCAGAGAACAGGACCGGCTTCTAACTCTGAGCATCACAACTCTATAATCAAGCTCTAATCAGCACCATGGACAGCGATGGCTTTCATTTCGAACGCTATTTTGCGGCACTTTGCTGATTTGGCACAATTCAGTTTCATGGAACATCTGCATTTTGACTCGATCTTCCCTGCAGTTCACAGTACAGAAAAGCTCCATCTCAAGGAATTTCTCTGACCCGTCTTTTATGACTCGTCCCCCTCCTGTCACATCAGAGCTCTGCCATCGGCGAGGTGGGATAAGTAAACATAGAGCCAGGGGCCGGATTAGGCCAGCCAGACATCGCATTACATTACAGATGGCAGGTTTAGGGCTCAGGATTTGCACAGAGCCCACTTTCGATGGCAGATTTCTCTGAGGGAGATGGTTTAGGGCTGATGGATGTGTTATTGTGATAGTCGGTCCTGCAGATGAAATAGGTTTGTGATTATCTTTTTTTCTGAAGCACTCTTTTCGTTTTTTTTCTGCTCTCACTCCTGACCCCTCTCTCTCTTTCTCTCTCTCTCTCCATTTAAAGGACTCACATCAGCACAGAATCCCAATGACCGGCAATCACAAACACACTAGAGGAAATAGAAATCATGTTATTAAGAGGAGACAGAAAATATACACTTCGTATGTGCATGTGGTGTGTGTGTGTGTGTGTGAGAGAGAGAGAGAGAGAGAGTGAGAGAGAGAGAGAGAGAGAGAGTGAGGGAGAGGATTGGCTGTACATCCCCAACCCCTGCCGGTTAGTCCGAAGTCTGGTGAAGGGTACAAATCAGTGTTAAGAACAGCGGGTGCCTCTGGCTGATTGGTATATAATTGAGTGTTTTTTTTTTTTTTCTGGATGTTTCTCCAAGGCCTGAACTCTGATCACTTTAATTTCTGCTCCGACTCGGGAGCTTATGACCTAATCAGAAACTCTCTCACTGTCTTGCCAGGGCCTGCAGGGCCACACACTGTTTAATAAAGCAGGCTTGTGATTAAACTGAGGCACTAAGGAATGCAATTACACTGCAAAATGCAGATCCAGCCTTTAATATTATACTCTAATACACAACCCTGATGTTCTGGTTTGTACAAATTCACAGGACATTGTACAAACTGGATTATTCCTTAAATGAAAACTAGAAAATATTGGCACTCCTGATTGTTTAACAAATGTGTCACAATATCTGCGTCCCTCGCGCTTGACCTGCAACCAGATAGAAGCCATTTGGCGACGGGTCAAATACGCCAGCATGCCATTTAGAGTCCTAATTGTCTTTTTGTAAAATGACATCCTGTAGCCAAATCCTCGAACCACCATGACACGATCTGTCCTGGCAGAAATCTCAGCTCCTGTGGGCAGTGTCAGCGTCTGTCTCTCTGACGCCACAGAAATATCCATCATAATATCCTTCTTTGTCTCTATCCCCAGCCGGGCGGCTGTTTCCTTTTTCTGAAACATCTCTCTTTCTTGTCCTTCCATGGCCAATGTATTTTCTGTTCTGTAGTTTCCATAGCAATGGTAGCCCGTGCCCATGACGACCGAGCTTTCCAAACCGGAGCCGGATTGCTGAGAGACATCTGCAGCCTGTTCATCACCTCCATTTTTTTTCACCATCTTAACAGTCTTTTGCTCCGTCTCCTCGGGCTGGTCTTAATCCTTCTCTACAATCCCACAAACTTTTTTTTTGTCTAATGGTTGCCAGATATGCGTCTTAAAAATGACGCAAAAGGACTTGTTGCCTTTTCAAGCATAGGAAAATATGGATGAAATTTGAAATCTACATTCATTTCTTGCATATTTAGACAAATACCTGTGAATCTTAGAGTAAAATAGAGTAAAAAAACTACAGAATGAATGATCGCTATCTTTACTTTGCCACTGGAACACATCATCTCATGATGTAATTCCTCTTTGTTTGCCTAGAGATATAAAGAGATTTATTTCTGTATTTTTTAAGCAAGCCCACAAAGGCCTACCCCCACAGACTTGCTTATTCCACCTACAGTCTTATTTTAAAATGAAGTCTAATTTCACATAAACACCTCAAATTCCAAAAAAAAAAGCCAAAATGTGACAGATTCAGCTCGAAAATGTCATCAACTCTGTCATGCATCCTCTGCCCAAGAGTAAAGAGGAGAAGAGTGAAGCAGTGAGTGATCTCTGTTTTGTCTTTGTTTAAGTGGAGAGAGCAGGAACTTGCAGAGACAGATGCAAAGAAGTAGATTATTTTTAAAAAAGAAAGGAAAATAAACCCCCCAGACTGATAGGTAAAGAATGAGAAGTGGGTGGATGGAGGAGCTGAACACCGAACGGTTGGGGATGGTTTCGGGGGAGAGACGTGTAAGGATGGAGGAAAGAGTCGCACAGTGAGAGTGATGCAGATGCAGAAGCTGTGGAACAGGAAGCAGCAGCCCACACCAAGCTTGAAATCCTCCTACACAGTCCTCCATGGTATTAGAAAGCACACATTTGCATAATCAGGTGGGCCAAAATTAATGGTTAAGCCATAGCTGTTACAATTCTATGACTTTTATCACTGAAATGGGAAATAAAATGGGAAAAGAAAAAAAAGTGTGAAGGGTTTCCTGCTTATAGCAGGAGTTTTCAGTATATATACCATCTACTTGACAAGTACTGGTCTTTGAAACAATAGAAAACAGGAAAACAGGAGAATTATGGTTTTAATTTTATTGTTTTGTGATGAGGTGAGGTGTATAACAGCATGGCTATGACCACAGATTTATTTATTTATTTATTTTTAGTTATCACTTATTAAAGGCAAAAGTGATTTGAAACCCAGTCTTCAAGACAGAGTTTACACAACAATCTACATTTTTTAAAATAGTTATGATGAGAGAGAGAGAGAGAGAGAGAGAAAGAGAGAGAGAGAGAGAGAGAGAGAGAATATAGTGTGAGAGAGCTAGAGAGAGAAAGAAAAGAGTGTGAGAGAGCGAGAAAGAGATCCACTTGGGTTAATTTCTTTCCAGGTCATAGAAGAGGAAGAATTATTTTATAAATTCCACATACTTCCTTTCTTAGATCTCAGAACGTGGTCATGATAGATAGATAGATAGATAGATAGATAGATAGATAGATAGATAGATAGATAGATAGATAGATAGATAGATAGATAGATACTTTATTCATCCCAAAGGGAAATTTACATGTCATGATATTATTCTTCTACCTCTACACACACACACACTCTCAAACCTTCACAGAGGCGACCCTGGCCCATGCTGTCAGCCCCTTACAGCCCTGATTCCTCTCTAAAGCAGAAGAGCGTTCCATACTCCTGAGCGACGATTGCAGATCATAACCTCACCAAAATCCCTGAGGGACCTTCAGCTCCTGACCACAGTAAAGCAAGCAGACAGAAGGAACTGCGATGAAATATGGCTCGCCACAGGGCACGCTTCATGATCCATGACAAACAGCAGAGAGGAAATGCGTTGCGATCTTGCAACCCAAGCGCTCTTTACAGGAGAATGTAAATTATATTTCATAAAAATGGAGAAACAGCTGCAAACAAAGAGCACATTTCACACTTCAGTGGCTGCTGTATTTGCACATATTTAGGAGAGAGAGCGTGGATGGGTTTGAGACGGAGCGTGAGGAGCATTTGTTTCTAAACAGGAAACGTGAACTGTTTACTTCCCTAAAGACATATATGATGTTATTTGATACATTTGCTTCATTTCCATGATGCAGTGTATAGAGACCATATAGAAAGGCAGCATTGCTGAGCATTCAGAAAGATTAGATTTAGATTAAAGATTAAAGATTCAGAATTTTTATTATCATAAACATGGGCTTCCTCGTACATGGAAGTTCATAGTCAGCTCATAATCATAGATGCTGCAGTAAACAAACAAACAAACAAACAATCAAACAACCCAGTAAATAAATAATGCTGGTTCATGAAAACAAATAAAAAATGACCAAACTTTAATAAGCATTTTTCATTCATTGATTCATTCATTTGTAATAATAATAATAATAATAAGGGGGGTTAAAAATGTGGCTTTATTTTTTATTATATATTTTAATATTTTTAACTGCTGTAAAGTAATGATAAAAAGAAGAAGAAGAAGAAGAAGAAGAAGAAGAAGAAGAAGAAGGAAAATAGAAAATAGAAAATAGAAAAATAAATAAATAATGCTAGGTCATGATTAAATTAAGAATTAACAAACTTTAATATGGGCTTTTCATTCATTGATTCATTCATTTATAATAATAATAATAATAATAATAATAATAATTTCAAGTATTAAAAATGTAGCTTTATTTTTTTAAATATACATTGTAATAATTTTAACTTTAATAATAATTATTATAATGATAACAATTTCATGTATTAAAAAATTAGCTTTATTTTTAAAATATATATTATAATAATTTTAACTGTTGTAATAATTATAATAATAATAAAAAATAATAATAATGATTTAAATTATTTAAGATGTAGGTTTATTTTTGTTTATATATATATATATATATTTTATTTTATTATATTATTTTATATGTTGTTTATATAAATGTTATAATAATAATAATAATAATAATAATAATAATAATAATAATAATAATAACAATTTCAACAATAATTCAACAAAGTGTTAAAAATGTGGCTTTATATTTTTTTTATTATATATTTTTATATTTTTACCTGTTGTGAAATTAATAATAAAAAGAAGAAGAAATTTTGCTCCATTTCTTGGTGTTCTGTAGGGCTTGAAGTTCCTCCTTAGAGGCCTCAGAGGTTTCAGGACAGACGTTTGCCTCATTCTCTCCATCTCTCCCACGGCTCTGTACCTTTCTGTCTCTCTCTCATTCCCACCTACACGAGCCAGTTATCCACTCAGGGCTCGGTAGCTCAGCCTGTTCCCCTTTAAATTCTCTCTAATGACCAGTAAAAAGTGTATTTAACGTTAATTAAAACATCAATAAGTGAAACCCGTATCAGCTGCATCCCGTCTCTCTCTCTCTCTTCGGGTCTCTCTCACTGTCTCACACTGTAAAGGTTTTTAAAAAGAAAAATTAAAGCAGAACTAATGACACCCTGATCTGAAAGCCAAAGTCTGAGCCAGAGACCCTGCTGTGTGAGAAAGCAGCGGGTGTTTGTCGCTTTGTGTCTCCAACTCTGCCTTCTAACTTAAAGATCAGCTCATACTGTAGATATTTATAAACTTCTACATTGGTTAAAGTGTTTCTATGGGAACCGAGCATGCGGTGAGCTCAGTACATAACCACCTAAGACCAAACCTCATATCTGCTATTAGACCTGGAGTATGTTTAGTGCCAAAGGAAATGTATACAAATTTATAATAAATATTATTTGCAAAATTTTAATAAAATATATACAGTCTGTTTAGCAATGAAAGAAAAGTCTCAGACATGTAGGGAAATTATTATAAATATTATTGTAAAAACTGTAATAAAATAAATAGTGTATGTAGTAATAGTGTTTAGTGATACAACTTTTAAACTCTCAAATGTAGGAAAAAATAATAAAAGTATTATTTGGAAAAAAATTTAATAAAATATATAGTCTGTTTAGTACTCTTATATGTAGATAAACTATTATAAATATTATTTACAAATATTAACAAGTATGTTAATGATAAAAGAAAAATCTAAGACATGAAGACAGAATTATTATACATATTATTTGCCAATTTTTACTAAAAATAAATCTATGTTAGTGACAAACTCTCAGAATGATTCTAAATAGTATGTGCAAAATGCTACTAAAATAAACACAACCGATGCTGAAATATTTTTGCTCCTAAAGTGTTAATGTTCATATGGCTGATTGACAGGATGCAGTCCTCCAAATCCTCGGATCAGGAATTTTCCTGCAAAACACAGAATAAACACTGACACTGAAGTGCCACAGATTCTGCTCAGTGGGTGGTTGTGGGTTTTGCATGGCTCTTTGACACAGAACTGTAAATAATGAGGGATGCAGTGTGTAAATAATGACTCAGTCACAGAGAAAGTACTGGAAAGTGTTACAGCAAGTAACTTGTAGTGTTCTACAGACGAACAACATGATGAAGGACGCACTTAAAGTCCAGTGTTCTGACTGTGACAGCGTGATTTCAGCTTCTCTGTGGCCAAGCCATTATTTACACACTGCATCCCTCATTATTTACTGCTATGAGTCAAAGGGACAAACAGCAGTTAACCGATTTGTTCACCACAACAAGAAATGTTTTTTTTCCTTCCAGTTAGGAGTCCAGGGGAGTTGTAAGACATTTGTGTTCTCTAAATGCAGGCAAGCAACTAGGAAAGACTGCATTTGCTTCAGTTCTTGCTGCATTTGATTCAGTACCTACTACATTCGATTTAGTAGGTACCGCATTTGATTCAGTACCTACCTTATTGGATTCAGTAGGTACCGCATGTGATTCAGTATCTACCACATTCAATTCAGTAGCTACCACATTTGGTTCAATACCTTCCTCATTCGATTCAGTAACTAATGCAACTGATTCAGTACCTACCTTGTTTGATTCAGTAGGTACCACATTTGATTCAGTATCTACCACATTCAATTCAGTAACTACCCCATTTGGTTCAATACCTACCTCATTTGATTTAGTAACTAATGCAACTGATTCATTATCTATTGCATTTAATTCAGTAGCTACTGCATTTGATTTTGTACCTACTGCATTTGATTCAGCAGCTCCCGCATTTAATTCAGTACCTACCTTATTCGAATTCAGTAGCTACCGCATTTAATTCAGTACCTACCTTATTCGAATTCAGTAGCTACCGCATTTAATTCAGTACCTAGTTAATTTGATTTAGTAGTTACCGCAGTTGATTCAGAATCTATCGCATTCAATTCAACAGCTACTGTGTTTGATTCAGTACCTACCGCATTCGATTCAGTAGCTACAGCATTCAATTCAGTACCTAGCTCATTTGATTTAGTAGCTACCACAATTGATTCTGTAGCTGCTTAATTTGATTCAGTAACTACTGCAGTTGATCATGAAGCTACTTCATTTAATTCAGTAACTACCACAGATGATTCAGTTCCTACTGCTTGGCTGTTAATACAGTATGTACTGATTATAATCTATTATGTGAGTTATAATATATGTTAATAATAATAATAATAATAATAATAATAATAATAATAATAATAATAATTAGAGAAACATTCCTGATTTTCTGATGTGGTCTCAGAGTTTTGGACCACTGTGTCTTTTATCTAGTTTTAATAATGTGGCAGATGTATATATATATATATATTAGCAGTAAAATAGTTTGTAAAAGCCTTCAGTTGAATTGACGGATATCTGAAGAAACTCTGAATGAGCTTTGAATTCTGTGCTTCCTCACTTGGAGGTTATTTGGATAAAAGCGTCTGGAGCAGTGGCTGAAATTTCAATACGACCCCAATAAAGCAGCGAAAAAGAAACCGCTTCAGAGCAAGGACGTTAATAGTGCTCTGTCACCCCAAAGAGATTTACTGTTATAGTCCACGTTGCATTGCCTGTGCAGTCCCGGTAATAAACAGCGCTTGCAGAAAAAATAGCCACACTGCAGAAAAAAAGTGTTTTGAAAACATTTATTTCTACTTATCCATCTTGCAGATATTGTGCTTCTCCAAATGCATCATTATCTACCTTTTTTTGCTACAATACATCATGACTTAAGTGTCCGGCTGTGTGCTGAAAGCTCTGTCTCGGGTGTAGCTTTCATTCTAATGATTTAAAGCTGTAAAGAAATGCGCTCCTTAATGATCACTTCACTGCAGCGGGGTTTTAATCTGAGCCTCAGCCTTATGGTCTCCAGCTCGGTCAGGCGCGAGGGCCTCAGTGAGATGCCACTCTGTTTACTCAGCAAGGAACGTATGGCTGCTTTCGTTTTTTCAGCAGGACGCATCAATGGGATACGGGCACTAAGGCGTGTCGACGTGGTGTTGATTAAACAGAGGGTGTTGTGTTTTCCAGGATGATGAGGGAGGAAATGGAAGAAGATTCAGTACCTTTTACATTCAATTCAATACCTACTGTATTTAATACAATACCTACTGCATTTGATTCATAATCTACAGCATTTGATTCAGTACCTACTGCATTCGATTCAATACCTACTGCATTTTATACATTACCTACTGCATTTGATTCAGTACATACTGATTGTGATTCAGTACCTACTGCATTCAATTCAGTAACTGCTGGATTTGATTCAGTACCTTCAGATTCGATTCAGGACTGCGTTCGATTCAGCACTGCGTTTGATTCAGCATCTTCTGCATTTGATTCAGCACCTACTGCATTTGATTCAGTGCCTGCTGCATTCAATTCAGTACCTGCTACGTTTCATCATTTACTGTTTTTGATTCAGTACCTACAGTTTTCGATTCAGTACTGCAGTCAATTCAGTACCTACTGCATTCGATCCGGTTTCTACTGCGTTTGATTCAGTACCTAATGCATTGGATTCAGTACTGCATTTGATTTAGCATCTACTGCATTTGATTCAGCATCTACTGCTTTTGATTCAGTAGCCACAGTTTTGATTCAGTACTGTATTTTATTCAGCACCTACTGCCTTCAATTCATGACCTACTGCATTCAATTCAGCACCTATTGCCTTTGTTTAGCTTCTGCTGCTTTTGATTCAGTACTTACAGTTTCGATTCAGTACTGCATTTTATTCATCACCTACTGCCTTTGTTTCAGCATCTACTGCATTTGATTCAGTATCTAATGCATTGGATTCAGTACTGCATATGATTCAGCATCTACTGCGTTCAATTCATGACCTACTGCCTTTGTTTCAGCATCTACTGCTTTTGAGTCAGTACCTACAGTTTTCAATTTAGTACTGCAATCAATCAGTTCAGTCCCTACTGCTTTTAATCCAGTCCCTACTGCATTTGATTCAATACCTAATGCATCCGATTCGGCATCTACCACTTCGATTTAGTTCTGCTTTCAGTTCAGTGCTGCATTTGATTCAGTACCTACCACATTCGATATAGTGCCTGTTGCATTTGATTCAGTACTTCCTGCATTCAGTTCAGTACTGCATTCGATTCATTACCTACTCCTGGCCGTTGTTACAGTCCATACTGAACGGTATATTCGTGTAGAATGAATACAGTGAACAAAAATAAAAGAGGAAGATCTCACTGACGTTTATTAGACAGAGGGTGCTGTGTTTTCCAACATGATGAGGGAAGGAACAGGAGCGATATAAAAATATCACGTCAAATATCCCGACAAGGCTGGAAAAAAAACCCCCAGCAAAGCAATAGAGAAAAAATGGCAGCATTGGTGATGTTTTGCCATGCAGAACAGTTGTAAGGTTCGACGGTGCAAATTGGACGGGGGAATTTGCTTCCCGCTGACATCCTGCACTGACGTTTCATGCTGCATAAGCAGACCTCGCTCTTTTCCTGAGAAGTGACAGGAAACAGCGGGGAAAAAAAAGAAATCGATAGTTAAATTCCCTAAAGTAGCCACTCGGTCGACATGCACCATCTCTTTCTCTTTTTTTTTAACTTCCTTCTTCTACTTAGAAAATGGCATTATAATAGAGCTGAATTCTTGAATCTGATTGGTCAAGAGGTGTTAATTAAAAAGCAGGTTCATTTGAATGCATTTCTATAATAGCTTATTGTTTCTATAGTAACAGCTCACCTGATGACTTTTTTTTTGTCTTATTATTTTTAATAAAAAAAAGGGAGACTCGTAGGATAGGACTGTTTGTGATAACTGGAACCTCTGAGAAAGTTCCAGAAATGTAAATACAAATGGAGAAAAAGTATGAGCTGTTGTTCCTTATTAACATATACAGAAAGAGAGAGAGAGAGAGAGAGAGAGAGGGAGAGAGAGAAGAAGAGAGAGAATGTATAAAATGAATAAAAACATTTTTGTCCCTTTCCCCATAGACAGTTCTCCCCCACACCACCAGACACCAGCACCCTGTATAACGATGCATTTGAGTCATGTCGGAAAGAGCGTATTTACGAGTTGACCTTTGTTAAATCAAATCCTTCCCTCCCTCCCTCCCTCCCTCCCTCCTTCCTTCCTTCCTTCCTTCCTTCCTTCCTTTCTTCCTTCCTTAGTTTGGTATTATTTTTTTATGTTTTTTTATGGTATTATTATTATTTTTTTTTTATAAGACCTTTTTAGATTATTTAAAGACCATACTGATGCATATTCTTTGGACATTCTCCACTTCCTTCCTTCCTTCCTTCCTTCCTTCCTTCCTTCCTTCTTTCATTCTTTCTTTCTTTCTTTCTTTCTTTGGAACATTTTCAATCAGTATAAACTCCATATAAACAGTCAGGACTCTGCTGGCTTTCAGCATGAGACGTGTGTTTTACTTTCACCTCATACAGAATTTTAGTGGTTGAAGATAAACAAAGTGGAGCAGCTTGGCCATCTCAGAGAGCAGAAATGGGTCTGATATCAACAATTACATTGAAGACATTTTAACATTTTTTAGAACTTTCTATAAACATATCGCCCCTAGTAGGCTAGGTCCTGAGTGTCTACTTTTAAATGAGCTTCATATTAACCACCACTGTGGAGTGAGACATGACAAAGTCACTCAATGCTGAACATGAACACAGCAAAAACAGGAGCATACTTCATTTTTTGAGTTGAGGGTGTGTCAGTGAAAAGAAATACACCATGACACATATTACTCAGTTTGCTCTAGTAGCTTGCTGACGGTAATGGAATTTTAGTCAAAATCAAGCTATTTTTATGATATAAAAATGCATAAAATGCATAGGATGGTTGTTGATCTACATAAAATATGAACATAACAGGAAGCACTAACAATTTCGAAAAAAAAAAGATCTCTGAATTTCCCCGTTTTACGACTCTCAGTAATTACGACCTCAGGGCTCATTCATGTTTAACTTCCTAGTGGGAAACTTTTTCCAAGCCTTCTTTGTTCATTAGTAATTTACCTTTTTAGACACTACACTTGTGTTTATCTCCCTGGGTGGAAATCTTCTTATAGTGACACTACTTAAGGATGTTATATAGGGATTTAAAAGCAATCAGCCGCAGTGTCTTGTTCATTAAAGGTGTGTAAAAAAATAACACCTAGGAAAAAAATGCCAGCGTAAGTTCATTTATTAATAAGGTCTGTAGAGGATTGTGTTTTTTTGAACTCGCATGTCAGGTGTATTTTATTCGAGAGCCTTAATGAATATGTGTTGTGTGGAATGTCATGAATAGTAGGTTAGGTTATAAATGAATACAACCAAAAGACAGGTATTACATTTTTTGCAGAAAATCTGGGATCTTCCCACAGAACATGCTGGTTTACATTCTTTACACATTCTTAACTTCCTTCCTTCCTTCCTTCCATAATTCCTTCATTCCAGTTTTTGTGCCACCTGAATTAAGACATGTATAGGATTTTTTTTTATATATACACAGCTCTAGAAAAAATAAGAGAGCACTGCCCAATCTCCAGATTTGAACCCTATTGAAAACCTCTGGAATGTCCTCAAGAGGAAGATAAATGATCAGTTTCTTCTGTTTTTTTCTTCCAGGTTCATGTATTGGTGAGATGAACAGTTTTGTTTCATTTTTTGTGAACTGCTGACAATATTTCTCCTAAATTCAAAATATAACTATTGTTATTTAGAGTGTATATTTAAAGGAAATGACAACACATCAAAATAACCCGAGATCATGCAGTATTTGCAGAGCTTTAATAACTCAAATAAAATAAAATGCAAATCATTTGTAAACAGATTGTGTTAATGCTTTGGCTAAATAACATTAAGAGATCAGTATTTGGTGGAATAACCCCGATCTGCATGTGTTTTAGCTCCATGATCTCCACCAGTTTCTCACATTGCTGTTGGGGAACTTTATACTACTCTTTTTGCAAAAAAGCAAACAGCTCAGCTTTACTTGATGGTTTGTGATCATCCATCTTCCTCTTGATGACATTCCAGAGGTTTTCAATAGGGTTCACATCTGGAGATTGGGCAGTGCTCTCTTATTTTTTTCCAGAGCTGTGTATATATATATATTCTTAGGACGTTCTCCATGTTCTCCACTTCCTTCCTTTTTTTCTTTCCTTCTTCCATCCTTCCGTCCCTCCTTCCTTTCTTCCTTGCTTCATTCCTTTCTTCCTTTGGTGGTAATTTTTTGTGGTGCCGATCTTCTGTAGAAGATCTTTTTATTTATTTATTTATTTTAATTTTTGGATCTTCCCAAAGATCATGCTGGTTTATATTTCCTTAGGAAATAAACCTTCACACTCTCCATCTGCACTACTGCCCCAATCCACTATGCAGATGATCTCACAACAGCTGGAGTCTTCTGATTTTATTTTTAATTTTTATTTTAATTTATTTATTTTTTTTGTTCCGTGGGTCAGTGTGTGCTGAGGGACAGGGACAGCATTTGTCTTAATTACCCATCTGAAGCAGCACAGCTGTCTTGGTCGGTTCATGAAATTGTGTCTGAGCGTCAGATTATGGATCAGGCAATTCCTCTGGGTTTTTACGGCATGACTGTCTGCCTCCATCCTGATCTCTTCATCAGCTCGTTTCATCGTCTTCAGCTCCCTGGAAGTCTCTCTGGCTACCCACAATCCCCCCACTCTCCCTCCTAAAACTCACACTATTTGCAAAATAAATTGTGTAGCATCTGGGGAAATCCGGCACGCAAACCCGATCCAAATTGAAACTAAATCCAAAAGAGAAAATAAGGTGTGTGTTGCACCTGATGGGTTTGTTTTGCTATAATATTATCTACTTAACCAATTAGGATAAAAAGAATAATCCGAAGCCTGTAGAGGCTACAGCGATGTCTGAATCTTTAGAGCTACTTTGGATTTGGAATTGTTCATATTTAAATCCACAAACACCATAAGGCTTTGTGCAACATCTGGCACGATGTCAAGCATCTTCAATGTGCTCCCTGTGGAATTCGGTCTTATCTCAGGTTCTGATACGTTTCAGCTCTAAACACCTGAACTAGATAATGAAAGAATCTTCTTACTACCCATTTTTCCTCAATTAACTTTGTTCGGTTTTGTTTATTTGTGTATTTGTATGGGATAAAGGCGACACGCTGTAATGTATTCAGACTCAGATCGCTTTATCGTTAAGCTACAAACCCCAAAAATCAGCATCTTAATCCCAGGGAATTGTCAGAAGATGACAACTGGTACCGCTAGGCTGCATCAAACGAGGATAATCCAAGCAAAAGACGTGTCAAAAAAATGAGAAATATGAAATAAGGCTTAGCAATGAGACGTCACGAGGAGACACAAGAAGGAATAAATAGACAAGCTAATTAAAGTCGAAGCCTAGAACAACCGCATGCATGATGGAGCAGGCTAATGACAGGATCGCGACCAACAGAACCAGGAAGCAAAACAATACGAGAAAAGCATGAGCTATGTGTACGATTTCTGTAAAACAGGAAACGTGATAAATGTGAGAATATATGTGCGTGGCTTTTAGCCACTTTCACACATATTTTCACACTTGAAATGCATAAGCTTTTATTTTCAGGACTTTTTTTTGTTTGTGATTCATTTATTTTGTTTTCTTCCTCAAGTGTGATGCAGTGTGTTCATTTCTTTTCATCTGTTTTTTATTGAATGACTCATAAGGATTTTACACACATTTATTTTTACGCATAATTTTTTTAAATTAATTAATTTATTTATTTTAGATTTTTTTTTATCAAATAATTTTTCACACATGAATTTTAAATGTGATTAATTTTTTATACATATGATCATTTTTATTTGTTTCATTTAGTGCATTATTTAGATTTTTCCTTGAATTCAATTTATTTATTTATTTTCAGACATGATTTACACATGAATTTTTATTTATTTATTTATTTATTTATTTATTTATTTATTTATTTATTTATTTATTTATTTATTTATTTTCTGATTTTATTTATGTGTGGTTTGATTAAATCCTTGACTTATCCTTATTTATTAAAACATGACTTAACCAGGCGATGATTTTTATACCTGGGACTTTTTTTTTCTATCCTTTTTTATTTGTTTATTTTTAGACGTGATTTTTCCCTGCACAAAATTAATTTATTTTCACACACAGTTCATTTATTTTCATGTATATTTCCCCAGTTTACTGTTATATTTTCACGTCATTTTGTTTACATGTTTCATTAAATTTCAAATCTCACATTTGATTCTAGTCACATGATGTTACTTGAATTGACATGCAGTTCCAGAACACAGCATTTTCATGTTAATTGGCATGAAAATTCTGCGACTAGTTCTGCTCAATTTTGCTACCTCACACTACATGCAGTCAGGGGTTTGTAATACATGTGTCAGAAAACTAGAGGAGGATTTACTTAGCTATGTTGGGGGGAAATAAACAAAGAAAAAAACAGAGGAAGTATTTCCTGACATAAAGGCTGTGACTCCCAGCTTAACCTAAGATAAAGAAGCTTAAGATAAGATAAGATAAGATAAGATAAGATAAGATAAGATAAGATAAGATAAGATAAGATAAGATAAGATAAGATAAGATAAGATAAGATCATTCTTTTCTTCTTATCCTCTTATAAGATCATTATTCACTCTGAATAAAGTCATTTGTACTATACTGTAAATGTGAATCATGTTATAATGATATAAACTTTTATTTTATTAGAATAATTTTAAACATTTATAATAATATAGTTTTATATGTAAGGGGTGTGTCCCTCTGTCTCATCACCTGGCACAAGTGTCACTGCGTACATCTACAGACAGAGGAGCATTCTGTCCATGTTTCTTTTATTTTTTTTGCTTATGACCACTGGTGGTGCTGTTGTACTAAGTTTCAATGGCGTGGATGGCAAAAACTAAAGCTTATATGAATATTTTTTCAGCAGGAAAGAAATTCTACATTTCAAGTCAAACAAACATTTGCAAATAATTAATTTGCAATCTATCTTGTTACCAGACAAGAATTTAAGTCTGAGTCTGACTTTAAGTAAATAAAAAAATTTAAAATGTATAAACAGAAACAAAATTCTGTGTTGAAGTTTCTTGCTAGCTAAACTAGCCTTACTATTTATAGATACTTTATATGGCCAAAAGTTTGTGCACCCCTGCCCATCATACCCATATGTGCTTCTTCATAAAGCTTTTTCCACAAAGATACACTATATTGCCAAAAGTATTCGCTCACCCATCCAAATAATCAGAATCAGGTGTTCCAATCACTTCCATGGCCACAGGTGTATAAAATCAAGCACCTAGGCATGCAGACTGTTTTTACAAACATTTGTGAAAGAATGGGTCGCTCTCAGGAGCTCAGTGAATTCCAGCGTGGAACTGTGATAGGATGCCACCTGTGCAACAAATCCAGTCGTGAAATTTCCTCGCTCTAAATATTCCACAGTCAACTGTCAGCTGTATTATAAGAACGTGGAAGTGTTTGGGAACGACAGCAACTCAGCCACGAAGTGGTAGGCCACGTAAACTGACGGAGCGGGGTCAGCGGATGCTGAGGCGCATAGTGCGAAGAGGTCACCAACTTTCTGCAGAGTCAATCGCTACAGACCTCCAAACTTCATGTGGCCTTCAGATGAGCTCAAGAACAGTGCGCAGAGAGCTTCATGGAATGGGTTTCCATGGCCGAGCAGCTGCATCCAAGCCATACATCACCAAGTGCAATGCAAAGCGTCGGATGCAGTGGTGTAAAGCACGCCGCCACTGGACTCTAGAGCAGTGGAGACGCGTTCTCTGGAGTGACGAATCGCGCTTCTCCATCTGGCAATCTGATGGACGAGTCTGGGTTTGGCGGTTGCCAGGAGAACGGTACTTGTCTGACTGCATTGTGCCAAGTGTAAAGTTTGGTGGAGGGGGGATTATGGTGTGGGGTTGTTTTTCAGGAGCTGGGCTTGGCCCCTTAGTTCCAGTGAAAGGAACTCTGAATGCTTCAGCATACCAAGACATTTTGGACAATTCCATGCTCCCAACTTTGTGGGAACAGTTTGGAGCTGGCCCCTTCCTCTTCCAACATGACTGTGCACCAGTGACCAAAGCAAGGTCCATAAAGACATGGATGACAGAGTCTGGTGTGGATGAACTTGACTGGCCTGCACAGAGTCCTGACCTCAACCCGATAGAACACCTTTGGGATGAATTAGAGTGGAGACTGAGAGCCAGGCCTTCTCGTCCAACATCAGTGTGTGACCTCACAAATGCGCTTCTGGAAGAATGGTGAAAAATTCCCATAAACACACTCCTAAACCTTGTGGACAGCCTTCCCAGAAGAGTTGAAGCTGTTATAGCCGCAAAGGGTGGACCGACGTCATATTGAACCCTATGGATTAGGAATGGGATGTCACTTAAGTTCATATGCGAGTCAAGGCAGGTGAGTGAATACTTTTGGCAATTTCGCAATATAGTGTATATGTACACAATTGTATATACACAATTTTGCATGTTGTAGCATTACATTTCCCTTCACTAGAACCAGCTAAGGTTGGAGTGGAAGGACACTGAGTGTCCTGACCTGAAAAGGGGTGATGGTAGCTCAAGTAGTTAAGGCTCTTGGTCGTAGACCGGAAGATCAGGGTTCAGGCTGCCACTGTTGGGCCCTTGAGCAAGGCCCCCAACCCACTGCTCCAGGGGCAGTGCATCATGGCTGACCCTGTGCTCTGACCCCAACCATCCAAGGATGGGAAGAAGAAAGAATTTCAATGTGCTGTAATGTACAACTTAAAACAGAGCCTTAACTCAGACACTGACTCAACACCACTGAACCCCTCTGAGATGAGCAGTTGTCAATTCATGAGACTCCAACCAGAAGAAATGCATCATCTGATTGATGTTGATGAACCCATGCTGTTTTGTAATGTTTTTGAATAAAAGCCAAAACCAAAAACGCCACTTAATTCTCCTATTTTGTAAAGTACATCATAACAGCTTTAAATGTCAAACTGAATTTCCTCTTCTGTGCAGTCTTTAGTTCTGTGTGCACTCAAAAATGACATCTGACCTGAAAACATTTCCCAAATCACCAGGATGCCTCAAATGATATTAAACATAGATTATTATTATTATTATTATTATTATTATTATTATTATTATTATTATTATTATTATTATTACTATTATTACTATTATTATTATTATTAATTAATTAATTTAGGTGTAATTCAATATTAAACATTTTGGCCAGTTTGGAGACAAGAAAACATGCAGTATATTTTAATTAAGCAGGGTTTAACTGTGTTTCTTTGCATGCCTGATTTTAGGGGAACATCCAATATTAAAAAAACAACCCACTGTAATTAGGACATCACTCAGGATCTTTTTTTTACCACTCAGTCAGTTTGCTGGAATTTAAATCAGAGTTAAATGAATACATGAGTAAAGGAAACACAATCAGAATGTTTCACTGTTCCTAATGATGCTTACTGTATACAGCATTGAGTGTGTTAGAAAGTTTACCCTGGTGTGTCTATACACTCCAAGGTGATCTCGGTCCACTTCTAACTGATCTGTAGCAATAAAGTGTTTTGACTCAGGTTCACTTTCTGCTCTCTGCTTAGTTGAAACCTATTGTTTGTTTTAAGTTGCTGCATTTATTATTATTATTATTATTATTATATATCTTTGATTTGCTAAACTGAGCCTGGTGATGCAACCTGAGCCAAAGGAAAGAGCTGTAGACCTGTAGTGCTGCAGAAATGTCATGTGTTCTGGAGATACAATAAGAACAAATAGACACAGGATGTGATGCACAAATTGTTTTAGACAAGACGTTACTATAATGTTCGAATTTTCAGGTTCACTCTTAGAAGAATCCTGAGCCTGCTGCTGCCACTACCTCGACTGTTCTCTGGGAAGATTTCTGCCAAAGAACCACACAGAGACGATGATTGAATAGAAGGAGTGTCTGTGTTCGGCACACGTTCATCAAAACAGAACAGAAAGAATTTCTAGGACAAAACAAAGTATATCACAGTCATAAGATGAGGTCATAAACAAATAGCATCCCACAGTAAGGCCAGGGCAGAGCGTGCCAAGATATATGCAGAATATATTATAATATTATCAAATGAATTATTTTCCAACATGTGCTTTATTACTTATTTATTTCTGATATCTACTCACGCTCAACAAGGTTTTGTTTACATTCATTACATGTCCAAATGTATGTGCCCATATTTAGTTCTTCCCCAAACAGCTAGAAGCAACAAAATTCCCTAGAATGTCCTTGTAGGCTGTAACAATTTCCCTTTACTAGAACTAATCGGACCAAATATTATTCCAGCATGACAATGCTTCTGTGAACAAAACCCCTGAGCTCTATAAAGACATGGTATGGACTGAACGAACTCGACTGTCCTGTTCTGCACAGAACCCTGACTCTGACTCAACCCCACTGAGCACCTTTGGGATGAACTGGAATGTTGTGAATGTTGTATTTTGGTGTTATCCAGGTTTCTGGCTTGCTTGATACCAAAGACCTTCTTCAGAGATCAGGATATTTTTGGAAAGGAGTAAAATTGAATATCCCTCAGCACAGCACAATGTAGATGTACTGACATGAATCAGCAACTTCTTCAGAAGAAACAGTTACTAATGATGATATAAATGTTTCCCAACACTGCTTGTGACTTATCTTTGTCTCACAAAGTATTCACTCTATATGACCGGTGCATGAAAATAAAACCTTCTTGCTCACATGATGAAATCCCAGTCCTGATACACACCTGTAGGTTCTTTTGTAGGCAATCACTATAAAAGCTTTCTGAAGGGAAAAAAAAATAGGAAAAGAAAAGCTTTCTGAAGAAAGAAATGAATAAATCACGTGTATTTGTATCACTTATCTTTTTCATTCAGAATAATGGCTTCATATTTGAGTTGGAGCTCTAGTTTGTGTCCATCCACGGCTCTGAAATGCAAATGAAACTGCTTTTGTTTTAAACGCCATTGCTGAAACCTGTCTTTGAATAGCCATGAAAGGAACACAGCAAGTATACACAGTCCAGTGAGGCTCTAAAAGCCAAAAAAAAAAACAATAAAATGGTGCCCCTGGACTAACTGTCTGGAGCATAATATGAACAATTATCATAGAGCTAAAGTACAAGGGTGGAACGATGGGGGGAAACAGAGATTACAGCACACTTGAAAGTCATCTAATTATCTAAATGTTCATCCCCCATACCTGTGTAGCAGATATGCTGGCTACAGGAAGTCAGACCTGCTGTTTAGCACAGGATTGTTCTCCGCAGTCTCCTAAGAACATGTGAAATCTGAGGATTGTGTTAGCTGAACTGCAACACGGTTTCGGGTTTAGGATCCATAATAAATTCCCACTTATTCTTTGTTTAATAAGCTTTTAATGCATGAGGGAACAGATTTCTGGGCTCCTCAAATGAATAGCATGAGTTCAAGTGGAACTAAATGAATTGAAATAGAGCTGAGTCATAATATAGAGCTCTCTCTGATGGCAAACAGCAGTTCAATAATGAGGAAAGAAATCAATAATTGGCATATTTGTGTGCAGCATGTCATTCCGGAGTTAAGGACACATTAACTGCGTGATTGAAAACGCCGCTCGCTGTCGGAACTCGATGAGGCTCGGATCAAGAGGCCCACGATGAGGTGCTCGTGATCAAGATGACTAGTCTGTCCTGATTATTAATCATGTTGACAATAAAAATAGAGATAAATAAATATCCTGTCCTCCTTTGGTGTTTAATTGGATTTAATTATGTTATGATTTCTATAGTGAGAGCTGAATGAAATTTTCTTTGAGGTTTATGGAAGAAGTGACTTACGTGATTATATCTTACATCTGAAGGTCATGTGACGTTTCTATAGCATTTGATCATAATAGGGCAGAAGGGAACGGTGTACAAACAAGTAGGTAAAAATATCAAAAGAAAGCCCTGGCGTTGGGATCCTGCTGGTGATCTGGCTTCAATTTCCTCCAGATGAACCCCACAGTGACCTCTTTGTGAAGGTGTTAAAAACAGCAGAGACTCTGTGAAACAGGGCCGGCTTTAAATCATCAGCGATGTCAGAAAGATGAAGCTGAACTGAACTCACTCCGAATAACACGTACAGTACTTATGATTTATTTAATACACAAGAAGCTGCAGTAGTGAGTAGATGTGACGTTGTTCAGGCAGCTTAGTGTTTGTTTTAATAATCCATATCTTTGTGTATGCTTCTTCAGAGAACAAACTTACTTCCCTGCAGAGTAATCTGTACACCATTTATAACGAATATTTTGAGGGAGAGAAAACGAATAAATTAAACCAGTCGGCTAGTTAGCTAGAAAGCATCATAAATTATTCAGCTATGTCTCATTCAACTCCCTAGTTCAGGAGTCAGGATGCCGATCAGGGAGTCGGCCATTTTAAGTTCAGCTTCTCTTACAATCGCAAAATCTTTCAAGTGCACTGCAATGTTTGCTCCTTAAAAAATATTCACAATCCACCATATATAATAGGAACCATACACGTTTATTTTGTATTGCTACTGGAAATGTAGACCTCATATTTTCTGCAGTCTCTTTGCTTAAAAAAATGGAAGAACTGAACTCTTAGGAAACTTTGTTTACAAATGAAGTTGCTTGTAAGCATTGTTGTAGTTCTTAAAAATTTACTTAATAGAGTGGAACCTCGGCATGTGAATGCCCTCCCTTATGAATTTTAGCTTTAAGAATTGAAATTGTGCAAGAAACAGTACATGTATACATAGACATGTCACCAGAGATCATCAATATCCCAATGTAGAGAGCCAGAATCCTCAGCAGTACCGAAACTTGTGTAAATGACATACTGATTTACTACCTAGGGAGTTAGAAAGCTTCTTGAGACTCACCCGTAGTTTAGACAAGTGTATTCTAGACAAAAAGCTCAAAAAAGTGCTCAATTATGCCACACAGCCAGCCATTCCCATGAGCCCAAGTGAGCAAAACTGGCCATGCTGTCTGGTTTGGAGGATGGTGCAACTTTCTCTCTATCCACAGTTAATCACTAGCCAATCATGGGCATTTCTGTGCTTGTGTACACAGACTAGAGTAAATAAAACTTCCAGCTGTAAAGTGATGCAGTATAAATGGCAGTTTGAAAAAAACACATGTCTGTCCTTGCCTTCTCTGGTCACTCTGCATTCTCTGGGGGAGAGCTGGCTGGTGGATGGGAACTGACTAAGGTCATATTGGGGATAAAAACTGGGGGAAAAAATCGATCCATTTCCTGTAGTAACCTACACAAAGTCTATCCCAGTAGACTTAGGGTACAAAGTGGTTGGACATCATGGACAGAGGTGTTTTCAATCTATACAGCGTCTCAAAAATGATTAAAGCACATGTATATCTAATGCATAGCTATATTTGGTTGCAGAAGGTTGTTCTTGTTTTTGTTGTCCTGAAGCTGCTCACTGTTCATGGATGCCTTTCCTGATGCGTATTATCCAGGTATTGGTCCAGAACTGAGTTAACCCCTCAGTGGCTGGTTTGGTTTTCTGCCCAAGAATTAAACCCAAACAGCAGCAGTGAGGGTGCTGGATCCTTAGCTACTGGACCATATCTACTTTGGCATTTTAGTTATTTCAAATGTCAGGTTCATGTCAAAGCTACTGCAACCAGGAAATTAAAACAGAGCATCTGATCTTGATCTTGACTCGGTCATGAGTGGTGTTAGTTGGTCTTCTGTTAATCTTGCCCTGCTGTCATACCCAGTCCTGACTCAGACTCCAATGGCCGAAGTCTTGGTCATGGGTAAAGTGGTTTTTAACCCATTACTACTAATTATCTTGTGAAACACGTAGATATAACTAGACAAGCATTAAGGCATTAGTACATCTTACCAGTGGTGGTTCAAGTGGTTATGCCTCTGGGTTGTTGATTTGGGTTCAAGCCCCAGAACCACCTAGCTCCACTGTTGGGCAATTGAGCAAAGCCTTTAACCCTCCCCACTCCAGGGGCTCTGTATCATAGCTGCCCCTGTGCTCTGACCCCTAACTTCCTCAGCTGGCATACATGAAGAAAAGAATTTCACTGTGCTGTAATATATGTGTGGAAATAATAAAAGATGACACAAATTAATCCCAGAAATGCAAAAAATGGCTTCTTTCTCAAACATTCTACAAAAGCCTCCCTGCTGACTTTCTGCCTTTTACTCTATCATCTTTCCATTTTCTCTCTCATTTTCAGCCATGAGGGCTTTTCACACTTACCGGAGGAGAGGATGTCAGTTGATTCAGCTCTGCTCTCACTGCACACAAACCCACCTGATCCACTTTAATAGTGCAAAGCTGTTAAACTCCAACACAAAGCGCAAGCAGTCCACTTCATAGAAGTTTTATCCACAGGCTACTGAGCTATAAAGTCAAATGCCTTAACAGACAAAGACATCATGAAGACAAATGTTCAAAAAGGCATCACTGTATTCTTAGATCAGTGCAAATGATTCCTTTTCGGACAGAAACAAATCTTCTGACACATCTCCCAAATTGACCTCTTTCTGTCTTTTCAAATAATCTGTGTACTTTTAGGACTGAATAAAATTCCTAATTGCTAAACTGATAAGCATCATGGTCACTCTTTTAAAACCATGCAGTCATCTTGTTCTGGTTTAAGCACTCCATATTCAAATACTTGCTGATGATATAGATCCTGACATCTGCAGTCTTTTATTTGATAGTACATATTAGCCACATTTTACAGCTAAATGGCACTAAGTTGTTGCCGAATGTCCCATTTTTTGGTCTTTTGACCAAGACTTTTTATCCTGAATCTCTCAAAAGCTGGTATTGGCTTCTGCTCACTCAACGAGCCTGGATCTCCTCTATCACAGAAAAACTGCAAAGCAGAAAGGGTGAAGGTTAAGACATGACTTGAGGCAGAAGGTGGGGGACACCATGGACAATCCATCTCAGGGCTCAGTCGCACACACACTATACACAATTCAGCCATTCAGCCTACAATAGTTACATTTCTGTTATTTAGTAGAGGCACTTATCCAAGGTGACTTACATTTGATCTCATTTTGCACAAATGAGCAATTGAGGGTTAAGGGCCTTGCTCAGGGGCCCAGCAGTGGCAGCTTGGTGGACCTGGGATTGAAACTCACAACCTTTTGCTCAGTAGTCTAATATCTTAACCACTAACCATATCCACTAAGCTACTACATCTACATCCACAACAAATGTCTTTGGACTATGGGAGGAAACCGGAGAACCCAGAGGAAACCCCTGAAGTCCTGGGAGAACATGCAAGCTCCATGCACTCAGGTAGGAGGCACAAATCGCACACTCAACCCTGGAGGTGAGAGGCAACATGCTAAGCACTAACTCCTCCACCAGTGAGAAGAAGACACAGGTTGGCACATAATGACTTGAGCATCATTAAATATGCACAAGATGCAACATGAAATGTTTTACAACATCTGTCGCCGTGTCGTGTTTCGCCTGTCGCTGATGAAGGATCCCTACAGTTACAGCGATCATCGAGGGGGAAACATGACTCAAAAGAATTTCACATCAATCCTGAAAAAAAACACACACATGGAGTTCACATCCCCTACAAGGAAACAGATGAGACCTTGAATACATGCATCTGATTTAATGAAGCCATCATGTTTGAAAGCTGTATTATGAAAGTGATTTAGACAAAAGGTGTTCTAAGCCTGCAGGTCATGATGATGAAAGAAGAAATTTGTGGCAATAAAAAGCAAAGAGAAAGACTTTGTGGCCATGAAAGCTACATCTGTTTACAGTAGCGTTTTCAAGAGAGATAGAGAGAGGAGGCTAGAAAGAGAGAAAGAAAACCAGAGAGATAGACAGGAAATATTTACCTCATATACAAAACCCATGAGTTAAAGGATGAAGGAAAAGCTGTGATGCCTGAAGGTGGATTGAATTCATTAGCATACAGTTGACAGAGGAACGAATTTGAAATGCAGAGAAACACTGGCACAAGGCACAAATCCCATTACTAACACTGCAAAAATCAACCCTCCTGAATCTTGACAAAAGAAGCAACAAGCAAGCGGTATAAACAAGAGATATGAAATGTCTCTACTGTAAAATGTTACATCTCAAATAACTGAAACCTCATATAGCCTTTACAAAGATCATTTTTATTTTTTCCCCTTTAAACGCTCACGGTTCTTTAGAAGATGTGATCTGTCTCAGACTAGCATAAACACTTTAGGTGATATTTTTATATCATGATATAAATATATATATATATATATATATATATATATATATATATATATATATATATATATATATATATATATATATATATATATGCATTCATTCCAGAGGAATGAATGGAAAGCAATATTTTGTCAGAAACGACTACACTCTACACTACACTACATTAGCATATATGGAACCCTGAGTATCTGTACTTATAGAAACAATGGAAAATCCTGCCTCAGTGACTATCGTCCCATCGCACTCACACCAATTGTGATGAAATGCTTCGAGAAGCTTGTCATGAGGCACACCAAGACACAGCTACTATCCTCACTGGACCACTTGTAGTTTGCATATCGTCCTAACCGCTCCACGGACGATGCCATCACCACAACCCTCCATCTGGCCCTCACACACCTGGACTGTAAGGACTCATAGGTACGGATTCTATTTATAGATTTTAGTTCAGCATTCAGCACAATCATCCCTCAGCAGCTGATTGAGAAGCTGAGCCTGCTAGGCCTGAACACCTCTCTCTACAACTGGATCCTGGATTTCCTGACTGGGAGACCTCAGTCAGTCCGGATCGGGAGCACTGGAGCTCCTCAGGGTTGTGTGATCAGTCCACTGCTGTTCACTTTGCTGACTCACGACTGTGCTACAGCTAACAGCCTGGTGTTAAGCCAACAACCTCTCCCTTAACATCAACAAGACTAAAGAGATGGTTGTTGACTTCAGGAGAGCACAGAGTGACCATTCATTAGCACCAAATTCCTTGGTGTTTATCTGGCAGAGAACTTCACCTGGTCACTCAACACCAGCTCCATCACCAAGAAAGCCCAGCAATGCCTCTACTTCCTGAGGAGGCTGAGGAAAGCCCACCTCCCTCCCCCCATCCTGACTGTGTTCTACAGAGGGACCATCGAGAGCGTCCTGAGCAGCTGCATCACTGCCTGGTTTGGAAACTGCAACGTCTCGGATCGCAAGACCCTTCAGCGGATAGTGAGGACAGCTGAAAAGATCATCGGAGTCTCTCTCCCCTCTATCACAGACATTTACACTACACGCTGCATCTGCAAAGTAAACAGCATTGTGGACGACCCCACACACCCCTCACACACACTCTTACACACCCCTCACACACACTCTTCACCCTCCTGCCATCTGGAAAGAGGTACTGAAGCATTCGGGCCCTCACAACCAGACTGTGTAACAGTTTCTTCCCTCAAGCCATAAGGCTCCTCAACACCCTGGACTGAACTGTACAAAACTCTCACACACACACACACACACACTCACACACACTCTCACTCGAACTTATATTGTTCATTACTTATTGCACTACCTCAACCCTGTCAATATTTCATCCGCTGCTATATTTACGTTTATTTCTATTTGCATTATCTCAACTTCTGCTACTTTTGCACATTATGTGTTGTCAGGCTGTTTTATATATATATATATATATATATATATATATATATATATATATATATATATATACTGTATGCTTGCCTGCCTGCATGTTTGTTTATCCACCGCTTCTACTTCTTTTACGATTCCTGTCAGCGCCACACTACACTTACGCTCATCCCAAATGCTCTCATTGGTTCACACACTTCACCACCTTTATCCCAAGCCAATTGTAAGGACGCACTCGAGGCAGGCGTGGTAGAATCCATATGCAGATCTTTATTCACAAAATGGCAGGTAAGAATCGGAATCGATATGGCTAAGCGAAAGGGTCAAAAACCGGAAAATCAAGAACTAGCGAACAGAAACCAAAACCGCAAAACCGAGACTCGTAGAAAACAGTAACAGGCAAAGATCATACACGTAGCAGGCAATCAGGAACAATAAACAAGGCTTGGTACGTAATCCACTAGAGAGAACAATACTTTGCAGGGAACAATAGGCAGCATGCTGCTTAAATACCCGAGTAAGACAGGAAGTGAGTTTGCAAATGTCAATATTCGGGTGATGGCTCCCTCTGGTGCTCTGGTTCTGCAAGCATCGTTACAGAACCCCCCCTCTAGGAACACCTCCAGGTGTTCGTCGACGCGGGCGCCCCCGTGGACGAGGAGCAGGTCGATTCGGGAAGCTCAGATGGAATTCCTCAGTGAGCGAGGGGTTGAGAATGTCCTGTGCATTAACCCAACAACGCTCCTCTGGGCCGTAACCCTCCCAATCCACCAGATACTGAAGGCGGCCACCTCGACGACGGGAATTCAGGATGGTGCGCATCTGGTAGGCAAGGGAGCCATCAATGTCCAGTGGTGGGGGAGGTTCAGTGATAGTGGGGACAGTGGTTTGAGGCTCGTGGAAGGGCTTGAGTAAAGACACATGGAAGGTAGGCGAGATACGATACGATGCTGGAAGCTCAAGGCGGAAAGAAACTGGATTAACTTGGCGTAGAATTTTAAACGGGCCAATAAACTTGGGGCTTAACTTATGACAAGGAAGTTTTAGTTTTATATTCCTAGTAGAAAGCCACACCTTCTGACCCACTTGGTAACCTGGGTGGGGACGCTGACGCCGGTTAGCTTGGAGCTCTTGTCGTCGGATCGCTCTCTGGAGATGAACATGGGCTCTTTCCCAGACCTCCTGACTACGTCTTGCCCAGTCTTCAACTGTAGGCACATCCGAGGGTTCCCCGGACCAAGGAAAGAGCGGAGGTTGATAGCCCAATACACATTGGAAGGGAGTTAAGCCGGTCGAGGAGTGGCGCAACGAGTTTTGGGCATACTCAGCCCAGGGGAGAAACTCACTCCAACGGTGTTGCTCATGGCTGCAGTATGTTCTTAGGAACCTCCCAATTTCTTGATTAAGCCGTTCCGCTTGGCCATTGGACTGGGGGTGATACCCTGAGCTGAGGCTGACATTGATCCCGAGTTGTTTGCAAAACTCCGACCACACACGAGATGTGAACTGTAGGCCGCGATCAGAAACAATGTCCTCGGGTAAACCATAGTGACGGAAGATGTTTTGGAAAATGGCTGTGGCTGATTCCATGGCAGTAGGCAGACCTTTCATGGGGATTAACTTGCAGGACTTGGAAAAGCGGTCGATTACAACCATGACTGTGGTGAAACCTCGAGAGACAGGGAGGTCTGTGAGAAATCTACTGAGATGTGAGACCAGGGTCGGCGTGGAACTGGCAGTGGTTGAAGTAGACCTTCTGGTAGCTGACGGCTCGTTCGGGACTGTGTGCAGACCGAGCAGGAACGGATAAACTCCTCGACATCGTGGTTGAGCGATGGCCACCAGAATCTTTGTCGTACCAGCTGAATGGTTCTACGGGTGCTGGGGTGTCCTGAACTCAGGCTCTCATGGGTCCATCGTAACACTTGTTGGCGGAAACCTGTGGGTACATAAACTTTGGTCGGTGGACACATTGGGGGAGTAGCCTCTGTTGATTGAGCCCATTCAATTTCACTCATCAGGTCCCACTGCACAGGAGCTACTTGGACAGATGGTGGAAGGATAGGCTCTGGGCTGGATGGTGGCTCCAGGGTTTCATGGATTCGCGACAGGGCATCTGCTTTCCCATTCTTAGACCCGGGGCGGTAGAGACTGAAAACTTGAATCGTGTAAAGAATGGCGCCCACCTAGCTTGCCGTGGGTTGAGACGCTTGGCTTCCCGAAGATAGGCCAGATTTCTGTGATCGGTAAGGACCAGGAACGGGTGGCGGGCCCCTTCGAGCCAGTGCCTCCATTCTTCCAGGGCAGCCTTTATCGATAGTAGTTCCCGGTTCCCTATGTCATAATTCATTTTGGCCGGTGTGAGCTTTCTGGAGAAAAAGGCACAAGGATGCAGTTTTCCGGACTCTGGTTGACGTTGAGAAAGCACAGCCCCTGTCCCACAGCTCGAAGCGTCCACCTCCACTATGAATGGCAGCTCAGGGTTAGGATGACGGAGTATCGGAGCGGAAGAAAAAACTTTTCTTAAGTTTCTGAAAAGCAGCTCTGGCATGATCAGTCCACTTTAATTTCTTGGGCTTGTCTTTCAGCAGTGAAGTCATTGGGCTAGCAATGGTACTGTAGTTCCTGATGAATCTCCTGTAAAAGTTCGCAAATCCAAGGAAGCGTTGCAAACCCTTGATGGAGGTAGGTCCGGGCCAGGATGTAATGGCGGACACTTTCGATTGATCCATTTCTACTCCTTCATGCGAGATTACATATCCTAGAAATGTTACTGTGGAACGGTGAAACTCACATTTCTCCAGTTTCACATAGAGATTGTGGTTGGTGAGGCGTTGGAGGACAGCACGAACATGAGAAACATGTTGATCTAGGCTGGCGGAATATATGAGGATGTCATCTATGTAAGCAATGACGAATTTGTTTAGCATATCCCTGAACACTTCATTGATAAGTGACTGGAAGACGGCAGGGGCGTTTGTGAGTCCATATGGCATGACTTTTAACGGCGGAGTGCATGGGATAGTTGATAGGCCGAGCTCACTGACCAGGTTGCTGTCTATCAGGTTCACTGCTGATCCGGAGTCAACCAGCGCTGTGACGAAAAAACGAGAGTCATTGTGAAGGACGAAGGCAGGAAGAGAAACCTTAGAAGCCAGCTTCACGACTTCTCTCTGGGATGTGGCAGGCTTCTCTGGGCATTGGAAGACTCTGTGACCTGGTTGTCCACAGTAGAAGCACAGCTGCATCTGCACACGGCGTTCGCGCTCAACCTCAGAAACACGAGACCTCCCCAGTTGCATAGGCTCGGTGACTTCCTCCTTCTGGCTGTGGTATTCCATAGTGCCACGTGGTGAGGAACGAGGTGTGGGGGTGCGAGTACGATGCTGGCGCCGCAGGTTGTCAAGGCGAATAGCAGTGGATATGTACTGGGAGAGAGTAACATCAGTGTCTCTGCACGCCATTTCCGCCTTCAGCTCTCTAGTAAGTCCCTCCCGAAACACCGCTATTAATGCCGCCTCATTCCAGCCTGACTGAGCAGCGAGCGTGCGGAACTTAATAGCAAAATCAGCAGCTGTATCAGTTCCTTGGCGTAATTCCAGTAATAGGACAGAAATGTCTTTACCTCCTGCCGGATACTCAAACCCTTCCCTGATCAGATTCGCGAAGTAATCAGCTGAGGTCTTGACCTGAGGATCCGAATCCCACACAGCCGAAGCCCAATCCAGCGCTTTGCCCGTCAGCAGAGATAAAAGGAATGCGCACCTGACGCTATCGCTGCAGTATACCTCTGGCTGTTGAGAGAAAAAGTTGTCACACTGGCGCAGGAAACCCCGGCATCGATCCGCGGCACCATCAAACTTTTCTGGCAGTGCGAAGCGTGGAATTTCACTGCGCGGAGGCGGAACTGGAGCTGCGGCGGGAGATTGTCGTTGTCGTAGCAGCGCGTTGGTGGCTTTTAACGCCTCCACCTGGTCCTGGTAGAACCGGATCATATGTCCTTGGCGAACTAAGGTTGCACGAGGATCCGCTGGATTCTCTGAAGGCGAAGTATTCTGTAAGGACGCGCTCGAGGCAGGCGTGGTAGAATCCATATGCAGATCTTTATTCACAAAACGGCAGGCAAGAATCGGAATCGATATGGCTAAGCGAAAGGGTCAAAAACCGGAAAATCAAGAACTAGCGAACAGAAACCAAAACCGCAAAACCGAGACTCGTAGAAAACAGTAACAGGCAAAGATCATACACGTAGCAGGCAATCAGGAACAATAAACAAGGCTTGGTACGTAATCCACTAGAGAGAACAATACTTCGCAGGGAACAATAGGCAGCGTGCTGCTTAATTACCCGAGTAAGACAGGAAGTGAGTTTGCAAATGTCAATATTCGGGTGATGGCTCCCTCTGGTGCTCTGGTTCTGCAAGCATCGTTACACCAATACGAAACGAGATCCCACCCCTCCCGTCACCTGTGGTTTGTCTGTGTGTGTATTCAGAGCCAGTTACCAGCAGACTTTTTAAATTATTTACAAAATAATGAAAACTGCGTTAACACGCGATAAAATATTTGTCGGCGTTAATGAATTAATGAGTTAACGCGATAATAATGCGTTAACTTCCCCAGCCCTAATATATACTATATATATATATATATATATATAGTATATATATATATTACAATCATATATGTTATTAGTTAACTGTTTTTTCCACAGGTCTCAAGTGTTGTACATTATTTTATTTTATTTTATTTCATTTTACATTTCATTGCACATGTTCTTTTTTTCGGCGCTAAGTGTCCTGTTTTTTGTGTCCTGTCTTTTTGTACTTGTTGTTTTTGCACTGTTTTTTCTTTGCTCTGTTTGCACCTAGTTGCACACTTTGCACTTTATGTGGCTTGGACAAACTTCTGTTTTAGCGCTATGTTGTTTGCTTTTTCTTATTACTTTTAGAGATTTATCTCCATGCAGACAACGCTGTGAGATGTTTTGAAATGACAAGTTTATGGACGATGTATTTTGGAAAATTAAGTTGATTAAATTTGTGGAAAACCGTAAGAACCAACTTGGATTCAAAGAGTCCCATTAAGTTATTTTTAAAAACCCTTCACGGTGGTTTTTGGAGTGATGCCATAGAAGAACCATTTTTGGTTCCCCAAAGAACCTTTCAGTAAGTTTCTTAGTGCCATTAACAATAAATTTATAGTCTAAAGAATCTTTTTCCACTACACGGAATCTTTCTGTGCAATAGAAACGTTCCATGCATTTGCCTCTGCAGAAGATGCTACTCCACCTTTTGGACCCTCAGTGATCCTTATTTCACTCCACATTGACAGAAGATGCTATTCTTGCTCCAGCTTCCTGGAGGATGTTTCTTCTTGCTTAACCTTTATCTCCCTGGCCCCTCTGGCTTTGCAGAGAACATCAGTTCCTCTGCTCTTTTGCTAAGTGAATAACCTTTCGGCTTCACAAATGATGCCTCCATCACTTTGTCTCACCTTGCTTCCGCAGATCCAGATTTCCTTTGAACTTTGTTGTTGTGTGTCAGGAGTCTAAATTCAGTCAGGTCATCCTGGGTGACTCTAACAATGTTTTGTTTGGGTAATTTTTCAAAATTGTTTTTCTTCACATTAAGTACAATTTTGTTTCTGCCCCCTGTCTTGTTTTTGATTTATCTCCTAGTTGTGTCTAATCAAGAGCAGACAGACAAAACATACTTAACCAAAACACACTACCAGATTCATCCACAACTTTTCAAAGACAGACACACTGTATTTGTTTGTACTGTAGAGCAGTTTGCACTTCTAGCCATCAAACACCTTAACGACCTTAACAAAGGTTAATAGGAAACAATTTGAAGTTGTTGCTAGCTATAGAAAGATTGTGAGGTTTAATCCCAGAGCTGTCAAAGAGCTGCTGTCAGGCCCTTAAGTAGCTGCTCAGTTAATTATCAAGCTTAGATAGCTAGGAGCTAATTATCAAGCTTGTTATCAAGCTTTAATTAGATAATTATCAGATAATTATCCTACTTGGATTGGATTCTGAGGCAGTGACATCTGCCAGATAATATGAGTGCATTTCAAATGTAATAATATAATCCCTCATTTATGGCATGACTACTAATGGATAGTAGGAATGTCACTCTTTTTCTTCTTCTTACTCTTCTTCTTCTTCTTCTTCTTCTTCATAATTAGTTGTGTTTAACATATTTACACACCGCTTTAGAGATTCATTCGTTAATACATATTCAGCATTTACACCATTGTTACTGACACAGTGGGTGTGGTTTCCACCCAGATGACTCCACCCTCCCTTAAACACAGGGCACAAAGGCTCACTGAATATTCTGATGATGATGAAAATCATATTCAGACATATTCAAACAACCATATCGAACCTACACTAGAGACCAAAAGGAAATCTTTATTTATAAATCTTTTATTCTTTTTCAGTATCTTGGAATTTCTGCAAGTACAACATTTTTCTCTGAAGGTCAGAAAGTCCCACTTTCAACACTTTGTAATGATTCACTTTCAGATAAATTATGACGCTCTGTAATCAAACTGACAAATTTGACTGAAGTTGATTGATTTGTAACCGAAACCTATCATCTTTTCAAACACCACACTTCCCTGTACACACTGTTTATTCAGTTTTGATGGAACCCTAGTGTGTTGTTTTTGTTGTTGATTGCCACAGTGCATGCGAGCAATCGCACAGCAATCAGAGTCGGGTGCAAGAGCGTCTGAGCGAGGTCGCTTTGCTCCACTTTCAAGTGAACTCGAGTGAAAGAAAACTAAATCAACTCTGAATCAAGTCAAAGCTTAGCTGAGACAAAGGACAGAGCTGTAGCACTGCAGAGATTCCATGTGTTCTGGAGATTTGTTGTAAACCAAACAAAATAAATTCTGGATTTCATATGTTAATAAATATCTGATAATTTATTATATATTATTTTATTTTGCTCTGGATGTCCATATTTATTTATTTAAATTTTATTTTATTTTATTTTATTTTATTTTATTTTATTTTATTTTATTTTATTTTATTTTATTTTATTTTATTTTATTTTATACAAAATTTGCTTTTTTACCCACAGATATATTTTTGACCAGTGAATTTTTTTTTAATGTAATTTTATATGTATTTTTTCATGTATTGTTTTTTTTATGTAACCAATTCTATGGTTTGCTCAATTTTGAACCAAAAGAATCATTTAAGAATGATTTAAATGATTCAAAACAAGTCAATATTAAGACATTAAGTCTTTTTAACAGGGTTCTAAAAAGTCTTCCGTCACTGGAGGACAGAGAAAGTTCTGTTTTATAATCTCCTTATAACAAGCTGCATATTTTGTCTTATTTCATGTCCCCAAGTGTTTCAGTATTTAAATATACAAAACCTAAAGACAACAAAGCAATTAAGCTTTCTATAAACAAACGACTTTGCATAATAATATGAGCGAACATACCATAAGTTTTATGCATTTACGGATTGTTTCCTGTAACTTCGGCTTCTTAGATTCTTTCATAAACCTCAAAAACTTTGGGGAAATCTCATTCAATATCTCATTCTCATCTTAATTTTTTTTTTTTTTTAAAGAAAAAGCCCAGAGAGAATTTGTCCTGAAGAAACAATATTATTTATATGAAGCGACACCTGCAACTCTGACATTTACACCAGAACATAAACCTGGCTGCTTTGCTATCTGCTTCAGGTTTATTGTGAATTGATGCTACTCTGAAGTTTCTGAATGTCACACTGCTTAACCTTTTCCTACAGGTGTGTGTGTGTGTGTATGTGTGTGCATGTGTATAACTGTTCACCCAGGTGCAATATGGCAATCCAGCAATATAACCACAATACCACAACAAAATACACACACACAAACACACACACACACACACACACACACACACACATACACACACACACACACACTATACAGACAGGGTTTGATTCATATTTGTCTTGTATCTCCACACACCTTGCAATGATTGCATCTATGCCTACATTCAGTTTTAAGAATTTCTTTAAAACTTTGAAGAGCTTTAAAAATTTATCTTACAAAACTCTACCTTTAAAATACACACAAATGAAACAAAGTATTCCAAAGAATATCTCCAGGACTGATCTGGCCCTCTATGTTTGAGGACTAATCGATGTGATGTATCAAAGATGCATTTAAATCAGCCAGTTATTGTGAAGTTTAAGCAATATTACAAGAATTTAAAAAAATTTAATTTTGCAATATTCATTTTTGGTAGAAGGGTCAGTTCAGAGCTCGGGTGGAGTGTTCACGTGGAGTTTCACATGTGTGTGAAAGCCTTTCCTTTTCGGTTCTCTACTTTCCTCTATAACACTCGAGCAGTGAGTGGAACACTGAGAAAGGCATGGAGTCAGGGGTCTAGGGAATCTAGGGTCTTTGATTTAAAAAATGGTACAAGGAAAAAGAATAGATTTGGGTGGTACTCAGGTGCTGGTGAAGATGAGATGGTGCTGGTGAAGATGAGATGGTGTGTGGGTGTGGCAGCAGAAGTACGAGGTACAAGGTACGAGGCATACCCAGGACCATGGCTTGGTTCAGCAGGCTGAGGTGCATCGTCCTTCTCATAGAATCAGCTCTGAAACCACTGGCAGAGGGAGGAAGCACATAACATTAGTCACCATTTGGAAATCAGTGCCCTCATCTCCCTCTAGTGCTAGACCTGACTCTCTCCAAGAGTCTTCTCTTGGAGGGTGAAGAGTTAGAGCGCGCTCCTGACTGGCCCGCTATCTTTTGGCGCGCGTTTAGTCTTGTGTTCTCACTCAGTGGCTCTGGCCTTGGTGCTGAAATGCCGCTCCGTCTTGTATTCACACTCAGTGGCGTTGGCTTCGGTGCTGAAATGCCACTGTTTTTTTAGTACCGTCGGTTTAGCGTGGTGAGGACTGGTTTTGTGCGGTGGTGTGTGCGTCTCTGTCACTCCTCTTACGTTTCAAAACACATGCTAGTAACAAGATTGTGTGTGTGTGTGTGTCAAAGTCAAAGAAGCTTTATTGTCACTTCAACCATATATAGCTGAGGCAGTACACAGTGAAGTGAAACAACGTTCCTCCAAGACCAGAGGTGCTACACATACAAAGACAAAGTACAGTGTGTGTGTGTGTTTGTGTAGGTATCCCATTCAGGATGTCTATGTATATTCCCACTCACGCTTTCACTAAACACTTGATATAACTTAAAACTTTTAACAAATGCATAAAGAATATTTGAAAAATGTAAAATTGCAGTTTATTTGGATTTTTTGGCTTATTTAAATATTTATGTAGGGAATCTCCAGTGTCAGCGCTTGTTAACAGTCAGTTACCAAAGTCTTCAAGATAGAGAAGTCTTCACTTTACGATTTCTCTATAATATATCAAGGCTTGTTTGATTTTAATGTCATATTAACTTAAGTCTCCAAGAGCTCAGAGCTCACAGTGATAAAGCCACTGCATCCCAGAGGACAGTCAAAGAAAAGGAAGCAGGAAGTGAGTCGAAAAACGTCTGCTCTGCCGGGACATGTTTCAGTGTGAGGCGAACACGACACATCTCTTTGTCCTGAGAATGATGCGTCATGACGGTGAGTGACAGCAATGTGCTCTGACTGTCTTGTTTCTGAGAAACGTTGACATGTTAAAGACATCTCCATCTCCTTCAACACTCCATCCAGGAGACACTTCTTACAACTGCAGCCAAAATGTTCGGTGGAATGATAAAAAAATAAATATATTATGCTATAATTCTAACTCAGTCATCATGACAGTAAAAATGTTTGCATGAAGAATTTTTGTAATGGCTTAATATATATATATATATATATATATATATATATATATATATATATATATTCATATATATATATATAAGCTAGCAGTCAAACAGTGTTTCAAGGATCTGTTTTGAGACTGTTGAGGCTTTAATTTAATAATCAGCAAAATAATAATAAGTGGAGTGTGAATGTCCATAGCAAGTGATTATAGAGCATACATGTGCATGTAGCTTGATTACACAGTGGCTAGAATTGTTGTGTTGTTTTTGTAGAGAACTGGACAATGCACCAGGTGTCATGGATTTACCATTCCCAGTGTAACTAAATTCATGTGCTTTTGTGTTGTTATGTGTCTGATAGTGGACACCTCAGCTCAAAGCTGTAGCGCTATATGACTAAAACCCCTGACCTTCACATGCATACTGCAAAATCTTTGAATGCTTCATTTTGTAACTTTCACAGGAGATAAGAGGCACAAAGGGGATTAAATGGGAGTGATTTGTGTGTGAGGTGTCCACAAATGTTAGCCATATAGTGCAGTAAAGTTGTTTAATCTTTGCTTATTTTGTACAACAATCACATTATTCAGACGTTCATGACATGACATTAAGAGAAATCCTCTTTAGACGTCTTGTCTCAACCCTGTCCTATGACTGGATTCTTTCTCTAACATTCTGACCACTGACAGGTGAAGTGAATAACACTCTCAACAATCTCCTCATCATGGCACCTGTTAGTGGGTGGGATATATTAGGCAGCAGGTGAACATTTTGTCCTCAAAGTTTATGTGTTAGAAGCAGGAAAAATGGACAAGTGTAAGGATTTGAATGAATTTGACGAAAGACCAAATTGTGATGGCTAGACCACTGGATCAGAGCATCTCAAAAACTGCAGCTCTTGTGGGGTGTTCCCGGTCTGCAGTGGTCAGTATCTATCAAAAGTGGTCCAAGGAAGGAACAGTGGTGAACCGGCATCAGGGTTATGGGCGGCCAAGGCTTATTGATGCACGTGGAGAGAGAAGGCTGGACCGTGTGATCCGATCCAACAGACGAGCTACTGTTGCTCAAACTGCTGAAGAATTTAATGCTGGTTGTGATAGAAAGCTGTCAGAATACACAGTGCAGGACGGGTCAGGGCTGTTTGGGCAGCAAAAGGGGGACCAACACCAATAATAGGCAGGTGGCCATACTGTTATACCTGGTCAGTGTATGTGGCAGTTTCAGTCTAATAAAGTCTAAATTGTTTTTTTGTTCAGTGTAATGTTTCTGATTTGTTATATGCCTTTTTATTATCACTTGTCATGCAAATAATCTCTAAAATGAACTCCACCTTTTCATCACTCAATCTTCTATATATTGTAGATCCACTGTCTGCACTCACACTTTCCCTTTGTTTGCCAAAGCGTCTGTTTCTGGAAATTGATTAGATTTCCTTTCGATTATTTGCTTTAAAACAAGAGCTTGGCAGCCGCTGCCTATTTTTAAAACCACCATTTTTTCTAATCAATTTCCTCCTCTAGAGATTTTCTCTATCCACTATTTCCTCCTGTCTATTCAACTCCATGCTATTTGTCTGTTGTTTATTTCTTCCTCCAATTCCACTTTCTTGTCAGGCTTGTACATAAGCGACTGGTGTGGAATGGACTCGGCAGTGAATTCTGAGGACTAAATGTAGAATTTGATCGATTTATCACCGAGCTGTAATGGCTGTCTTCTTCAATCACACAACCTGAAGACAAAAACAAAGCAGTTTTACTTTAATAAGCTCTTAAAAAATAAAACTAAAATGAAAAAGGTTTGAATTACGGATCAGTAAACATCTAGGCTATGACTAGGAAATAACTGCAATAGAGATAGATCTATTTCTAATAAACTCTGAAGGGTTTTTCTTTTTAATGTTGCCAGAGAATTCATAAAAACACATCAGTTAGGGAATTATCACTGGCAGTTTAGCAACTGACAGGATTAAGTGAATAAGATGAAGATCAAAAAGGAGAGAATATCATATTTGATAGTTGTTGAATTTCAGATTCTGATCGGCTGAAAGATGCGGATTAATTTGAACCTTTTTCGAATAACAAAACAAAAGATCACCTTTATGTCTCTGTTTTCCTTCTTCCTCTTCCTCACCATCCCATTCTCTTTCTTCTTTTCTTCCTGCACACACACACTCACACACAGTAGCATTAGCAGTTAGCTCCATTCTCCGGACGTTTTTTTTTTTCAGCAGTTAATGGCACGTTTCCAGACAATCAGAAGCTGTTTAGAGCAGAACAGATGTTTCAGGTGAAACGATCCCGCTGTTTTAATTAGCCATCAATGCTGACAAAGAGTAGAAGTCAGTGAGAAGCTGAACAGTTAAATACAGCTTTCATGTGTTAACACTGATCGGGATTGAGAAAGAAACCAAAAAATGCAGAAATGAAATTGAAGTTTTTATCCAGACAGATCTAAAGGGACCACAGAACTGTAATCGCTCTAGATTTTAGATAAATTAGCTTACTACATCAAGCAGGATTCGATTTTTTGGTTTGTTTTTGGCTGTCCAGAATGAGCTCCAGGGATAAATAGAAGAAGCTTCTCATTTGATAAAAGTATTTCAAAATACACCTCGAGTGAAATGAAACACTATTATCTTTCAAGGGCATGCGTCTGTTTTTCACTTTGTTTAACTGTTTCCTAAATTACCCACAATGACTTTTGACTACCTGCTGAAGTGTGACTGGTGCAGTGAGACCTACAGTAACCTTAATTTCTACCTGAACACATCCATACAGTGTCACTTTAATCATTTGGTCTGTCGACCTTCTTCACTTCAACATCACATAGATCACATTCCAAACCTTGAACTTGTGTAATTTATTTGTTTAAAAAATGGACAGTGTTGCAAATTTACAAAAACTCAGGATATAAAAGATTCATGTTAAATGTATGTTTAGCCCTAATGAGCAAGCCAGAGATGACAATGGTGAGGACATGGTATGCGGAAGAAACCTTGAGACCTTGAGAAAGGGAAACCATTCTCATCTGGGTGACACCGTGGAGTGTAATTATAAATCATTTCCATTCTAGAACTGTCTACTCAATAAAGGAAATTCATTCTACTTTGACATGAAGTCTGATGTCTGTCTTGTTGAAGTTATCTACTGTTCAGACTTGAGGGAAAAACTGTTTGTAGAAACTGCAGTCCAAAGCAATCTCTACAGTTCTGTAAGTGGTACCATCCAGAGTAATCTCATGTGTCTCCAGGCTGGTTATGTTTCTCCATCCTCTGCAGCATATCAGAAACAACTTTCTGAGCAGTTAGGGAGAAGTGAACAACACTGATGATCTCCTCATCCTGGCACCTGTTAGTGGGTGAGATATATTAGGCAGCATTTCATCCTCAAAGTTGATGTGTTAGAAGCAGGAAAAATGGGCAAGTGTAAGGATTTAAGTGAGCACCAAATTGTAATTGCTAGACAACTGGAAAAGAGCATATCCAAAACTGCAGATACCACAGCACACCTTCAGGGATCTAGTGTTTTGGCAGTGAAAGGGGGACCAACACGATATTAGGCAGGTGGTCATAATGGTATGGCTGATCAGTGTATAATCAGTGGCCTGATTTATGGAGTGAAGAGACTCCAACCAGAAGTAGACCCTCAGGATGAATCAGGCTGATCTGGAGAGCAGAAGGGGTCAGGAACATTGGGAGATCCGGAATGGCTTTATTATGACTAATACCTGCATCAATGCCATAGTCATCATTAATGACAGTGGGTGGCTAGTCATCAGTCATGGGCAGTGGTGGATCAAGTGGTTAAGGCTCTGTGTAGTTGATTGAGCCACTGCTGGGCTCCTTAGAAATACCTCCAACCCCCTCTGCTCCATGGGTGCTGTTTCATGGCTGACCCTAAGTGCTGAAATCATCAAATGTCCAAAGTTGAGATCTGTGAAGAAAGAATTTTGGAACTGTGTTGCAATATATATGTGATAATATTAGAAGGCTGCTTTTTATATCAAGTAAAACCAAAACAAGACCAAGCAAAGAAAATGCAGCAATTCCTGAAGCTGGACGATTGTTTCTTTACCGATTTTCCTGACACACTGTATGTGTTCCTTAATTGCCTCGAACACCACTCCAAGTCTTGATTTATTACTCGCACACTGAAAGATAAAGAGATCCATCTCCTCAGGCTGGCAGGAGACATTCCGAGTTTACCTCCAGCAATGTCCTCTGTAAAGATACAGGAAATAAACTAGCAGTCAGGGCTTCGTGTAGTGTGTAAAGAACCCTGACATCAAGGCTCACGAAGTACCATAACGATGTTAACCAGCTGTGCGTTCCGCTGCAATGGCTGAGCGCTTTCCAATTGTTTTTCACATGTGCTCGTAAACACTCCAGTGAATATATGAAAAAAATAAATAAATACAATAGGAAAGTGTAAGACAGGCCTGGTGGGTGTGGAGCCTCAAGGCTTCTAGTCTAACAGAGAGAGAGAGAGAGAGAGAGAGAGAGAGAGAGAGAGAGAGAGAGAGAGCACTTCAGCTAAATGCTGTTTAGGAAGATTGATAGGGAAAAGAGCCGAGCAGAAGGAGAACCATTAGAGTTAAAGAGCTGTCAAAGTTAAAGAGCTAAAGCACAAACTCCGATTCAAATTACCCAGTAGACCCACGAGTCGAGGGAATAAAACACACGGGTGCGTGCTGTTAGTGGAAAAGAATCAATGAGCGTATGGTGTGATGAAGTGGAGTTATTTTTTCTCTTCCTTACATCCTGATACGCCACAATATCCTGAGATGATTATCATTATTCCTAGATTACAGTGAATATTTTTATTTATTTATTTAAAGTTGTATTATAGTTGTTTTTTTATTTATTTTATTATTATTCATTTGTTCATTTTTTGTTTGATTATGAAAAAAAGAGTCTGCATCAACTGTAATTCTTTTGAAAGAAAATACCTATAATGTTAAAACCCCCAAATTAAATCTTACATTCTGTCTGTTTTTTCCTGAAGTGAAATGTAGAGCTGAGTGAAACACAACCTGCGTTTGTGTTTTTGCAACAATTGGATTCATCCCTTAACTTCATTCAGATCCCTGGATGGAATCGGGATATAAACACTCACTGTCACGTATAAAGCCCGTTTATTTGCATACATTAAAGTTTATGAAGACGGTGTGATTGTCAGGTTCCTCTTATGGGACGTGAAATATAGATGTATAATATTCTGGTTTGTGGAGCGGTGCTGCATGCTAAGCGCTCAGTGCTGAGTTTTAAAGAGCGCTCGCAGCACATAGATTTCAGTTATGAAATGGTTTTATTGAGTGTTTGTTTAAATGAAATGAGCGGCGAGTCGCGGGTGCAGTTCCAGGGACAACATGTCAGCCGGGTGCAGTTACGGCACGTGTGAGCATGAGCGTGTTGCGTTTACGAAAATGTATGTTGTCTATACGAGTGTGTGAGTGTGTGTGTGGAGTTAAAGTGGCTGTTCGTGTTTACTCTCTGTCTCTCTTTAGCTGGTGACGAGGTGACAGGCCCGGATTGTAATTCCACTCTCATTTCCTGCACTATGCAGACCGCCGCTGTCACTCGCCACTGAAGAGAGAATGGCTCTGTCAATCACAGCTCCATTACCCAGAGTTCTCCTCTCACAGCCGTACGTACATTCACACAACCTTTTTTAAAGCGGCGTGTCGCTGCAGAGCAGGCCGCCTGCTAAGCTTTATCAAGACAATGTGATATTCAGCTCTCGCTGAGGAAGCGTCAAACACTGTGCTGGGTTTATACTGTCCTGATCTGTGTGTTAAACACTCACTACTGAGATTTAAAGAGCTCTCTCTCTCTCTCTGTCTCTCTCTCACACACACACACACATTTACCTCAAATCAAGATCAAGCTAAATATAAGATCTCTGGGGGTGTGGCTCACATGATAACTCCACACCACACCACCAGAGGTTGCCATCACTGGAAAAATGAACCATTCCTTGTTAGTGTTTGAATGCTTGTTAGTGATAGGATACTCCTCTTGCCACTCATTTTCTAGCCATCACTCGTTAACTCCTCCCTCATGTGAGTCTGGAACTGATATCGCAATGCATGTCTAGATGAAGTCTGTGAGCCGGGGGGGCGGGGCTTTGTGTACTTGGGTAGGAAATTAGAGGTCTAATGTTGCCAGATTTTCACAGAAATCACAACAGCTTGTCTGTTCCATCCTACTTTCTTCCCGGAGATTCTGAGCGCAATTGCGAGTGACAGTTCGTAATAAGTTTTCTGAGACTTTTCTTGCATAACTGACAACCTTTTTTTTTCAGAACAAACCCTTTAAAAAATAAATAAATAAAATTCATATTTCTGTGAAATAAAATCCTCACACTCTTCCTGTGCGTCCAAGCGCCTGTCATTGTGAAGGGAGAGAAATGAGTTTGTCAAAGATTCCTGTTGTAATATCCTCTTTCTTTTCTCAATGGAACCCTTTATCTCTTTCTCTTTCTCTCACACACACCGAGACACACTCACACACCGATACACACTCACACACCGAGACACACTCACACACCGAGACACACTCACACACCGAGACACACACCGAACTCTGCAGGGGACGATCAATCAATCGTTCAAAGTCAGCTTTGTCCACTTTAATTCATTAAAACTCCCCTGTCAATGCCCTCTAGGCAATTCCACTAATGTGATAAGCCACGATATAGCCTCTACACACACACACACACACACACACACACCAAAACCGTACTGCACACAGCCTGCAGGTTGTGTGTGTATATCACTCACTTTGTGTGTTTTTCTTGTCATGTTATAGATTAAAGGTTCACCTCAGCACATATCCAGCACTAAGGTTCAACCTTGTGTTACCTCACAAATACCCCTCCACACCACCAGAGGTCCCCATCACCCCAGCACTAACCTGTTTTCAAGATCAATCGCTTTGTCATTTATTTAAATGAAAAATAATTCTAGAGATTCTCAAAAAACCTCTACGAAGACTTACGTTCATCGTCATCATCATCATACTGCATTAGCATATCATATTGATTTCAAATAATTTTAAATTTTTTGACTGGTCTTAATATTTGATCTGATTGTGTTTGTTTGTTTACCTGGTTGTTTTGCTTTCTACACAGTTTTCTGTTTCTCGGCGTTACAACAACAAGGACTTAAGACTTAAGGTCTTAAGAGTTTGTACAAAGCAGCAGTGTGTCATAGTTGTGTTTAATTCTGACCTTGGACTTAAGGTCAGTTTTTATGTGTAATATGAACTCAAGCATGGAGCAGCATTAAGTTCGGCAGACTAATCAGACACTATGCTCATATCGAGGACTGAATTTTTTTAACTGACAGAATAATGAACAGCATTTGCTTAAAAAAGGGATTTGGTTAAAAGTTCATTTCCAACTTAAAACTCTTAATGTCCGACTTCCAACTAGGAAAAAACAAACCTCGGAAATTTCCTGCTGAGGGACTAAGAGTGGTCAGAGAGTTCAGTAAGTGACATAAAATCAAAATGGCTGAACAAAACATTCAAACACTTCTTATCATTAAACATGTTCTACTGCACTCTCAAGCGTTTACGTTCAATCAGACAACACAGAGATGTATATATATATAAACTTAATTATTAATAATAATTTGTCCCTTTAGGATTTCTCTGAGTTGTGGTTTTATTTATTTATTTATTTATTTATTTATTTATTTATTTATTTATTTATTTTCTTTTTTGTGATTGTTGGATCCAAACTTGCTTGATTTTGCTATGAGCTTTTTTTTATTATTGTGGAATTGCAAATTTCTTTCTTTCTTTCTTTCTTTCTTTCTTTCTTTCTTTCTTTCTTT